>NW_004444019.1:10048319-10062582 GCF_000243295.1 Trichechus manatus latirostris
CTGTCCTCCATATGCCCCCACTCTGACTGGTGGGCCACAGTGACATTTTGGGTCTCCTAGAAATAGTGTCAGCTCAGAGCCAGTATCCAGTATTCCCCAAAAAGTCTGATTATTTTCTTTCCCCAGTGAACAGTCACTCTCATAAAAGGCCATAGATCCCTTTGGGGAGGGCTGGGAGAAACATTAACAGTAAAAATTTTTGGCAGTGTATTGGAGTCCTTCCTCAAGGGGACCCAGCCTCCCCTTCATTCAAGGTGTTGTGGGTCTTTAAACTCGCTCAAATCTAGGAATTGACTGAGGGACCGTGACTCTCTATTCTGGTGATTCGAGTTAGACTGCTGTTCACCTGACCTAGAATTCATCTGTTTGTATAGATCAAGTAAATATTTAGTAGATTTCCTATCTATTTCACTCCTAGGGACACCACGACTAAGTAGCCAACGTCATAAGTCCATAGGAGTCAGACTATTCTGATTACAGCTTTGACTCCTCTTTCCATTACTGTAACCATGCCCCACTTGTCTTTGTCGATTGAGTGCAGCCACTTGGCCCCTACTACCATGGGGTCCAATCAGTCCCGTTGTGGTTAGGTGTCTTAATTCAGTTAGGGCAGTTCTCACTGTCAAATCTGGCTTACATAAAATAGCAATCACAGCAGTCTTCAAGGATGCTGGAGCTTCCTTCACAAATTTGTTCCTCACAGTTGTGGTAAAAGGTGTGTTCTCTGGACACTCCATGTGTGGGTCTGTGGGTCTAACTTTATAAATCCACTCTAGCATACCAATCTCCCTTTGGCTTTGGATATCTTCTTCTACAGTATACCAAGGCAGGTCTGGTACTTCAACTTCATTTAGTGTCAGCCACCTCATAATCCATGCTTCAGCAACCCAACCAAATAAACTATTAGATCCTTTCCTAACTTCTTTGGCTGAAACACTGAAGGAACGTCTGTGCTCAGTGGACCCATATCAATAAACTCAGACTGATACATCTTTATGTTCCTTGCTCCATTATCCCACACCCTTAGTAGCCATTCCCACACATATTCCCTGGGTTTCTGTTTGTACATATTAGAAAACTCAAGTAGTTCTTTTGGAGTGTAGCATACCTCCTCCTGGGTCACACTTTGTACTTCACCTTTTGGGGCTCACTGGGACTTAAGCCTAGTTACAGGTCTAGAAGCCAGAATCGGTAGTATGGAATTGTTTTGAGAACATTCAGCATTATCTTGTAAAGCATCTGCTTCAGGCAATGCTCCAGGCAATGACTCAGCCAAGCGCTCTTTATAGGCAGCTGTGCTAGGGCTAATCTCCTCAGATGGGAGTGGAGGGGCTAATGGTTGTTCTGGGCAGGGTGGTTTAGCAGACAAACATGAAGTAATCTCTTCAGATGGGACTGGTTCTGCTGGCAGGAGTGATTCAACGGAATTTACAGGCTCAGTGTCCCCAACTTCCTGATTATCTGCCTATATGTCCCCATCCCAAGTCTCAGGATCCCATCTCTTCCCAATCAATGCCCTTACTTTAACTTCAGACACCTCTTGAGGTTTGCAGTTGAGCTGGCATTGTAATTCAGCCACTCTTACAATAAGACTCTGGGTTTGGTTTTCAGCAGTTTCGGCTCTGTTACTACAAGAAATAAGGATTTCTTTCAAAGCACAAGTGGAAGCCTTGAGGTCATTTATGCAGCACTTGAGCCTTGACTCTGAAGCCGTGAGTGCATCTCTTTCCTTCATCAGTTTGTCTAGCCAAAGTAGGACAAACCAACCAGCTTCCTTATACTTCTCATTCTAACAAAGCTGTAGAAACATATCACACACGTGTTCACCCTGTGCCTCACCTTTCACCAATACCTGATCTACTGGTGGTGATATTTTGCATATTTGTATCACCACCTCGCTCCATGGACTAGCAGTGACCTCTTTACTGCTGGAAGCAGAGTCATCAAGGTCTTTATGACTAACCAGACTTGAGAACCAATTTAGAAAACTCGTCCTTACAATTTTGTTTCTCTAGAACCACTCCCGGTACCAAATGTCTTAGGCTGCATTCTCTAGAGAAGCAAAACCAGTAAAGTGTATAAATATATATATAGAGAGAGATTTTATCAAGGAAACAGCTCACGTGATTGTAGAAGCTAGAACGTCCCAAGTCTGTGGATCAGGGTAGAGGCCTCTCTCAAGTCACACAGCTGCAGAAGCTGGCAAGCCCAAGATCAGAAGGTTGGAGAGCAGGACTCACACTCACAGGCTGTGCAGATTGACAAATCCCAGGTTCGGCAGATAAGATGACAGCTCAAGTCCCAAGAACGGGAGATGAGATGACAGGAAGCAGCCGCAGGATCCAGAGAGAGCAAAAAGCCAGAATGTCTGCTTATATACAGATGCGGGCCACACTCCCAAGGAGACTCCCTTTCATCTGATTGGCTACTCACAGTATATTCAATCATGGGACTGATTACATTAAAACACGGAGAATCATGGCCCAGCCAAGTTGACACACAATCTTAACCATCACAACAGCTACCTGGCCAACAGACATGAAGAGATCCATATTTATGCCTATTCCAAAGTAAGGTAATCCAACAGAACGTGGAAATTATCGAACAATATCATTATATCATAAGCGAATACGATTTTACTGAAGATCATTAAAAAATGGTTGCAGCCGTACATCAAAGTGAACTGCCAGAAATTCAAGCTTGATTCAGAAGAGGACATGGAATGATGTCAGATAGACCTTGGCTGAAAGCAGAGAATATCAGAAAGATGTTTACCTGTGTTTTATTGACTATTCAAAAGCATTCAACTGTGTGGTTCATAACAAATTTGGATAACATTGGGAAGAATGGAAATTCCAAAACACTTAATTGTGCTCATGTGGAAACCATACAAAGACCAAGAGGCAGTTCAAACAGAACAAGGAGGTACTGCATGGTTTACAATCAGGAAAGGTGGGCATCAGGATTGTATCCTTTCACCATACTTGTTCAGTCTGTATGCTGAGCAAATAATCTGAGAAGCTGGACTATAGGAAGAAGAATATGGCGTCAGGATTGGAGGAAGACTCATTAACAACCTGCAGTAAGTAGATGACAAAACCTTGCTTGCTGAAGGCAAAGAAGACTTGAAGCACTTACCAATGAAGATCAAAGACTACAGCCCTTAGTATGGGTTACACCTGAACATAAAGAAAACAAAAATCCTTACAACTGGACCAATAAGGAACATCATGATAAACTGAGAAAATATGGAAGTTGTCAAGGATTTCATTTTACTTGGATCCACAATTTATGGAAGCAGCAGTCAGGAAATCAAACAACACATAGCATTGGGCAAATCTGCTGCAAAAGACCTCTTTAGAGTATTCAAAAGCAAAGATGTCACTTTGAGGACTGTCATAGATTAAGTTGTGTCCCCCAAAAAATGTGTGTATCAATTTGACTGGGCCATGATTCCCAGAATTGTGTGGTTGGCCTCCATTTTGTGATTGTAATTTTATGTTAAAGAGGATTAGGGTGGGATTGTAACACCACCTTTACCCAGGTCACATCCCTGATCCAGTGTAAAGGGAGTTTCCCTGGGGTGTGGCCTGCACCACCTTTTGTCTCTCAAGAGATAAAAGGAAAGGGAAGCAAGCAGAGAGTGGGGGAACTCATACCATCAAGAAAACAGTGCTGGGAGCAGAGCGCGTCCTTTGGACTGGGGTCCCTGCGAGGAGAAGCTCCTAGTCCGGGGGAACACTGAAAAGAAGAAGGCCTACAGAAAGAAAAAGCCTTCCTCTGGAGCTGACGCCCTGAATTTGGACTTTTAGCCTACTTTGACTGTGAGGAAATAAACTTCTCTTCTTTAAAACCACCCACTTGTGGTATTTCTGTTATAGCAGCACTTGATGACTAAGACAAGGACTAAGGTGCTCCTGACTGGAGTCATGGTATTTTTAATTGCCTCATATGCATGTGAAAGCTGAACAATGGGTAAGGAAGACTGAAGAATTAATGCATTTGAATTATGGTGTCGTTGAAGAAATTGAATATACCATGGACTGCCAGAAGAAAGAAAAAAATCTGTCTTGGAAGAAGTCCAGCTGAAATGCACCCTAGAAGCGAGGATGGGGAGACTTCGTGTCAAGTACTTTGGATATGTTTTCTGGAGGAACCAGTCCCTTAGAAGGGCATCATGCTTGGTAAAGTAGAAGGTCAGAGAAAAAAGGGAAGACCTTCAATGAGATGGATTGACACAGTGACTGCAACTATGGATTCAAGCATAACAACGATTGTGAGGATGTCACAGGACCAGGCAGTGTTTTCTTCTGTTGTACATAGGGTAGATATGAGTCAGAACAGACATGATTCACCTAACAACAACAACAACTTCCATTTCTCCCCCTCTTTGACTTTGTGCTGTTGTTTTCGCCATACATTTTTTTACGTTATAGATACCGTACTACATTGTTATTTTTTGATTTAATAATTACACTTTAAAGATATCTAATTAATAAAAATAATTATATATATATCCATGTAGTTATCATTTCTGGTGCTTCTGTTTTCTTTGTGTAGAACCGTATTTCTATCTCATATAATTTTTCTTCTTTCTGAATGACTTCTTTTTTTTCTTGTAGTAACTTCTGCTGCTGGGGAATTATTTTAGCTTTTGTGGATCTGAAGAGGACTTTATTTTGTCTTTGTTTAAAAGACATTTTCTCTGTGTATATAAATGAATAATTTCTTTTATAAGGATCAACACAAAGCTGGTTCCTATGAGGCAGAGGTTAAAGAGGTCCCAAATATCCAACTTTCCCAAACTTCTGTACAACTCCATCATTTCTAACATCAGCTACCCCCCTCCCCTCAGTAATCTTCCTCCATTCTTTGGATTCTATAATTTGCTGCAATGTCTCACAGAACTCACAAACTACATCATGGAAATGGCTCACATGGTTGTGGAGTCTGGCAAGTCCCCAATCCGTGTGTCAGACTTAGGCTTCTCCCAACCCACGTGGCTGCAGGGCCTGATGAATCCAAGCCAACCAGTCAGACCACAGACTGCTGGTTCACAAGGCTGTGGAAGCTGGCAAATTAAGTCAGACGATAGACTGCAGGCCCATGGGGCTGCGGATGCCAATGAATCCCAGAATCAGCAGGTCAGACTATCAGGAACCAGAAGCAGGATCCAGATGGAGAAAGAGAGAGAGAGCCCTGTCAGGGCATCCATTTATATACCTTTGACACAGACCATACCCCAGGGAAAGGAGTAATTTGAGTAAGGGTGGGACTTGAGTCACGCCCTCCTGCAGGGCTGTGATTCAAGATATACTCCACACCAATCCTGCCTAATTAATATGTAGAGGTTAGGATTTACAACACATAATATGGAGGACAACCACACAATACTGGGAATCATGGCCTAGCCAAGTTGACACATAACCCCAACCATCACAGGTTCCATATACCTTATTTGCATAGTCCCACTCAATCATTGTGTGTGAGTCACAAAGACCATGGTCAGAAGGGTCAAATTAAGCAATTCATTGCACTGCAGTATACAATTCTAGGTTATCAGGTTTTTGTCTTTTAGTATTTTTAAGATGTTGCTTTATTGTCTTCTCACTTTTTTTTCTGATGAGAAATTGATGTCATCATTGTATTTGTTCCTCTGCATGTAATGTGTCTTTTTTTCTAAGTTTTTTTTTAATCACTGGTTTTGAGCAATTTGATTATCATGTGACTTGGTGTTGTTTTCCTCATATTTCTTGTGTTTATAGTTGGCTGACCTTCTTAGATTAAGGGTTTATAATTTTCATCAAATTTGTGATAGTTTTGGCTGCTGTATCTTCAAATACTTTTTTCTTTCCTCTCTGTTTTCCTTCCATTCAGGAATTTTTATTACATGCATATTAGGTCACTTTAATTTTTTCCACTAGTCATTGATTCTCTGATCATATTTTATTATTATTTTTGTGTGTGTCTCATTTTGGTTAGTTTCTATTGTTGTGTTTTCAAGTTCACCAATCTTTTCTTTTACAATGTTCAATCTACCATTAATCACATCCAGTGTATTTTTCATCTCACATGTTGTAGTTTTCATCTCTAAAAGTTTGATTTGCATCTTTTTTATATTTTCCAGGTTTATATTTAATTTAAATATATGAAATACAGTTAAAATGACTGTTTTAAACTCCTTGTCTGACAATTTTAACACCTGTATCAGTTCTGGATCAGTTTTGATTGACAGATTTTTTTTTCCTCTCAGCCTGAGTCCTATTTTCCTTCTTCTATGCATGACTAGTAATTTTGTATTGGATCTCAGGCATTGTGAATTTTATCTTGTTGGTGGCCAGATATTTTTGTATTCCTATTAATATATTTAGGGTTATTCTGCGATGTATTAAGTTACTTTGGAATAGTTTGAACCTCTTGGGTCTTGCTTTATAGATTTATGTGGGACCAGAGGATTTTTAGTCTAGGGCTAATTATTCCCCACTACTGAGGTAAGACCCTTCTGAATACTCTACACAGTGGCCTGTGGATTATGAGGCTTTGCCGTCTGGCTGGTGGGAACAAACACTATTTCTGGTCTGATGTGAGCCCCATCTACTGTTCCCTCTAATCCTTTTGGGTAGTTCTTTTCTTTGGCCAAGGAGGTTTCCTACATTAATATACTGAATCATACTCAGCTGAATACTCTGGAAGGAGTCTTGGTGGCTCAGTGCTTAAGCACTGGGCTGCTAACCAAAAGGTTGGCAATTTGAACCCACCAGTAGCTCCACAAGAGAAAGATGTGGCAGTCTGCTTCCATAAAGATTTTCAGCCATGGAAAACCTATGGGGCAGTTCTACCCCGTCCTATAGAGTTGCTACAAGTCGGAATCAACTTGATAGCAATGGGAATACTCTAGGGGACCCTTTGTAAATATCCACATTTCTCTGTGTATTTCTATACTCTCCAGCACTCTTTTCTGAAAATTCTAACTGCCTTGGTCTCCCCAATTTAGGGAGTCTGCTGAACTCACTTGGTTTCCTCCTGCCTGCCCCATGACCTGGATACTCTCTCAAGGCTGTAAAGTGGAGATAGGGCTCACGTCATTTATTTCATGCTTCCCAGTGATCATGGGCCTTCATTGTCTAAGATCCAGTGTCTTGAAAACCATTGTTTCTTATATTTTGTCTTTTTTTATTTTTATTTTTTGGTTGTTTCAGGTTTGAGGGTAAATCTGGTCTCTAATGCCCCAACTTTGCAAAATGAAAGTCTCTCCTAATCTACTTTTGTAATAGGAATTTTTTTTATTTTCCAGTACACAAGACAAGGGCTTATGTGGGCACACAATTTGTTCCTTACACATTTGCTTGCTAAAGACGCAATTTTCCAAGTTAATCTCCTGAGGAGTCTTCATGATCAATTTTCTAAACAGTGGCAAAACATCTTCTCTTTAACCCCTATTGATCCTTTTAGGAACATAACAATTTAATTGATAATAATTCTTTTATTACACAGCTTTCATTAGTCCTGGCAACCTTCTTTAACTGCTTTTCTCATTTAGGACTTGATTGCAGTACTAGCAAGGGAGCCTCACTCCTTCTGGAAAGGATGCCTCCAAAGAAGGCCTTTTTGGGCTGACTAGCCTAAAGATGATTTCTTCCAACTGCAATTTAAAGCGTTGAGCTGAAGAGGAAGCCCTAATTCATTTGATTTCTGATTTCTATGATAGCGTATGTTTCTCTAAGCACGGTACAGAGTTAAGGTCAGCTGCAGCTAATTATCTCAGGATTTGAACTTCAAAAAAACAGAAATTGAAGATTTTCATGGAGACCTCTAAGATCCTTTACTTCCTTTCCAAGGCTTACAAAAGCCTACTTTTTTTTTTTTTTTTTAACTCTCAGAGCAGAATGAAATCATTATTCAGTCTTATCTTGAGGGATAAGCATCTAACTAAATACCCATTTAAAAATATTTCCTTTTCTTAACATGTACATTTCTCAATGGGTTTTGTGAGGATTACTGAGCTCTTGTTTTTGTTTTTCATTTTTCCTTTTTGTAAAATAGGCCAGCCTCATTAGAGGAAAGTAATTCAATAGAATACTTGTCGAAAGTGTGAGGTTTAAAGGATATCTGTTTAAGAAGGTTGGACAAGGGGAAATGGGAGGAAATGGCTTATGTATCAAGTCTCCTATGCACAAACATGCCCGTTTATTTTGTGGCTGAAGCGTTACTGGCAAACCCATTAGGCCCACAGGGGAGGCCTTGGTCTCTGAGCCAGGTTGCCTGGATTCGTGTCCTGGCTCATCCTCTTACTAGCTGAGCAATCTTGGCCAAGTTATATAACTTCTCTGTATCTTCATTTCCTCAACTGTAAATGGGGGTAGTGATAACACTTCTTTCAGAGGGTTGATATAAGAATTATACAAGTTAATATTTATAAAGCACTTAGAATAGTTCCTGGAACACAGTAAGAACTATATAAGTCATAGATAAAATATTCATTTTTAAATATATTTACTGGGAAATATAAATATTTACTAACTCAAGATCACCTCTTATCCAGAACTGTCATTATATGCAGATATATAGAGGTTGAGCTCTAGTGGGAAATTTAATTCAAATATTTTTAAAAGTACTTGTATGTAAAGTATATTGTCTCCTACTATAATAAGTTAGCAAAAATTTTTTCATCAAAAATATACTTACGGATTCCTGTTATTAGGTACAATACAAGGTGCTAAGAATTCAAAGATAAATAAGACCTGGGTCTTGATTTAAGGAACTTTGCAGTTAATGGGGAAGGTAGACTTATAAATGGAATATTTTAGAACAATGTACAGGTACAGTAGCAAGAATGTGCATAAAGAATACTAGATAAGAGCCACTAATCCAGGAATGCATGTGGGAATGGAGGAAGTAGGTCAAGGAAGTCTTTCTGCAGGTGGTGAGTGTAAGGTGACCAGGCCATGAGGACGGAAAGGGTGTTGCTGGCACAGGGAGAGAAACTATATTGTGATGCAGGGAACAAAGTAACTCATATGTTCAGCATTGCTGGAGCCAAAAGAAAGTAGGGAGTTCTGGGATTTTGTGAACATTACCCTTATTTGCTAACAGTTTTTACAAGTGCTCTCTTTAGATAGTGCTATACTGTATTTAAAGAGGTAGTAAGCAAGAAAATGAGGTTGATTCCCCTGGTATGGGCTGGGTCCTACTGTTTAGACATATCCTTATGACCTACTCTAGGTTCTGGAACTGGACTCCAACTCTGAAGATCAGAACACAATTTTATTACTTCTCCTACAGGTGAGCTGACTCTTTAGGTTAATATATAATAACCTGATTCATAAGAAACAAATCTTCAACCAAACATCATAGTATGAATATACAAAGAACTCTAAATCTTTCACAATAGCCAAGGAACCATATACTCACAGTGCCTCTAATCCCCAAGCCATTGGTCAAATCCACTTAGGATACCAAATTAGAGAACTGAATGCTGATTAGTCAGCATCATAATTGAACAAAGGCCATAGATATTCTTGGGGGACATTTCCAACACCTAGATTGTTGAATGACCTATGCTTTTCTAACCTGGCAATATCTCTATCTCAGTGACACACAATGTTCCTTGAGCATTAGAAGAAGCATCCTTTTCTGGAGACAACTGAGTAAAATCTGATGCCTTATTGTTTTATGGCTCCCTAATTTTAGAATATGTGCAGGATTCCAGATTTATTTTAATATTTCCTTATCCTAGACTATTACCTTATAATACTATTGACTTGGTGATAACTTTCTCAAACACCAGATCCACAATTATGTACATTGTATAAAAGAAACACTGTGGTTTTCTTGGTTGGATGCCGTGGATTCCTTGGTTTCTTGACAAAAGAATGATAAGAATTTTCTAATTGCAAGTTACTTCTGCTGTGTTGGTATCACTAACCATGTGTTGATGTTTGTTAGATTTCAAAGATACTTTTTTAAAAATTTTTATCTCTCAGTTCAGAAGACATTTCATTTTGCCACTGACTACGTATTGATTAAAGTCTTTAAATATATTTCTAAAGCCAGAAAATGCAGGAATTGCTTTCCCACAAGCAGAAAGTATTGGGATTAAAGCTGAAATATAAAAACAAAAATACTATGAGAGAGAAAGTTACTACAGTTCATTTTAGAATTTCAGAAGCAGAAGAGAAAACCCAAATGGATTTTCATTCATTAATTCTTCCTTCTTTGTTGTGTCACCCGGGCCAAATTAATATCTTAACCTCTTTAACAACTTTAAGTCAATTCTTGCCATATACACTCATTAAGTATTTTCCATGTCTTTTGAATTTTGTCTTACATTTAATTAACAAATCAATAATAATTTCCTGAGACCAGCATTGTAATATCTACCCTACGGGACAAACAATCATCTGTAAAGGCCTACTTCTTTGTCATTCTAGGTTCTCAAAATACTGTTGGGGGGACAAAATGCATAGAATGCATGGGAAAAAATCAAATATATTTTATATTAAAGATACATATGTAAAAGTTGTTTTACTAGAGAACACAATAACTAACAAATCTTAAAAATAATTATAACAAGGATTTAGAGAAGTTAAGAATGTTTTATGATTCAGGTGGGATTTGTGATGAATCATGAAGAACTGATAGATTAATCAAGAGGTGATGGGAAGACATTTTAGAAAAGGGTGAATACAAGAAAAAGCAGAGATGGGAATAGGTGTGTATGTGTGTGTTGAAGAGCTGGTTGTGATAAGAAGTAGCCCTGTCAGGAGGAGGGGTGTACCTGTTCTAAAATACTGGTAAATATATATTTGAATAGGTTTAAGAAAAAAAAAAAAGCTATCATTTATAAAGTGGTTACAATACTATGTGTCTTACATAAATTATTTCATTTCATCCTTAGCCAAAAATCTGTGAAGTAGGGACCATTATTATCATCCTATTTTATAGATGAGTGTCTTAGTTTGAGTTCTCTAGAGGAGCAAAACCAGTAAGATGTGTATATATTAGAGAGAGAGATTTACTTCAAGGGACTGGCTCACACAGCTGTAGGCTTAAGTCCCAAGACCCATAGGCCAGGCAGCAGGCTGGAGACTTCCGCGGGCTTACGTCCCAAGATTCATAGGTCAGTGTAAAAATGGTGTGTTGGCAGCATCTGACCTCCTCTAACTTCACAAGAGGGAAGGAAAATCAAGACTGACAGTGCAAGGCTGATTCCTATGAGGTGGAGAGGAGACATGCCTCCTCTCTCTGTTATCTTTACTAATTCTGACACCAACCATCCCTCCCTCGGCACTCTCTACTTCTGTACTAAGTTTAATAATTTGTTGAAATGGCCACACAGAACCCACAGATCACACTCACAGTTATGGGGTTTATTAGGGAGGTAATGGGTTACAATTTAGGTTCAGGAATGCTCAGATTACAGTTCTTCCTTCGGGACAGCCTTTTCTCAGTTGTGCCCACAGGTACATCTCTCCGGCCCCTTGGTCTCTGCCCTGCTCAGGCAAGTGTTACGAAGCTCTTTTAGCTCTGCTAGTAAGTGCCCAGAGGCACCCAACTCTGCCACTAAGCCTTGGCCTGAAGGCGCTCAGCTCTACCTCTAGGGGTCGACAAACCTAGCTCCACCAAGTGCCTGGAGGCACCCTACTCCTCCAGCTAGCCTCCTGCCATAAGACACTCAGCTTTCTTGCTCCTTGGTCCGGGCCATCTCCTTCTGGTCTCCTGGTTCTGCTGCTGCCATTTCTCTGCCATTGCTTCTTGCTGTCTTCTGTGTTACATCTCTCTCTCCCTCTGTGTTTCCTGGTTCCAGGAGCTTCTCAGCGCAGCAATCCCAGGTCCAAAAGATGCACTCCACTCCTGGCTCTTCTTTCTGGTAGTGGTGAGATCCTCTCTCCGCATCTGGATCCAGCATCCGGTTCATTACTGTCTGGTCTCTGATTCTTGGGACTTGAGCCAGAGGCCTATCATCTGACCAGATTTGCCAACTTCCACAGCATGGACCTGCCAGTTTGGGTTCGTCAGCCCCTGTAGCCACATGGGTCAGGGGAAGCCTACACCTGACCCACAAATTTGAGACTTGTCAGCTTCCACAGTCTTGTGAGTCATTTCCTTGATACAGTTTGTGAGTTCTGTGAGACACTGCAGTGAATTAGAGAACCCAAAGATGGAATGGAGGGTACTGAGGGAAGGAGAAGGAGTAAATAATGGAGTGGTACAGCAGTTTGTAAAAGTTTGACATGTGGAACATCTTTAACCTCTGCCTCATAGAAACCAGCTTTGTGTTGATCCTTGTAAAACAAATTATTCATTTAGTCAGGCAATGAGGAGTGTAGGGTCAAAAAGAGAGAGCAAGCTTTGCCATAACATCCATTTATGTTCTGGAGACAGACCACACCCTCAAGGAAACTCATTTCTCAACTCATGGGTTGATCACTGTCTTAGTCATCTAGTGCTGCTGTAACAGAAATACCACAAGTGGATGACTTTAACAAACAAATATATTGTCTCACAGTCAAGTAGGCTAGAAGTCCAAATTCAGGGTGCCAGCTCCAGGGGAAGGCTTTCTTCTCTCTGTTGACTCTGGAGGAAGGTCCTTGCCATCAATATTCCCATGGTCTAGGAGCTTCTCTTCACAGGAACCTCTGGTCCAGAGGATGCGCTCTGGTCCCGGTGCTTCTTTCTTGGTGGTATGAGGTTCCCCACTCTCTGCCTACTTCTCTTTCCTTTTATCTCTTGTAAAATAAAAGATGGTACAGGCCACACCCCAGGGAAACTCTCTTTACATTGGATCAGGGATGTGACCTTAGTAAGCGTTACAATCCCACCCTAATCCTCTTTACATAAAATTACAATCACAAAATACAGGATAACCACACAATACTGGGAATCATGGCCTAACCAAGTTGACACATATTTTTTGGGGGCACAATTCAATGCATGATAATCACATCAGATCACACCATTACATTACACTATAGAACAGCAACCAGTGCAGTGTTTGGCCAAACCACTGAGAATTATAGTCTAGCCAAGTTGACAGATAAAATTAACTATCACAACAAGTAAGCTGAGGCTTAGTTATACAGCTTATGGATAACTTATACAGTTATCCAAGGTTAAACAGCCAATGAATAGTATCGCCAGGATTGGCACCTAGAAAGCTCAGGCTACTTCTGTAGGAGAATCAGGCCGCATCTTTCACATATTCCTTAATTATAAGAAACAGGAATTCTGACTTGCTGCCTTAAGGTGACAGAAAGCCATTGTAGCTCTCTGAGTGACATCAGGAAAGTGACATCTAAGGATCAGTAACCTGTCAGAGATACATACAGTGTTTTGAGGTAAAGACATGAAATCAGCACTGCAGTGAAGAGGTAGGTGTTGTTAGCACAGACTAAAGGGAAAACTGTGGGGAGAAGGGGATGAAAGTGAGGACACATTAATGATAGATATTATCACCACTTTTTTATCCTCTGTGCTGTTTTGGCTCTACTACTGACAGGTATTTTGGATATGGTTAAAAGTTGAAAAGCATAGAAACACAAAACACAACCACCAGATCCACCACCCATTTCCCTCATTTAGCTAAAGGAACTAGACGGGGACCTAATTTAAGATATATGGGTGATTTGGCCAGCTGGGAAGAGGTTATTTTGTGAGCGATTTGTTGCTTAACCATGCATCATACTCACCTCAAGGCTCATTTGACCTGACTGTAATCCAGGATATGGCAACATTTTATTAACATACAGTACTAGCAGGAACATATTTCCTGTCTGCTATGTATGCCAGTATGATCCGATATCTGACTTTCATTTTCTTCTTCCACTTATACCTTGGATCCTAACTAAGTTCCCCTACGATGACGGTTGTTTTGAAAGATTCATGCCTTTAACTTTTCTCAAAGATTCCTATGTGCTTTGACATTGGAAGTTCCATAAATCAATGAAATAAGTAGAGAAATAAGTCCACACAGCAATAAAAAATTTCTTTTGACTATAGCAGACAGAAATGGTTTTCTAACTCCCTAGCCTACTCAATACAGAAAAACATATTCTTGTAAAAATAAGGGGAAAAGAATAACATAGAAGTATATAGTTCCTCTATTCAGATACTAAAATCCCTGAAATTTTCTTTGACAAAAAAACAAAACAGGCATGCTTTTTTTTTATATATATATTTTATTGTACTTCAGGTGAAGGCTTACAGAACAAATAGTTTCTCATGAAACAGTAGTACACATGTTGTTTGATGACATTGGTTAACA
>NW_004444019.1:10071140-10112605 GCF_000243295.1 Trichechus manatus latirostris
CTCTGTCAGTTTTCTCACTCCATTTGGTGCTTGGCTGAGTTCTTTATCTCTTCATTTGATGTTTTAGGGTTTCAGGATTGTTGTATTCTCTGTTTGGCTTAGTTTCTCAGATCTTTGCTGTGGAGGGACGGCATGGTGCTTCTGCCTAGAGCACCATTTTGCCAGAACTCCACAAGCATGCTTTTGGTTTCTATATAACCAATCCTTAAAATTCAATGAGCGGTATTCTTGCCTAGAGTAATTAAGTGATTCAGATTTTGAACATATGGACTGTAGTTACAATAACTGCTTTAATGTCCTTTTCTACTAATTCCATCATCGATGTCATTTTGGAGGCTATTTCAATTGATTAAGTTTTCTTCTCATTATGGGTTGTATTTTCCCACTTTTTGCACACTTGCAATTTTTAATTGGATGTCGGACAGTGTGAATTTTATGTTGTTGGGTGCCAATATTTTTGTTGACTTTTAAATATTTTGAACTTTGTTCTGGGTTGCAGTTAAGTTACCTGGAAACAGTTTGATCCTTTTGAGTCTTACTTTTAAGTTTTGTTAGGTGAGACCAGGACACCTTTAAGCCTAGGACTAATTATTCCCCACTAGGTGGCACAGGGAGCCCTGATGGCACAGTGGTTAAGAGCTCGGCTGCTAACCAAAAGGCTATAGGGTCACTATGAGTCAGAATCGACTAGATGGCAATGGGTTTGGTTTGGTTTTTTTACTGAAGCAATATCTTGTAAATACTCTACCTACTGTCTTTTGAATTGAGACTTTCTTCTATTCTGGCTGGTGGGAATGTGAACTATTTTTGCCCTGTGTGAGCTATGGAGGTTATTCTGCCTGCTCCTTTCTAGTAGCTCTTTCCCTGCCTCAAAGACCCTCTGCCAATTTCTTTTTTTTTTTTTTTTACATTTTTTTCTTCATTATTTCCTTTTTTTTTTTTTAATTTTACTTTAGGTGAAAGTTTATAGCTCAATTTAATTTCTACACATATTTTCATGTGACATTAGCTGCAATCCCTATAATGTGATAGCACACTCCCCCTTTCCACCCTGGGTTTCTTGTGTCCATTCAACCAGTTCCTGTGCCTTCCTGCATTTTCTTCCTGCATCTGGACAGGAGCCGCCCATTTGGTCACCTATATATGCTTGAACTAAGAAGCACACTCTTCACGAGCATTATTTTATGTTTTATAGTCCAGTCTAATCTTTGTCTGAAGAGTGGGCTTCGGGAGTGGTTTTAGTTCTGGGTTAATTCTGTCAGTTTCTTGATCTCTCTCTCTCTTTGTGTATCTCTGTTCTCTCTGCAACTCTCTCATCTCTGTACAGCTCTCTCCTCTCTAGTTCTCTAATCTGCAAATTCTACCTACCTTGGCCTCCTCAAATTCTCAACTCCATCTCCCCAACTCAGGAAGACCATGGACTCTTGGAAACACTGTGCAGACAGTAAGCTGAGAGATCCTAGGACTCACCTTGTTTGTGTCCCATTTCTCAGAGATTACTCCCCCATACTGCCTGTTGTCCAATGTCTGAAAACTATTATTCCATACACTTAGGCTTTTTTTTTTTTTTTAAGTTAAAGATGGAGGGTAAATCTGGTCTCTGTTTCTTTGTCTTGGTTGAAAGTATAAATCCAGTTCTTCAGATTTTCAATGTCAAACAAAATAAAATTTTGAAACTGTTAGTGCTTGCAATAAATTATGAGAGACTTCCTTGTGCTAAAAACTGAATCTGGAATCATTTAGAAGATATTCTGTAAGCCCTCTGAGCAGAACGTGGATCTCTTCCAGATCCTCATTATGTCTCTTCGCAGCAAAAAATTGATGTTCCAAAATTCTGTTGTCCTACATATCAAAATTTTATGATAAGAAAAGACTGAAAACATGAATGTCAAGCCTAGCAGATGTGGAATGTTATTAACTACATTTGGGGTCAAAGCAGTGGTGATGTGTATATTTATATATGTATAAACACGTTTGCTTTGAATGGTGGTGTAACTGATAACTGACAACAAAATGTTTGGGTGTAATGATTAGTTGGATTTCTGGTTAAATATTAATTTGAAACATCTTGTTTCATATCTGTGATAAAAATATTTCTAATATTGTTTTATTTATTTACCTGGTAAATAGAGAAATTTTAATATAATTTAATATTTCTCCTATATCTGTGATTCTACTAGTATTTTCATTTGAACATTTTGGACATAAATAATCACTTGGTAATACTGTATATGTGGTCAATGTAATTTAGCTGGGGCTCAATTGTTGACACATTGATCAAATTAAAGATATTCAGCATCTAGAAAACTGGACGCATATATATTCCTGGATCAGGGCTAACAGATTGTAAAGAGGAGGTTCCAGGGGAGTCAGTGGAAAAGATCCTGGTTAGTGGGGACTTGACAACCAAGAATCCAACAGGGGGCAGCAGGTGACTTGCAGGTGGAGAGGAAGGTCTGGCAATAAGTAGAGGTGTAGGTAACATGGGCAGACACATGGAAATTAGAACTGTAGTCCCTGAAGAAGATGGAGTTGGTAGGGACAGGCAATACCGTATTTTTCAAGGAACTGGAGGAAGGAGAAAAGGTGACCTAGATAAAAACAAAAGAAAAGAATACTTAGTAGTGTTGGGAAGTTATTGGTTCTAGAGGTACTTGCTACAAGGCTGAGGATAATATTTCCTCCAGCAGCTTGCCAAAAGTATTAAGTGGGGTTGATCCTACAGATGTAAGTGACTTTAGACAGCAGCGTGAGAATCTTCAGAGGGAGTGATCCAACCAGATTGTTGTAATGTTGGAGAATGTGCTGAATTTATCATTCTAGACCCTTTACATCTACTCACCATAGCTCCACAAACATAGGCCAGGAGGGCATCAAAAGCTGTCAGAGGCATGTTGCATTGGGAATTAATGCAGACCTCCTCTCTCTAGCCTGCCCTACAATTCCTTGTGTTTCAATACTTCCTATCCTTCAGCTACATACTCCCAGCTTTTCTTTTGACACTCACCACCTTGCCCTTGATTATGGCTCTTGCTTGGATTAGTCCTTCCAAATTAGTCTCCCTCCAGAACATGGCTTTGCAAATTCACTCTCTGAGCCTTTGACATGGTAGACCTTGTGTGCCATCAAAGGCCCTTCAAGACTGACTGATGTGTGTGTGCTCTTTAAGCCCTCAATCAGCGGGATATCTTGGCTCTGAGTTATATTGTAGAAATAGTTTGGCTGAATACATCCCTGATATGTATTTTTTCTCTTTAGTTCAGTCCACCACCCCGATAGTAAACACATACTATGAGCCATGGCACTCGACTAGGTACTGGAGCTGCAGAGATGAATAAATAAGTCTCAGTTGCCATAGTCGAGGAGCTTGGAATTTAGAGTGAGGAACAAACAGGTAAGAAGATAACTACATCAGAGTGTGATGAAGGTTATGAAGAAATCCATGGGTGTATTAGTAGCAAAGAGGAGGGGGGCATTTAACAAAGAGGCAGGGGACGTATAACCCAGCCTTGGGGTGATGGGAAGGTTAGAAACCTTAGGGATGGTCTTATTATTTCCTTCTTTTTCTTCAAAAAGAGTTAGAAAAATTATCATCAGATAATTTGATCATATGATCATACTCAGAATAATAATGGACTCAAAATATAAAGCTATCTATAAAAAACTTTAAGTGGACAATTTTCATCATATTCCTCTTGTGGTATGGTTAGAGCCTAGTTTCAAGAATTATCAATCATTTATAGTGTGGACATAATTTCTGGTTCTGCCATTGAGAGGCTGGATTCACTTCTCTGAGCCTTGGTGTCTCCATGTATGATTATAAATAATAGGTACTTTGCAAGTACATCAGTTATCAATTTATTGCCTCTTGCTCCAAATGCACCCTTCCATATATGCTCGTGATAACAGAATTCCTTTAAGCATTTTCCCTTTAAATGTTAAGCCTTCTTACTAGAGTGTGCTGGAAGAATATGGCAGGAGGAAGAGGTTTCCTACAATTTCTGATGTGGGCCAGCGGGTCAGCAGTATGGGTATGCAGGCATCCTGTAGAGCCTGCCCCAGCCACAGGCCCAGAATGCATACAGTCCCTCTGCAAGCTTGTATCACCTGCCTGATAATAACTTTTCTGCAACGATTTGGACTTGAAGCCTAGAGCTTTATTCAGCCTGCATGCAGCCACCTGCCCTCCCCTAAGGGTGCATGCATGGCCTAGAGGGACACATAACAGGTAGTCCTTCTGTCTGCAAGATCCTCTGCAAATCTTACTTTGAAGGACTCTGCCCTGTTTGGTCCTCAGACTTTCACCGCATGTCTGGACTATCAGTTGCTGATCATACGCTACCTACCCACATCCTGCCTATTGATTACTCAGCAACTCCAGACCAGCTCCAGCCTGGCCAAACCCATGAACTTCTTTGTCATCTGGAAGCAGAACCACACCTTCTTCAATTAGTCTGATTCCAAGTTTGTCTTTCCTTGAGTACTCTCCTTTAGTCCTCTGGTGCCAGATAGCGTACCATACAGTTTCCTTGTATTTTATAATTAAGGAGCCCTCGTGTTGCAACGGTTAAGTACTCGGCTGCTAACCAAAAGGTTGGCTCCACCACAGGTGAGAGACCTGGCGGTCTGCTCCCATAAAGATTACAGCCTAGAAAACCATATGGGGCAGTTCTACCCTGTCACATGGGGTTACTATGCATTGAAAATCAACTCAATGACACTCAACAAAAACACTATCTTATAATTATTCTTTTATCATAGTTATTAATTCCTTATATTAAACTTTCTCTGTTAACCTACTGTGCTGTTTCTGTCTCCTGATTAGACTCTGTTATGGACTGAACTGTGTCACCAAAAATATGTGTTGAACTCCTGGCCCTTGTGCGTATGGTTGTGATCCTGTTTGGACACAGGGTTTTACTTTTGTTATGTTAATACGGCCATACTAGCATAGAGTGGATCTTAAACCTAATCACTTCTGAGTTATAAGAAGACCAGAATAGACAGACAGTGAAGATTGTCTACAATCTAAGGAATGCCAAGGAACCAAGGAACACCTGGGGCTACCGACAAGGAAGAAATTGACACAGCTGATAACCCTGATTTAGACTTTTAGCCTCCAGAACTGTGAGAAAATAAGCTTCTGTTCTTTAAAGCCACATACTTGTGATATTTTTCTAATAGCAGCACTAAGTGACTGTCATAGATTGAATTATGTCCCCCCAAAAATATGTGTATCAATTTGCCCTGGCCATGATTCCTGGTATTGTGTGGTTTTCCTGTATGTTGTAAATCCTGCCTCTATGATGTTAATAAGGGAGGATGGGTGGCAGTTGTGTTAGTAAGGCAGGACTCAGTTTATAAGATTGGATTGTATCCTGAGGCAATGTCTTGAGATATAAAAGACAGAAGTGAGCAGAGAGAATGGGGGACCTCATACCATCAAGAAAGCAGTTCCAGGAGCAGAGCCCGTCCTTTGGACCAGGGTCCCTGCACCGAGAAGTTCCTAGTCCGGGGGAACACTGATAAGAAGACCGAGAGAGAGAAAGCCTTCCCCTGGAGGTGACACCCTGAATTTGGACTTTTAGCATACTTTGACTGTGAGGAAATAAACTTCTCATTGTTAAAACCATCCACTTGTGGTATTTCTGTTATAGCAGCACGAGATGAGTAAGACAGTGACTAAGCCAGACCCAGACTGATACACAGAAAATTTATCCTGAAGATTATATGAAACAGCATTTGGCATAATAAATAATAGCAATTGTAGCTACTCTTATTTTTTCTTCTATACCATTCTAATCTAAACCCAAGAGTTTGCTTATAAGAATATGTGTGGGTATGGGTGTATTAAGAGCATGTGTGTGTGTGTATGTGTGTGTGAGAGAGACTGTATGTGCTTACACTATGGTAATATGCTTCTCCCACAGTTTGCTACACTGTCATTATCAGAGATGTAGATTTTAGAGCTAGAAGGAAGCTTTAAGATCATCTAGATCAACTCCTCAAAATAAACTGATTAACAGGAAGACTAATTTTCTTGCTCAAGGTCACACAGTTAATTCTGCATGGAAACTGGGTAAGAAGCTGTCTACCCTAAGCACCAGTCTGGAGTTTGGTCTGTAGCAGGAATTAGTTCTCTATACAAGTTTAAAAGGAGAATTCTGTAGATGGCTATATTGGTTTCCTGAAGATGCCATAACAAATTACTGCAAACTTTATGGTCTAAAACAACAGAAACTTATTTTCTCACAGTTCTGAAGGCTAGAAGTCCAAAATCCAGCAGAAGCATGCTCATTCTGAGAGATTTAGGGAGAATCTGTTCCTTGCCTCTTCCAGCTTCTGATGGCTGCCTTGGTATCTATCCCTGGGCTTGTGACTACATCACTGCAATCTCTGCCTCTGTCTTCGTATCACTTTCTCCTCTGTGTGTCTGTTTTCTCCTCCGCGTGTCTCTTATAAGGACACTTGACATTACATTTAGGGCCTACCTAAATAATCTAGGTAGCACTATGACACAGTGGTTAAGCATTTGACTGCTAACCCAAAGATTGGCAGTTTGAATACACCAGCCGCTCCTTGGAAATCCTATGGGGTAGTTCTACTCTGTCCTATAGAGTCACTAGGAGTCAGAATCAACTTACTAACTATGGGTTTGGTTTTTTATTTAAAATAATCCAGGATGATCTCATCTCAAGATTCTGAACTTAATTATACCTGCAAAGACCCTTTTTCAAACTAAGGTAACATTCATAGATTCCAGCTATTAGGATGTGGATACATTTTTTGGGGAGGCCACCATTCAGCCCACTACAATGGCTATTTATAGATTTAGACTCCTAAGGTGCCATAATGCAGTACTCTATTAGCTCAGTTTATTGAAATACCAGAGATGCTTTTTCTATAGTTACTTATTCCATGGGCATATTACTTACTGTTATGGATTGAACTGTGTTTCCCAAAATTATGTGTTGTAAATCCGAACCCCTGTGGCTGTGGTTACAATCACATTTGGGAATGGGTTTTCTCTGTTATGTTAATGAGGCAGTTTTAGTGTAGAGTGTATCTTGAATCAATCTCTTTTGAGATATAAAAAGAGCAGATTAAGCAAGGAAGCAGAGATGGGAGAAGATAGATGCCATGCCACTCGAGATCTCCAAAGAACCAAGAATCAGAAGTTGACAAAGAGACAAGGACACTCCCCCAGATCCAAAAGAGAGACAAAGCCATCCCCTAGAGCCAGCACCTTGAATTCAGATTTCTAGCCCCCTAAACTGTGGTATTTGTTATAGCAGCACTAGATAACTAAGACACTTACCAAAGTGATTTGCTTGAGTTTTTACAGTGGTCATGCTATGTGAACTTAATTTGGGAAACATTTAACCTTTTCATTGTTATGCATTATATCCTACTTTTCTTGTAGCTGACAGACTGATTTTAATGAAACACATGTATGAGAGGGAGCTGGCCATGAAACAACGTACCCGTTGCCATCGAGTTGATTCCGACTCATAGTGACCCTCTGGGACAGAGTAGAACTGCCCCATAGGATTACCATCTGGTTAGCAGCCAAGCTCTTAACCACTGTGCCACTAGGGCTCCATGAAACAACATAACGTATCCTCAATGTAATATTTCCTCCTATATAGTCAGTTAGGCAGATAATTTCTTCCACTAAAATCTGAGGCTGGTTAAGCTTTACAGAACATACTCAGATTTCTCAGCACTTGCATGAAGTGTTAGAATGCCTGAGAAGAATTTTGGGTAAGTGATCATGTGGACCAGTCCATTGGCTGCTTTCAATAGAGGTTTAACAACAAAATTCCTTCAGAGATTCAAACATGACCTATTATTTCTATCTGTTAAACTCTCATGCTTTAGAAGATTTTTCCCCTATATTTTGTAATTTTTGCCCTTTCTCTTCCTCTTAGATCATCACTTGTTTAATCTCCTGCCCACCAAAAATAAATCTAGCATTTAGGCAGAAGTGTTTTTTAATATTCATGAAATTATTCAAAATTTATTTTGAGCATGTAATAGGCATTGCTGGATCAGTAAGAATATGTGCTGAGGTTGTATAAGACAGAGAAATACATGTTGTTCTGACATAGGGAAGCTGGTTAAAAATAATGTATTAGATTCAGGATAATCCTTCTATTACTAATACATGTAATTAATTCTGGAATGTGGACAGTTGAGAATGTAAGGCCTCTCCTCCTTCCCGCCACCCAAACTGGAACCAACTTCATAAAATTATGCCTTCTAATAGGTCATCTTGTTCCATTTCTTACTAATGCTTATAGAAAAGAAGAGACATAATCTATTTATAAAAATGATGACTTTTTTCTCACATGTATTTGTCTTTATTATTTTTTAATAAACCAGGGGTGATGACTCTTTCTAAGCCAATTTTAGGACTTTTAAGATTCAGATTAAGTTGAATTGCCCGAAAGCTAAATTCAGATGATTATATTTGCCAAACTAAATGTCAAAACACTACAGGTTGTATCTTCTTTTCTTGCAACAGCTAAAAAACAAAAACAAAACCCTGCCTTCTGTAAAATGAAACTCTTTACATAGAACATTTCTTACATTTTTTTTTTCTTTCTGACATTTAAGAAGACAATGACTATCACTGATTCTTCTCATGTATGCTTTCTAACAAAAGGAACTCAGAATCCTCTCTCCATACACATAGTTTCAAAAGACTTCAATAAAGGACAAAATCATGGGTATTTGTTCTTGACATAAAAATGTTTTGGATATCTCACACACACTCCCTCTCTAAAGTGCTCTCTATGTCAAAGATCTTTTAATTCCTATGACCTTAAATGGAAAATCACAATTAGACATTCTCTTTAATGCCTGCAAATTTCTTTTTCTACTGTCAGTGAGAAATTGAGGATGAACCTGGTGGTGTACCAGGGAGCAACTTCTGGTGCCTGAGAATCTGGAAGGCACCGTTGCCCTGTCCCTTATCACAACACAACTGATGCAAGGATCTCCAGGAAGATGATAAAAGAAGGAAAAATAGGAATGAGTCAGAAAATAGAGATTCTTTGACTTGGCTGAAGGATACTGTCTAGTTATGTTTTGAACGCTCTGATTCTCTGCCCCTTGCCTTCCCTTCTCTGCTCTTTCTCCTATTCCATCCTGCCCATGCTTCTTCCACAGCTCCTCTTCCACTGTACACTAGGAAAGTCTGGACATTCTTTCATTCACAAGTATTTGTTGAGTTTAACTACGTGCTTTGCATGATGTTGGATGCTGGATATAGAGTAATAAATAAACAAAATGCCAGCTCATGAGGAGTGGCTAGTCAAGCAGGAAAGTGAGATCCTGAACTATTAGATCTGTGTGTCATAAGGTGGAAGATTTCTTCACCAGAATCCAGAGAGCTGTTCCCTATAAGAGAATATCATCAGCAAGACAGACCAGAATCCACATCCAGAATCTCAGCATAGGAGGGAGGGTCCCAAGTGGAGAGGCAGAGAGGAAAAGGGAGCATAACAGCAGTTAAGGAACTGGCTGAAAGGAGAGAAAACGTGTGTGGCTGTCTAGAGCGAGAGTTTTAAGGAGTCAGACAAATATATAAAGTGGTTTTTGGAAAGCTCTCTGCATGAAACACTATATAAAACCCCTGGGCTTTTAAGGTAAAGAAAATAGATGTTTTTATTATTCTTGAGGGTTTACAGAGTGGGATTTGCAATTCTTTTTTGTGCTCCTGTATAACACATTTTGTATTTCTGGGTATCACAAACCCAGCTACGTTTAGAAAGATAAAGTAAGATGAGTGCCGTGTGCAGAAGATACAGGAGAGTTGACAAGCCCACTAGAGGCAGGACATTGTATTCTTTATCAAGTCATCATGTCTCTCTCACTCTCTCTTCCTCTTTCCTTCTCCTCTCCAATGCTTGTTTCTGTTCTTAGCTGTGTTTATTAAATTCTGACCTAAGCTCCATCCTGACCTCTATCCCAATAATTCCTGCAAAAGTTCGCCAGCTCGTGCCATAGGCCCATCCCAGGCACATTCACATAGGCAGGGATGTGGAGAACTTTGAGTGGCCTCCCTAGAGTTGGGATTGTAAGCAATTCTCTAAATCCATAGAAGCTAAGAATTGGGAAGGAGTGGCACCCAAAGGAGAAAGAGTTCCATCACTAAGAGAGAATGAATTCTGGGCAGGCAAAATAACAGATGTTCACTACAGAATTTAATAGAAAACATTAGTTTCAGTCCTAATCATTTTCTCTCTTTTCATCTCTGGAATTCTTTTCTTTTGCTTCTCTTTTAAATAGTGTTTGGTTAATTAAAAGTTTTCTGTTTAAATAAGTCTTTTGCTATTCCACATTTAGCCTTAATAGACTTGCTTCCCTGTGCAAAGATGAAAAGAAAATATATTCTAGGGTAAGGCTATGGTGAAAATGATACTTCCTTATAATGTGGAGGAAAATGTAAATTGGTACAATCTTTAAAAAATGAAAATATTTATAAAAATGTTAAAGAGGTTCATGCCATTTGATGCAGTATCTTTATCGTGGGACAGCTGTATATAATGACAAGCCAAACATATTTTGGTTTAGAGATTTCCATTACATTATTTTATTCATTATAGGGAAAAACTAGAAACCCTAAAGTTCCAAACATAGGATATTAGTTTAATAAATTATGAAGCATCTACATAATTACTTACTAATCATGCATAAAAATTGTATTCTGAAAAATATTTAGGAACGGGAAATATTTAATATAAAAGGTTAAAAATTCTCAAAGCAGTACACAGCATTGTATGTGCTATGTGTTATTCCAACCTAAAATTTATAACAATTATCAATATGCAAAGACAAAAGGTAAAATAAATAGGAAAAGTAAAAAGTAATCTAATAAATTTTTAATCTCTAGAGTGAGTGGAACTAGGAGTGTTGTTTTCTTCAGTTAAAAAATTATATACATGGTTTTAATAATCAGGAAAAACCAATAATTAATGTTGCAAAAACTGCACAGATTTACAATAGCAACACTCAGGAAAATCTTGCTCTGCCCTAACGCCAGCATGTTTCGTGCATAAACTGCAGGGTTTTTGTTTGTTGTTGTTAATAGCTAATTGTTATTATCCTTCTACTAATTTTTTTGTTGTTGTTTGCTTCAAATTTCTGTTTATGTTAGTGACCCACTTCTGAGTACTTCTTTTTTATTTATAACTCATTCCTTCAATAATGTGTTTTTTGATAATACATAAATTATCACTTTTTTTTTCTCTTCTTTCTATATTTTTCGACGTTCTTGCCTTTATTTTAAGCCTGTCAGTTTTTCACTTTAGGACATGTTTCTTTCTTTTTTTTTTTTTTTTTTTTCCTGTTTATTTAAGGAGGAAGAACTCTGGCCTCACAAAGTAACTCAAAAATGTAAGAATACAGAATATAAACCTCAGCTATTTACTCTGTAGCTTTGTGATCTCAAGTAACTCCTTTAAGTTTTACGGCTAGAAGATACTTTGGAAATCATCGTTCAGCCCATGTATTCTTGCTTTGTATCTTCAAAAATTCGAAAGGAATAAACCGAGGTTTATAGGGGTTAAGTAATTGGCCTGGAGTCAGAGAGCTAACTAACTGCTGAGTGAGGCTGGAGTCTAGGACTACATACAGCAAATCCAGTGTTCTTCCCTATATGCTGCTCCTGACTTCTTTCCTCTGCTATTTCCTAACCGATAAAATGGTGTTAACTTTTAGCTCCCTAATAGAAATTATGCTATCATAGCATGGTGCAGTCTCTCTGCATGTGAGAGTATTGTCATTCAGTACACCCATAAATGATGATAGGCAGAATCTGAAAATAGACACATGCAATTTCAGAACCAAACACTCAAATGTAGGTTATATTTAGCATCATCAACAAACCTATTGATTCTGATTATACTTTTGATGCCAAACTAATTATTTAAGAGGTTCTACTCTGATTGACAAAATCAACTCCACGGCACACAACAATAACTCCCTGATTGTGGAGTCCCTGGGTGGTGCAAACAGTAAATGTGCTCGGCTGCTAACCAAATGGCTGGCGGTTCAGGTCCACCCAGAGGTGCCTCAGAAGAAAGGCCTGGCGATTTACTTCTGAAAAATCAGCTACTGAAAATCCTATAGAGTACAATTCTACTCTCACGCACATGGGGTCACCATAAGTCCAAGTCAACTCCACAGCAACTAGTTATTGGTTACTCTGACTGTGGCAATTTGAATATGACAAAAACTGAACTTATGGTCTTCTTCCTCTACAACTTCCAAAGCTGCACCATCCAGCCTGTTGTACAAGCCAGAAATCTGGTGGTTATTTTGTCCCCTCATTCTCCCTCACACTTTTTATCCAATTCACTACAAGGCCCTATCAGTTTTAACTCTCAATTATCTCTTCAATCTATTTACTTCTTCACCTCCATCACCCCTTCCCTCCCCTACCAATCCACACCTATCATCTCTTGTAAGGGCCTTCCCTTCCCCCACCAATCCATACCTAATTATCTCTTGTAGGGAACCTCCTAACTTCCCCTACTACTTCCCTCAAAGACCCGAATACCAGCACTGTCTTTGGGAAATGCAAATCTGATCACTAGACCTCCTGCTGACAACTTCATGGGGTTACTTTGCTCTGAGGGTAAAGGCAAACATGCTTAACCCCTCAAGGCCTGCTCTGTTTATTTTTTCATTAACTAACTCCACCCTTCCCTCTTGCTGTCTTCTAGGTCCTGCTACTTACTGAGCTCTCTGCCACAGACCCAACAAAATTCTCCCTGTTATGGTCAGGGTGACCTTCCCAAACACACATCTGGCCGTGCATGTATCTATGTTCCCCTTCCATGCACTCTACTGCACCACTTCCCAAGGCTTTTAGAATACACTTTAAATTCCCTCACATCATCTGTATCTCCCCCAAGCTCTCTTTCTTTGGCATTCTACACCCTTCTGTGTTTTCTGAGATTGTCTAACTTTTCAAAAGAAAAAACTATACATTTGAACTCGCTCACTTCCCATTTCTTCCTTGTCCATTGCACTCTCTCCTTTTTAGCATTCTGCAGAGCCTGCTCTCAGAAGGGTCACTAGTGATTCCAAATAACATGTCATAGCCAATCCAGAGGTCTCTTCTCTGTCCTCTCCAGCCACTGCAGTATTTAATGACGCTGTCCAACTTTTCATCTCTCTTAGGCTGTGTTCTCTAGAGAAGCAAAGCTATTGAAGTGTATAAATATATACAGAGAGAGATATATATCAAGGAAATGGCTCATGCAGTTGTAGAAGCTGGAAAGTCCCAAGTCCATGGGTCAGGCTGGAGGCTTCTTCTGACTCACGTAGCTTCAGGGGCTGGCGAACCCAGGATCAGCAAGTCACTTAGCAGGTCTCTGGCTCACAGGCCATAGAGGCTGACGAATTCCAAGATCCACAGGTAAGACAGCAGGTAAGCTGCTAGCTCAAGTCCCAAGAACAGACGTTAGATGGCAGGTGAGTCAGATGCAGGATCAGAGTGAGGAAAAGCCCACAAGCTTGGCCAGAAAGTCTACCTTTATTGGATGCATGCCGCATCCCCAAGGTACTCCCTTTCAACTCACTGGCTGCTCATAACAGACGTCATCATTGAGGTGATCATATTACATCAGATCTCATTACAGAGGTGATTGCATCATTACATAGCTGCCAAACTACATCATAACTGCCAATGAGAATATATGCCATGAGAATAAATGCCATGAGAATCATGGATCAACCAAGTTGACGCACAACTTTAACCATCACATCATCTTAAAAACTTCCCAGTGACTTTCAAAGAATGATTATGTTTCATGATTTTCCTCCTGTTTCTGAGTTTACTCTTTTTTTATGTCTTCCTTCTGGATCCTCTTTCTTCTCCCACCTCCTAAATGGAGATATTCCCCAAAGTTCTGTCTTCTGTCTATTTCAGTCTGTACACACACACCTCTGGCTGAAAACCTTGCTGCTTTTCTTCTGCTCCAGAGGCCTTTACACGTATAAGATTGCATTTAATTATGTCGGCCTTATGTTGATTAGTTCTATGCATAACTTATTTCCTTTATTTAACTCCAAGACTATTTGTAGAAGCAACTGTACTTTAATAAGATTTATATCTTCTTTTGTGCCTGTTACAAAAGTGTGTGTGGATATGCTAAGTGCTTAATACATGTCATTTGAACTGAATTAAAAGAACCTGGAGAAGCCAAGGTCCTAAACTAGACAGCATCATCCTACTCCATGAACATAGGCCATGTCAGGGGCTTCAAGTGTTTGCTTTCTCTGTGTCAAAGGATGGAATAGGTAAAAGTGGACTAACAAACCTTAACGACAAATCCTGACAAAATAAATCATAAATCAAATCATGTGTCCAAAAAAAAAAAAAAGAAAGAAAATCCAAAATCCTATGTATATTCTGTAGTCAGCAGTCAACTTTCGTTAGCAATTGAGGTGAAAAATTGCATATCATTTTTGTAATATGCAGAGTGAAACCCCATTATCATTTGATCAATCAGTGAGCCATATCACAGAGTTTTTTTAGTATTATTTTTGCTTTCTGCCTCTCTCTTAGTGCTGCTCATCAATCAAGGGGCTGGGAGATATTAAAAAATACTATTATTTCCTAGCTACCATAACTATGTGCCAGGCATGGGTAGAACAATTCCATTTAATCCTCACAACACAGAATGTAAGATATTATAATCTCCATTTTACAAGTGAAGACAATGAGGCTTGGAAAGACAGAATGATTTGCCCTAGGTGAAATAGCTAAAAAGAGGTAAACCTAGACAGGAATCATGGTCTATCTAACTTTAGTGCCTATGATTTTAAATAGTATGCTCTCTAAGGGTCAGAAACCCAGAGGCTGAATCTTTCCCTTCCAGAGATGTTCTGTTTGGGTGGTCAAGAGTATTTACATATATCTTTTTTCCGCTTGAATGTCTTTAGGTGGGGTGTGCTGCAGGACCAAGACTCTCCTTACTAACACCTGGCTGATTCACCATTTATGTTATCTGCCTAAAACCTTTAGTCATTTGAACTTCCCACCTCCTCACAGCCTTTACTGAGCTTTTATTAGAGTTGAGGTGATAAGAATAGAAATCAAAAAAAGATAGCCAACATTACAATTCTAATAGATGTGACAGACTGTTTCAGCATTGTGCAGAAGTGAAAGAAATGTGCTATCCAGCTGTGTTGTTGTTCAGTGCCGTCAAGTGGCTTCCAATTCATAGTGACTCTATGTACAAGAGAAGGAAACACTGCCTGGTCCTGTGTTGTCCTCACGATCATTGCCATGCTTGAGACCATTGTTGCAGCCACTGCGTCAGTCCATCTTGTTGAGGGGCTTCCTCTTTTTTGCTGACCCTCTGCATTACCAAGCATGATGCCCTTCTCCAGAGACTGGTCCCTCCTGATAACATGCCCAAAGTACATGAGACAAGCCTCACCATCCACGCTTTTGAGGAACATTCTGGCTGTACTTCTTCAAAGACAGATTTTTTTCGTTCTTCTGGCCAAAACCAAACCCATTGCCATCGAGTCAATTCCTACTCATAGTGACCCTATAGGACAGAGTAAAACTGCCCAGTAGCATTTTCAAGGAGTGGCTGGTGGATTTAACTGATTAACAGCTGAATGTTTAACCACTGCGCTACCAGGGCTCCATTCTTCTGGCAGTCCCTGGTATATTCCATATTCTCCGCCAACACCACAGTTCAAATCGACAATTTTTATTTGGTTTTCCTTATTCATTGCCCAGCTTTTGCATGCACATGACTCAGTTGGAAACTCGATAGCTTAGGTCAGGGACATCTTAGTCCTTCAAGTAACATCTTTGCTTTTTAACACTTTAAAGAGGTTTTTTGCTGATTTGCCCAATGCAATATGTCGTTTGATTTCTTGACTGTTGCTTCCATGGGTCTTGATTGTGGATCCAAGTAAAATGAGATCCTTGACAACTTCAATCTTTTCTCTGTTTATCATGATGTTGCTTATTGGTCCAGTTGTAAGGATTTTTGTTTTCTTTACGTTGAGGTGCAATCCTTACTGAAGGCTGTAGTCTTTGATCGTCATCAGTAAGTGCTTCAAGTCCCCTTCACTTTCAGCAAGCAAGATTGTGTCAGCTGCATAACACAGATTGTTTATGAGTCTTCCTTCAATCCTGATGTCCCTGAACCGAGAAACTGAACTATTTTACAATTATCATCTGATTTAACTCTTGCTAGTAACACTCTCTTTCTCTCTCTCTTTTTTTTCCCCCATCACTTAGATTCCAACTCATGGTGGCCACATATATGTAAGAGCAGAACTGTGTTCCATAGGGTTTTCATGGCTGATTTTTAGGAAGTAGACCACCAGACCTTTCTTCAGAGGTGCCTCTGGGTAGACTCGAACTTTCAACCTTTTGGTTAGCATCCGAGTGTGTTAACTCTCTGAAGTGGAACTTTTACTATCTCCACTTTACTGATGAGTTGCCTGATTTCTGGAGAGGTTGGGTCATTTCCCAAGGCCACACAGCTGGTAAGTAACAGAGCAAGGGCTCAAACACAGGCCACTGGACTCCAAATCCACAATTTGTAACCACTATTCCATATTGCTTCTGATTTAACCCATGGCATTTAAAAGAGCGGCACGTGGAGGCATTTCTAATGGGATTTTTAATAACTTTCTATTGAAGCGTAATTTACTATACAGAAGACTGCATATCAGACGTGTACACCACAATGAGTTCTCACAAACTGCCCACACTTAGGTAATCAGCACCGAGATCAAGAACTGGAACATTACCAGCACCCCAAGAAGCCTCAACTTGTGCTGCACCCATAAGACTAAACGCTATCCAAACATCTAACAGCATAAATAGGTTTTGCCTGTTTTTCTGAGAAATGAACACATACATTTCTCTCACTTATAATTATGTCTGTGAGATTCATCCATATTGTTGCACGTATTTGTAGGATCGTTTCTTTTCATTGTGGTGTAATTTAATGGAATATTATTATTACATTTTGTTTTGTATTAAAGATACTGCTGATTGTTTTCTCTCTTGACACCAAAAAAATTGATATTCAAATAGACAGTCCCAAAATACTATCATTTAAGTAGGTGCAAGAAGGCAATAAAAGGTAAGAGCAGCTCATGCCGAGATATTATCCATATATATTTGTAAATTTATAGCAGTTTTGTTGGAGAATGCCACACTACGTTTTGGAAGATTATGTGTTATCATTTAGTTTTAATAAGCTGCTGTGTATACTTATTTTGTTTAATAATAATTGTTTATTCACTTTTTTGAGGGAGGCTTCATATTCTGAATGAGTCATATACAATAAGATGGAAAATGCTGTAAGTAGAATTCATCATAAATATTTAACTATTAAAATTAACCTCACATTCGTGTTTTAAAATGCATTCTTTAAAAGGTAGGATTGACAAAGATAGAAGAGGAGTGAGCGAGTATGTTTTGGTTTAATGTTTTCAAACTTTATAATCACTTAAATTTTGTTTTCAATTAATATTTTTCCAATTCAAAAGTTTCTTCCAGCAGTCCCGAACTGCACAAATAGGAATCTGGAGGAAACTCAAGTTTTATATTTCATCTGCAATGAAATATTTTCTTTCATTAAGATGTTCTGTCCCCTAGGCTTTTCATCCTATTATTGTAGCCACCCACTCCTCCCCGCAGGGGCCTAGGTTAAACAAAAACAATGGAAACAGATAAGCACACCTTCCAGTTGCAGATTTTTTTTTTTTTTTTAGTTCTGCGAGAGCTAGCTAAGCCACAGAGAATGTGTAACACACACTAATGATTGTTTTAAAGTAATGTCTCCACTGATTGCCTTGCTTTAATCTCTGATGCATGTCCACTCTCCAACATTGAACCTCTCTCCTAGTTCTGAACTATAGCTGTGCTTTGCTTGTTGGTTGCCCCGGAAGCCCCAGACCAGGCTTACTTCTACTCTGCTTCTAGTCTTCCTTTGGTTCTTCTGGGTTAGATCTCCTGCCATCTCCATAAGCCTCCTCTGTCTGGTACTTTCAATATGATGTTGAACCTTGTGGCTGCTATCAGTCCTCTTCTTGACCATAGTCTGAAGGCAGCTGATTGCCTGCCTACCTGGGCATCTGATTCCCTTCAAAGATGACACAGGAAGTTTATTCTGCTTGGCTAGCATACTAGGGCAGTAGTCTTCAACCCTGGGTAATCATTACAGTAACCTTGGGTGTTTTGCAAACATTCCAAAATTCAGGTCCTATGCCCAGAGATTGTGACTTAATTCGTATGGGGTGCATCCTGGATATTGGGATTTTTAAAACTTGAGAAGGCAAATTTGAGAAATACTGGCATAGGATTGCACACTTGCCCTCATCTTTGCCCTAAATCCAGGCCACTCTAAATTTGAGACAGATTCCTGCTTTGACGATGTAGGGAAGCCCTACATTTGGAACAGTTTTCTTTTTTTACTAGCATGAAACTGTTTTCTTTTTGCTGGTACCCTCCTCCTGTCGTCTAAATTTTTTGCCCAACTCTGTTCAGGTGTAAGTTTGTCTTCTCACCTGAGTTCTTAATCCTATTTCCTGCCTGTTTGGACGACCCTTCCATTGCTTCATTCTGATGGTACAATCCCACTTCATCCTTCACACCGGTCTATTCCAGGCAGTATGAATCCCCTACAGTCACTGGAGACAAGCCCTGATCCACTACCTGTGGCAACTCTGTAACCACTGGCCTCCAGCCACCTGCCTGGCTCTCTCTTATACCTTCTCCTAAGCTAAGCTCCGGTTCACTTCACTTCTCCTTGTTCTTGCCTCTTATACCGAACTTGGTACCTTATTTACGCTGTAACATAATTTTGAGAAAAGGAGAGTTGGGGAATTTGTATGGTCTTGTTTAAGACAGTGAACATCGGGCTTAATTGTGCCCTCTTGACTTCTCTCAGCTACTCATGATTATCTTCTGGTCACCTCTCCTCTAATGTAGCCCCTACATTGACAGAGTTCTTAACAACATCAATTTATTAATTCATTCATAAACATTCATTGAGTATCTTGTGAGTCTTTTTTTAGTTTTATAATCAAAGTTTGATAGTCTGAATCTGTTAGTTATTACTGATTTTCACCTGGAAGTAAAGAAATCTGTAATGGATAAACATCTTTTCAGAGAGCCAATTAGACTGCTACAATGTAAGGTTACACAGGAAGTGCTCCTCCAAATCTTTGATACTGTCAAAATATATTGTAGCATCTAGATTGCTTAAGCAGGAAAAAAGATAATACTATGCGAAAGGACCATAACCTCTTTTTTATTATTAATTTTTTGATTCATGCAGCAATAATTATTTATCACATGGAAGACATTGTCATTGCCCTTAAAAATATAATTGGATGGGATGTACGGATAAGTAAATTTAAAAAAATAGTAACAATTATATACATATATATATCATTGTAAGATAGATAGACAGATAGGTAGATAGATAATGTAGTAGAAGCACAAAATCCTCAGAAAGTAACTTTGGTGGGTTGGAGTGGGAGCAGTTGGAGAAGTCTTACTGAGGAGGCACCATTCAAATGGAGTCATGAAGAGGCAATAGACTTTAAACGGAAGTGAAAATGGGGCATGGGCATTCCAGACATGGGATACCACGTGCAAGGCCATACTTAGGGCAATGGAAAGGCTGGTGGGGAGAATTCCAATGTGCTGAAAGATTAGCATGAGTGGCTTGAGAGAAGTGTGTACCCATGCTTAACAGAGAGTTGCTCTTGTTGTGTGCCATCACATCAATTCCCACTCAAAGCAGCCCTATAGGACAGGGTAGAAGTGCCCCATAGGGTTTCCTAGGCTGTAATCTTTACAGGAGTGGATCGCCAGGTCTTTTCTCTGGCGGAGCCACTGGTGGATTCCATCCACCACTGGGTTTGAATTGCTGACCTTTCGGTTAGCAGCTAAGCTCTTAACCATTGCCCTACCAGGGCTCCTTTGTAGCACAGAGTCCAATCAAACCCAACCCACTGCCATCTAGTCAATTCCCAGCCACAGTGGCACTAGGGCAGGGTAGAACTGCCCATATGGTTTCCAAGGCTGTAAATCTTTACAGAAGCAGATTACCACATCTTTCTCCAGCGGAGCTGCTGCTAAGTTCTAAACCACTGTCCTTTAGGTTAGCAGAGGAACACTTTTAACCACTGTGTCACCAGGGCTCCTTAGCACAGAGTACCAAAACCAAACCCACTGCAGTCGAGTTGATTCTGATTCATAGCACCCTATAAGACAGAGTAGAACTATCCCATAGGGTTACCAAAGAGCAGCTGGTGGATTTGAACTGTGCATCATTTTGTTCAGCAGCTGAGCTCTTAACCGCTACACCACCAGGCCTCCTAGCAAAAAGTTAAAAAAAAAAAAAAACCTACTGCTGTTGAGTCGATCTGCCCCATAGGGTTTCCAAGGTGCAGCTGGTGGATTCAAACTGCCAACGTTTTGGGTGGCAGCCAAACGCTTAACCCCTGCGCCAACAGTTGACACCCCATGAAAAGGGTATCAGGTGAATGACTGGTAGGAAAGATTCCTTAAGGAATTCGCTAGGTGGCACTCTTTCTTCTTTGGCATAAGTGGCAGAATAACTGGAATTATTGAATTTTTGCTTTTCCTCAAAATTACACGTGTGGTGTAAATAGATACAACCTGAGGCAGTGTAGCTTTTCTATCTCTGTGGATGGTTAGGAAATGCTAGGAACAAGGATTTTCAAGCGACATAGAGGACACTAACTGCACTGTTGAAATTCTTAATGCATGTGTGATAGTCTGGAATTTTTTTGCCTTGGTAAATTTTTGTCTGTGTTCTTAATTCTTTAATTTCAGTTCTTTATTTAAAGTTCTCTAGAATCATTTGTAAAATTTTTGTAGATCTACATTTGTTTGAAAGTCATTTAGTGAATCTATTAGAATTAAAATACTTATTTCACCTACCATTTTGGAAACTAGAATACTAAAATTTAAGTTTTCATAATTTCAAAGGCATATAATAGAACATGTTTTAAAAAGGATTTTACAAGTATATAGCTGATATTTTTACATAATAAACATATTTTACATAATAATTTTAATAATATATTTTATAATGAATTCACTGTATTGTGGAAATAATTGATATATAAAATTCATTGAAAATTATAGCATATACATGTTAATATAAGCACATAATGTTAATTTTGAAATATAAAACTTCTCAAATCAATTCATCAGGCATTGCATTATTTTTCTCATTGATTTTGACATCTTTAGAGAGACTGGCTGGTATTTTAATAACATATGCAGTGAAATGACAATTTAAATTCAAAATTCTTTTGAATAATTACACTTTCAATTATTCCTAATAGTATTGCACATCACATTTTGTTGTTGTTGCTTTTTAATGAAACAAGAGACATTGTCCTGAAACGCCCTTTTTAGATTCTTTACCTTATTTAAAAAATTTAATTATGTAGGAGAAATATTTTTTAAAAATCAGTTACAATAGAAACTCAAATTTCGACAAGCTCTCTTTTTTACATGGAATTCTGTTGGGGAAATAGCAATGAAGTTTCATAAGACTCACAGATAAAATGTCAAATATTCTTCTCTTGAGAATTACCAAATAAAGTTGGGGGATAAAGATTTTTAAAAAGTAAGTAAAAGAAACTAAAAGCAAAAAGTATGTAAGTGGTATTTCTATGTATTAAATGTATGATTGTGGCAAGTTCATTACAGATAAAGATTATAAAAAAGTGAGTAAACAAAACTAAAAGCAAAAAGTATGTAAGTAGTATTTCTATGTATTAAATACATGATTGTGGCAAGTTCATTACATGTAGGAGAATATAATAAAGCAAACTTGCTGCCATAGAGTCAATTCCGACTCATAGCAATCCTATAGGACAGGGTAGAACTGCCCCATAGAGTTTCCAAGGAGCAGCTGGTAGATTCAAACTACTAACTTTTTGGTTAGCAGCCGAGCTCTTAACCACTATGCCACCAGGGATCCAGTAGAATATAATAAGTATTGTGAAAGGAGAAGAAACTAGCAAAATAAAAATTTTTTCTATCTTTTTATTGTTTAGACCTAGAGCAGATCCTAGAGATTGATTACTAATTTCGTCTGGAAATAACTCTTGAGATGAAGTACTGACAATTATTCTTTGACAATTATCTTTCATTTTTCGGATAACAGTCCTAATTTCCTCAGTTCTGACACACACTCTCACCGAATCTTATGATCAATTCTATATGTGTGCTGAGTTATGCCCTTGGCGTACTCAGTTCTTGAAGTCTGGAATGCTGTCTTTGATTACCCGATGAACTCTTCTTCAAGACTCAGGTTGGATATCACTTTCTTTTTAAATGTCCTAAAAGAGTAACCCTCATTGGACTGTGGAGTGAGAAATTAAAGTTCATTATATTAAGCCACATATTTGGTATTGATCTATTACAGAAGCTAGTATTACTTAGATCCTCCTTCTTCCTCACTCCATTCCTTCTCATACTACTCCCCACCTCTGAAAGTATTTTCACTAAGATATTCAATGATCATGTAAGCATGTATTACTTAATGGGAATCTTCAATTACTGGACTCTTCGTTTCTCTGATTACTCCTAAAATAGCATCTACTCTTTATTCATGAGCTTCACGCATGTGTATTCAGAGCTTATTGGACATCTTTGCCTGGATATCTCTCAAACACCTCAAATTGAATTCACTTCTTCTTCTCCTAATCTGCTTCTCCTCAAGTGTCCCTATGTCAGTTATTGGTCCTCTTAACCAAGTCAGAACCCCACTTTCTCCCCAACCTCCTTCATCCAATCAACTTTAAGTCTTATTAATTCTGTCTCATAAACCTCTCTATACATTGATTTTCTCCCATTTTAGCTGCCACCACACTAGTCCACAATACCAGCCTCCCCCACTAGACCAGGGAAGTCACTTCCTTACTGGTCACCCAGCATTCAAAGTGGCTGTGGTCCATCATGAACCAGGTTGATGAACTTTCATAAATACATATCTGTTGATGTCTCTCTTCTGTTTAGAACTCCTCAGTGATTTCCTATTGCTTTTAAGATAAAGCTCAACACTCCTTCATTGATTTTTATCAGGCTTCCCATGGGCTGTGCCCTGCACACCTTTCCAGTCTATCCTTCTTCCACTTTAAGTCTAGGCTTCTAAGAGAATAAAAATTTCTCAGCTCTTGCTACATGCCAACTTTATCTAGCCTCTAGGCCCCCATCCACACATGCCAGTTCCCTTGTCTCATACTGAAAAATCCTGTTAATGTTGAGTTGATCCCGATTCATGGCAGTCCCATGTGTCACGGAGTAGAACTGCTCCATAGGGTTTTCTTGGCTGAAACCTTTACGGAAGCAGATCACCAGGCTTTTCTTCTGTGGCACTACTGGGTATGTTCAAACTGCCAACCTTTAGATTAGCAGCTGATTGCAAACTGCTTACACCACCCAGGGATCTCTTCCTTGCCTCAGAGCTGGCAAAAATCCTATGTACTCTCCAGATAAATGATTACAGATCACTTCTTCAGAGCTATCTATGTTATTTCCATTTCCTAGACTATGCCTGTAAGCAACATGTTCTCTGTATTCATATTCACATATATAGTTAGTACCTATCATGTCCCCTACGATACCACCAGATCTTCACACAATTCCTAGCACAAAGGAGAAAAATAAAGGTTAATTAACTGAAGTATTGTACTTATCATACAATAGCATGAACATTTACTTTCATGTGTATTTCTTCCACTATATTTTGAAGTCCTTGAAATCAAAGGCCAGAATTTCCATTGCTAGCACAGTGCCTGGTACAGACTGGTGTTTTAAAAGCATTGAATGAATGAGTGAATCTGAATAAGTAAGGGGTTGTCTGTGCTTGGGCCCTATGCTAAGTGCTGGGATGGGGCAGCAAAATGAGATCAGGGTTATGCTGGTGAAAGTGCAGAGGACTGAGAGACCGGAATCTCTGTGTGTGCATGAGTGTGTGTATTTCCTAGAGCTCTAAGCATCACATACGTAAAATAGGAATACAGACTACAAATGCATGAGTGTTCATGAGCTGGGTTTTTTTTTCTTTTTTTCTGTTCCTTTGGAAAAAAAGATATTGATGGAGCAAATCGGGGGGAGGAGGGGGCTCGGGAGGTGTGTGTGAAGAAGAAAGCCTGAACTGGCTGGGTAAGAGTAAGGACTTTTGGTGGGGAGTTGAGACTGAGGTGCCAGGAAAGAAGCTTTGGGAGCAAATATGGGTTATACACAAATGAAGTGTAAGAAGAATGGGGGTGAAAAGAGGAAATTCTAAGAAGCTGTGGATTACAACTTTATGTTCATTGAGGAACACAGGTAATGGTTTTTTGTTGGACTGCTTCTTTAAGTGTAACTGGATATTGAGACGGGGGCACATAGAACCCAGAGATTTATTTAGAAAAAAAAAAAAGAAACATTTCTTGCATTCATGCTCTCATATAGCTGTCTCATTTCATATACACTGAAACCTCGTAAGTAGTTTGGATCATTGCTATTATAAGCGTTCTAAACATACGGAAACAGACTTTGAGGGGTTAAGGGACCTGTGGCTCTGCAGGAGAAAGAATTGGCCATTTCCTTTTGTAAAGATCACAGCCAAGAAAACCCTGTAGGGCAGTTCTACTCTGTCACAGGGGGTTGCTGTGAGTCAGAATTGACTGGATGGTACCCAACAACAACAAATGGGAAAGGCAAAACATCAGGCAGGTTTTCCAACATTAACCCCAGTACTGCTTCCATGGGCCCTGCCATCACGGACAAAAGGAGATTGATTATTTGGTTCATTTTTTTTTTATAATTAAGCTTTTTAAAATAAAAAAACAATAAAACTAAAAGGGCTATTAATTAAGAAAAGCATCTCACTAAAACATTTTATAGAGCTATAAAGAAAACAGATAAATCTTGCCTTTACATTCTTTGAATATAAAGTTTATGTACATGTTTGCCAACAGGAGAACCTGTTTAGATTTAAGCATGTTTCCTTCTCTAGGCCACAACATTAGCTGACTGATTTTTAATTCATTCATTCATTCAACAAAAATTTCTGAGCACATATTGATACCAGCCAGGAACCAGCTACCAACTTGTGGGTAGGAAGATGTATTAATAGAAAATGAGAATACAATGAAGTTAAATGCACTTATATAAAATAGACACAGTTTTATGGGAGCATCAAAATGAGTGATCTAATTCAGTCTGGAGGTGGGCTCATGAAGGGCTTTCAAGAGCTTGACATGAGTGTTTTAGGCTGAGGAAGCATTTCAGACTATGGAACCATACAACTGCAACTGTAGATGGGGAACCAAGACTCTGTGTGTGTAGGACTGGACTACAATCAAGTGTATGTCGTGTGTGTGCGTAGGTTTGTACTACAATTAGGTGTATGTCGTGTGTGTGTGTGTGTGTGTGTAGGACTGGACTGCAATCAGGTGTATGTCGTGTGTGTATATATGTGTGTATGTGGTATTGGACTACAATCAGGTGTATGCTATGTGTGTGTGTTTGTGTGTGTGTGTGTGTGCGTGTAGGATTGAACTATAATCAGGTGTATTTCATGTTGAAGCATAAATACAAGATAAGGAGTGGAAACAAATATGACCAGATTATGAAGGGTCTTGTATATCATGTCACTCAGAATTTACACTGCAGGTACACAATGTGGGAATTTTGGAAGAGAGCGACATGCTTATATCTGCATTCAGATAGATGCCCCTGGCCATTGGGTGAAGAGTGGATTTGAGAAGTAGAAGACTAGAGGTCTTTCATTGAATTATCTTTAGGACAATTTATTCCATGAAGCAAAGAATAATATATCTCATATGTTCATAGGAATGAAGCCATGGTAAAACAAATGAATAAAAACAGCAAACCCAACAGGAATAGAACCCAATTCAAGTTTATCATGCTTTATTGTTTTGTTTGTGTAAATAGTGTCTGAAGATTTTGAGCTTTCAGACTCTTGGCATGCACTTCAAATTCACAGAGTAAGGGTAAAAAAGTCATCAAATGATGGGAAAATAAAGCATTTAACAAAAAAAATCGTTAGAAAAGAAATCAACTCTTTTATAATGAGAGATTTTAAAAAAGTGCTTCTGGAAATAACTAGGAAACAAGAATTCATGAGAAAAATGCTGGGAGGCTGTGATATGAGACAATGAGTGATCAGGGTTGACAGATGAGGGCATTCTAAACTTGTGTATCATCTGGACATGTGGACCACAGTGACCAAAGGTTTTTAACTGAAAGAATTTTGTTCACAAAAGAGCTCTAGTACTAACATTAATAGAGGACTAAAAATCCAGCCAGTGCTTTAAAACCAGAGGATCAGAAATAATGGGTGCTGTGAACAAAGTTCTATTTCTCTTATATTTTTCATACCTAAAATGATGAATATAAATATACTGTGGATTTAAAATCCTACAAGTAAATTGTACTACTTTATTTTGGATGGCAAATTACTTTCTATTGACCAGTGTTTTCAGGATTCAAATATACACGTAGTCGAGAGAGAAGAGCAATCTCAAGCTTTAAGGACTAAGACTGAACTTCTGCAGATGGTACTAAGCATCTTTCTGAAGGTTAAGAGTCACTCTACTATAAAAAGTGATTTTTTTGAAAATAATCCAGAAGAAAAATAACTGGTGAATTTTTGTCTCCAAGCAATGCCCCAATGATAATTGTGGCTCAACCTTATCTGCCGTGGTGTTAGGAAAATTACGAGAATCTTAAGATATATGATATTTTCTAGGGAGTCTTCCTTTTGCTTATTCTATAGGTAGAGAAGTCAGACGTTTCAAGTAATAACTTTTCTTTATGGTTACTGCTAAAATGGAAAACACAGGTGGAAAATTTTCTTAAGGACAAAGACTATATATACATATATATATATATATATATAAACCCATTGCTGTTGAGTCAATTCTAGCACGCGCGCACACACACATATACATCCTGAGCTGCAACCAGAAACTCCTGAGTCAGATATTAGGAGTGTCTAGGGGATAATATATGCTTTGTGAAATATAAAAAGAGCAAAATTCTTTTATGTGGAATGGTGAATTATGAAACAGTGCAGTAAAGTGATATTTAAAAATTGATAGCCACTACTCCCTGCCTCTGCCCCCACTAACGCATATATACTTCTTCATCATTGTTGATGTAATTCAGGAAAGGAAGAATAGGTATGAGTTGGTGTAGTCAAAGCTTTGTTAACCATGGCAGTTCCAGTTAGTTACATTTAAGAATTCAGTTTTCCAAAAGAGAAGAAACAGCTGTATTATTTGGATTTTTGTAATAATTATTTCTGAAACCTGCACTTTGTAGAAATCTAATCTGAAGTGATGGGAATTGTTTGCTTCTATAGCTTTGGATTGGAACTACAACTGAGAAGCAGAAAATTTTAAGAATTTGTACGGTAAATTTGACATTATTGACACAGACATTTGGGAGGAAGGAGAGGGAAACGTCAAAGATTACTAGGTCTTTTGGTCACCACGGCCCTCTGTGGTGAAGGGAGCCTCCCGGCATCTCCCCGAATACAGCAGACTTCTGGGAGTCTAAGAATTATCATAGTTTCCTAATAATAGTCAAACTTCTACATTTAAACTGAAAGTACGTTGGCTCAGGGATTGTCTTAAAGTTTCTTTAGTTCTTTATATTTTGTATTCCACAATAACTAGTGCAAATTCCCTCACATATTAGTTTCTTCTTTAAAAAAAAATCTTTTTTTCTACTAAGTGTTGAAAATTATGAGTTAAAGATTTTATTGATTATGTGTAATTTTTTGTTAAGATTAATTGTTTTGGGCTTTTAAAGCTCCCTTCCCAATAATAGGTGAATATAAATAAAAAATAAAACTTTCAAGAGTTCACAAAATTAAGAATTCTGGACTGCCTTTATTTTTAAGAGGTGCATACATTAGAACATGGAAATGAATTTTATATAAATCCCTATTCTTTGCCAGTGTATGTTCTTTAGTCCAGATTACATTTGCGTGATATTTGTAAAATGGAGGAAATTGATTAACTATCAAAAAAAGTTTAAAAAGGAAATGACACAGTTTCTGGAACACTCTGTCATGGCCTGTGGGTTGCAGCACATCAAGCTTGCTTCATAATGAAAACTTTCATTTCCTGTATCAAAAAAACAGACCACAGTACAATGACTCCAGAGCTTAAAAAAATCAGAAGCACCTTTTTAAGTGACTTTTGGTGATCTCGTAAGAAAATATGTTATAAAATAAGAAACAAAACTTTGATACTCACACATGCATTTTCATTTTTCCGTGTTTTGCTAATAATTTACTCCAATATAAGCAGGAGTTTAATGATAATATTTTTGTATTTTTCCATGCATCTTACACAGAAGGTAAATAAATAGATTTATGTCACAAGTAGTTAACACCAACCTATGCTAAATAGTAGAGTATGTCTCATAGTCTCATAGTGTGATGTTCGCTTTTTTCATTCCTTAAAAAAGGAACATGACCATTTCACTTTTGTGTACCCTAGGGCACATTGGCCCACCCAGCTGTCTCCCCTGGAATCCACTGGTCACTCGCTTGGCTGGCCTAATTGCATGATCAATGATTGCCTTGCACATATTTCCTTGGATGCATGGTGAGTGGAATAAAATTTGCAACAGTTGAAGCCTTCTGATAACACAAACACCAGGACAACAGCATTAATGGCATGGGGTCAAGGTGTTGTGGAAAGAGCTATGGAGAGTCTGAAACAGGGAGAATCTTCTAGAATGAAAAAGCTGGGTTTGAGAGACTTTATGAAAGGGACAAAAATTGAAAGAGTAAGAACATACATGGAATGACTAATGCTAAAGACACTTGTGTGTCTGTCAGTTTGTCACACTGTGGGGGCTTGTGTGTTGCTGTGATGCTAGAAACTATGCCACCAGTATTCAAACACCAGCAGGGTCACCCATGGTGGACAGGTTTCAGCTGAGCTTCCAGACTAAGACAGACTAAGAAGGACCTGGCCGTATACTTCTGAAAAAATTGGCCAGTGAAAAACTTATGAATAGCAGCAAAACATTGTCTGATATAGTGCCAAAAGACGAACCCCTCAGGGTGGAAGGCACTCAAAATACAACTGAGGAAGAGCTGCCTCCTCAAAGTAGAGTCAACCTTAATGATGTGGATGGAGTAGGATCAGTGAAAAAGAGGAAGACCCTCAATGAGATGGATTGACATAGTGGCTGCCAACAATGGGCTCAAGCATAACAACAATTGTGAGGACGGCACAGGACCGGACAGCGTTTCATTTTATTGTACGTAGGATCACTTTGAGTCGGAACCAACTCCAGACACTTACCAGTGGAGGGAAAGAGCTTTGGGACACCTGCCCCAGCAGGGCAGACACGGGCGTCAAGTTCCGAGGGGCCGAGAGGCCAAGGAACCAGGAAGCAGAAGCTGAAGAGACAAGGAACACATGAAGCAGAGCTGCCTCAGTCTCAAAGGTGGAGTTGCCACTCAGATGGACTAGGAGAATGAAGACCTCGTACCGACAACAATGCTAAAGAAGGAGAAAACTTGGCATCCTCACTGTCTTTTGTCTTCTTGAGGCCCATAACGGTATGTCGTATAACAATATCAACCTGTCCCCAGCAATAACCTCACCTTTGGCACTTAGTGTTTATATATTGCCATACCCAGGAATTATCTGCAGGCATATGCCTTTTATGGAAGAAGTATTCGGTGACGGGCTCCTCAGCTTCACTATTTTCACCAGACTTATCTTACCAAATTCCATCCTTCTTTGGCTTAATATTTATCAACCAATTTACAAAATGGAGGGCAATGTAAGTGTAGGCTCTGCAAACTGTGGAGCACACATCTGCTGGGCTACTGAGGTTTCAGGGGAAACCTAGTACAGCATCAACTTTACTTTTCTAGGGGCGAGGAGTGTGTTAAGCATTAAATTACAGATTCATTAATTTATAGAAAAACTAATTATGATATTAAATAATTGTATAAGAAAACAAATACAGCTATACTATTATATGGGATAAAATGTTTGCATAAATTTTAAGAAACTTGCATAAATGTTAAGAAAAAAAGAGAAAACTTGAAAAAGATTAAATAAATAAAATTGAATTTTAGAGTTTAAAAGTTTGAAACAAATGAAAAACTAGAGTTGGAATCATGATAACAAATTTGAAATATTTAAAGTTGAAGAAAATAAGAAAAAAATTGAGGCAGGAAAAAAAGGAAAAATATATTAAAAGCAAGTGTAAAAATGGCTTGGGGGCAGTGTCTGACCTTCTCTAGCTTCACAAGAGGGAAGGAAAACAAAGATCTACAGCCCAAGGCTGATTCTTATGAGGTAGAAGTCAGACACGCCTCCTCTCTCCGCCATCCCTACCAATTCTGACATCAACCATCTCCCCCACAGAACTCCCTACTGGTTCTGTAATTCACTGCAATGGCCACACGGAACTCACAGCCCATACTCACAATTATGGGGTTTATTAGCGAAGTCACAGTTACATTTCAGGCTCAGGAACACTCAGGCTACAGTTCTTCCATCAGGACAGCCTCTTCCCAACCGTGCTCCCAGGCACGCCTCTTCCCGGCCCTAGGGCTCACCTTAAAGGCACTCAGCTTTCCCTCTCTGTGGGCCCGGAAGCCCATCGTACCATCTACTGATGCTGGGTCTCTGCTCCGGTTCTCTTCTGCTGCTGCTTCTCACCAGCTTCAGGGTTACAGCTCTCTCTCTTTCTCTTTTTTTTATTTATTCTGGTTGGTGTTTACAGAGGATCTCCCTACTCCTGCATTTTTTTCTCTGTTCTTTAATCTGGATATTTTCTATTGACCTGTCTTCCAGTTTGCTATTCTCCTCTTCTGCTATAACTAATCTGTCATTAAACCCACCTGCTTGTTTTAAAAATCAGTTATTTACATTTTGCATTTAATTAACTTTTTATAGATTTGATTTTTTAAATAGATGCCAATGTTCTGGTGAAATTCTCCATCTTCTCATCTATTTTCTTGATCATTTTAATTACTGTATTTTAAAGCCCTTATCTGATAACTGCAATATCTGGGTTATTTTTGCTCCATTTTTTTAAAATAGACTTTTTTTTTTAGTGTAGTTTTAGGTTTACAGAAAAATTGTGTAGAAAGTACAGAAGCCCATATGCTGTCTCCCCCACCCCCACACTGTTTCTTCTATTATTTACATCTTGCATTTATGTGGTACATTTGTTCCAATTGGTAAGCCAATATCGATACATTATTGTTAACTAAAGTTTATAGTTTACGTTGGGGTTCACTCTTTGTGTTGTACACTCCTATAGATTTTGACAAATGTATACTGTCATCTGCCAACCATTACAGTATCATACAGAATAGTTTCACTGTCTAGAAATGCCCTGTGTTCCACCTATTCCTCACTCCTTCCTTGCCTTGCATCTCATGGCAACACTGATCTTTTTATTTTCTCTGTAGTCTTGCCTTTTCCTGAAAGTCAGATAGGTGGAATCACACAGTATGTAGCTTTTTCAGATTGGCTTCTTTTACTTAGCAATGTGCACAATCCATGCATTAAAAATATATATTTTATTTTGGTATATTTCACTGTATTTTAAAAATTACTTAATAAATTTTTTTAGTCTAGTTTCATTTTCTTGATAGCCTCATCATTAGCATTTAAACATGCTTAGATCTTTTGTTAAAATTAAACAACAAAATCCCTAGGCCTCACTTTCTTCTTTTAATGACTACCTGTCTCTTACCTCACTTTCTAGCTAATTTCTCAAAACGTCTCTATCTTCACATCATCACAAGACACTTCACAAGCTGTTACTGTGCAATGTGTTCTCTACACTCCCCTGAAACTGACCCCCACGAGGTCACTGACCGCCATGTTTCTAAATCCAGTGGACACTTCTCAGCCTTTACCTTCCTTGACTTCTGATCAGCATTTGATTACTATTTAATATTTTCTCCTCTTCTTCTTTTCTATCTTACATAAAAACACCTTTCTTTTTTTTCCGGAATAATTTTTTAAATCTTTTCTTTTCTTTTTTAAACTATATCAGAAGTACAAACTCATGGTAAAACATTTAAATAAGACTTAAAGGAAAACTAAAATTTGCTTCTCCTATCAACTCTCAGTGTATTTCTGTAGAGGAGAACATAGTTAAAAGGTTTCTACTTGTAATTTTACCACATAAAATATCTTATATTTGGCATGATGATATTATTATATACTTATAGATATATTTCTAATTTATGGAAATTCTTTTTGTGCCTCTGCACCATCCCCATTCAGACATACTCAAGAGATAAATGAAGAGAACTAAGAAATTATGCCTCAATTTTTGAGTTTCAAATAGACTCTTGAAATTATGTTAGAGAAATAGTTTTGAGGAAAAGAAGGTTTTGAGTTTATACCATCCGAGTTTGGTTCTCTTTCAGTGTTTTCTATCTCACTTAAATGCTTTCCCCAATCTTTACAATTTTGCAATTCAGAAACTCAGGATTCACATGAGCACCTCACTCATTTTTATCTTTACATCCAATTAATTAGTCTTATCAATTTTATTTCCTGAACATCACTAGGGTAATCTAGTTTTTTTTTTTTTTTTTCTATTGCCATTAACATAACCGTAGCCTAAGCTATTAGTAATTCTTGTCTGGATTTCTTACTTTATAGTAGAATAGTGGATACTATTCTCATAAATCTCCATCCAAAACTCACACCTACTATGACTCACCTCAAAACTATTCCCATATTTGCAGCCAGAATGATTATTTCAAAGAGCAAATGTTATCATATGTTTCCTGTGTTAGTTTCCATGGGCTTCCATAACAAAGTACCACAAACTGGATGGCTTAAAACAACAGATATATATTCTCTTCGAGTTCTGGAGGCTGGAAGTCTGAAATCAGGATTTTGGCGGGGCCACGGTTTCTCCTAAGACTCTAAAGGAGGAATCCTTCCTTGCCTCTTCTAGTTGCTTGTGGTTGCTGGCAATTCTTGCTGTCCTAGGCTTGTAGTTGCATCATTCTAATCTCTCCCCGGTCTTCACATGGCCTTCTCCCCTGTGTGTCTGTGTCTCTGCGTCTTCACATGGCTTCCTCTGTGTCTCTGTGTCCAAATTTCCATCGTCTTATAAGGGCACTAGTCATTGGATTAGGACCCACCCTAATCCAGTGTCACTTTATCTTAACTTGATTATATCAGCAAAGACCCTATCTCCAAATATGCTCATATTCACAGGTTCTGGGTGGATATGAATTTGGGGGGGACTATTATTCAACTGAGTATAGTCTCTTTTAAAACTTTTCAGAAATTTTTTATTGCTTTAGGAATGAAGAAAATAAAAATCCAAATCACAAGTTACAAAGCTCCATTTTAACTCTCCATCCTCATTCTGCACTCTTCCCCCCTTACTCTCAGCCACACTGGCTTGTCACTTTTTCCACTGCTGTCATTCTCTTGTTTTTTTTTTTTTTAATTTTTTTATTGTACTTTAGGGGAAGGTTTACAGAGTAGATTAGTTTCTAATTAAACAATTAACACATATATTGTTTTGTGACATTGGTTGCCTACCACACACCATGTCAACACTCTCCCCTTCTCAACCTTGGGTTCCCCATTATTAGCTTTCCTACCTCCTGCCTTCTCATCCTTGCCCCTTGGCTGGTGTGCCCATTTAGTCTTGTTTTGTTTTATGGACCTGTCTAATCTTTGGCTGAAGAGTGAACCTTAAGAGTGACTTTATTACTGAGCTAAAATGTTGTCCAGGGGCCGTACTCTCGGGGCTTCTCCAGTCTCTGTCAGACCAGTAAGTCTGGTCTTTTTTTTTTTTTTTGTGAATTAGAATTTTGTTCTGCATTTTTTCTCCGGCTCTGTTGAGGACCCTCTATTGTGATCTCTGTTCAGAGCAGTCAGTGGTGGTAGCCCGGCCCTCACTCTCTTCTGATACAATCAGGACACATCCACTCAAGCTGATAGACTTCCTGCACTTTCCTCAAATGTTTACTCTTAGTTTGTCTTTTCTGCTTCTCTTGTAAATGACATTTTTAAAAATTATACATTCTGATGATTGTTTTAGTGTAATTTTCCCCAAATCCTGTCATTCTTTTGTTACTTTCTAGAATTCATTTTCTGCATTTTTCAAGTATAACGTTATATCATTCTTAAGTAATAATAATTTTCTTACCTACTTTCCAGTATTCATTCCTCTCACTTCCCCTCCCCCATGTTTAATTGTATTGGGTAATACTACTAGAACAATATTCAGTAATAGTGAAGAGAGAGAGCATCTCTCTTGATTTTCTAATGGTGTGCCATTAGTTATTATCCAGGCATATATATATATATATATAATATTTATAAATAGATCAGATAGACGGATGGATGGACTGACGGATGGATGGAAGGATGGATGGACGGATGGATGGACGAATGGATAGACAGGTAGATAGGTAGGTAAGTAGGTAGGTAGATAGATAGATAGATAGACAGATGAAAATAGTTAACATAGCAAGATTGAACTTTGGATTTTGGGAGGGTTCCCACCATGCTGTGCTAAATTCTTAGACTTACTGTACCTAAACTGTTTGTGCAAACAATATGGTTTATGCTGAACATCTGCTTTCCTTCTAGGAGTCTGGAATTTTACTAGGTGGAAAGTGCCTACATGATAAGCCCTCAAAAACAGCCCTGGGCAGCGAGTTCTCTAATGAGTGTCCCTAGTAGACATTTCACTCATGTTGTAAAGTCATTGCTGGAGTATTAAGTACATCCTGTGTAACTTGGCTGGGAGACGACTCTTGGAAGCTTACACACGATTTCCTCTAGACTCCACCCCAAGCATCTTTTCCCTTTGCTGATTTTACTTTATATCTTTTTTGCTGTAATAAATCATAGCTGAGTACGACTGTATGTTGAGTCCTGTGAGTCCTCCTACTGAATCATCAATCCTGGGGTTGGTCTTCAGGGTCTCCAAAACACACACACACACACGTAAACCTGCATACATACACACATGTGCATATATACTCATGTATTACTATATTAAAGAAGCACTTGTCACTATTTTTACGAATAGTTTTATTCAGTATATCCACTGAGTTTTATTAACTCCTTTTTGTCATCTGTTGATGTGATTATGTGTTTTTTCTCCTTTAATTTACTATTATGGTGTGTCTTATAAATATACTTTTTTTTCCCCTAAAAAACTCTCTTTCCTTGAGTTCTGTGATACTGAATTATGCTGGATACCTTTCTTCCCCTTTAACGGTTAAATCTCCTCTCGGCATGGGCTTCTCTTCTTTTGCTTGTCCTTGAGGTATATTCATGCTTTATCCTAAGCTATTCTTCTTTTCTCACTCTTTATAATATTCCCAGATTATCTCACATATACACATGGTTTAAAGTAGTATCTAAATACTTACGATTTAGCAACTCCTGTCTCCAGCAGCATCCTGAATTTCAGACACATGTGTCTAATAGGGCATCACCCCTAGATGTCCCAACGACGCTTTAAACTCAACATGCTTAAAAATGAACTTATTATCTTTCCTTCACTTGCTTTTTGGTTTTCTCCCTCAGTTAATAACACTAAGCTATAAATTTGAACTTTATCCTTGACTTGTTCCCATACTCATCCCATGCAAATTATCATTCTCTAGGTCCAGTTGGTTGTAAATATCTTTCAAGGTTTTATACTTTGCTTTCCCTCACTGTAATATCGCTAGTGCAGACCACTTCATCTCTGCTGATATTCCTAACACCATCTCCCAGTTGATTTACCCGCCTCCAGACTGCCCACCAGCCAATACATTCTCTGCATTGCAGTTATGGATTTGTTTAACTTGCCAATTTGAGCCCCTCTCTCCCTGCTCAAACTTATCATAGTTATCCACAGCACTCAGAAGACTACTAAGTCCTTAATGGGGCTTCTTCTTCCCTATTCCTCAAGATACACTGCTTCATATAATTCCTGAAAGCACACACAAATTCAAACTCCAGCCATTCTAAACTATTTTCTTGAGAAAATGTTCATTGGACATGCCTTCCTAACTTTGCTCCAAGTTTGCTTTGGGTTCCTCCTGAGGATACTCTCCCAGCACAGGCTTATTGTAGCACCACATGCACGGATTTTAACTGTCTTTATTGTCTTCTAAACTATAGGCTCTGTGAGGGCAGGGTCCATGTGTGCCCTTGTAAGTACTCAACACATACATGTTGCAAGAATGAATGAGGGAGGGAGAGAGGGAGTGCGGTTTGAGACCATAAATGAGTTTTGAATCCTGCTTCATTTATTAGCACCATCAGCATGACTACCTTCTCATAGGCCCTTTAGGGCAAAGCCACTTTCTACTTAATCCTATCTTAATGGCAACGATAAACAGCAGTGTTTAGAAATATGTGGGCATGTGCTTCAGTCTCCCCACTGGTAGACAGGATAAAGGGAATAACTATATTGAGGAAGGCAGAGATGCAAAGAGAGAGTGGACAGGCCAGGAACTTCCAAGTCACTCCAGTTCCTGATGACTTTTTTATCCTATGATAGTTTCACTTCAGATATATCCTTAAGAAAAAATTCTCCCTTATTAAGATAACCGGAGTGGAACTCTTCTTTGAAATGAGAAAAAAGAAAATTTTAATAATAAATATTTTTCTCACATCAGAATTCTATGTAATGCTTTTTAATAGCTGAAAATATTCAATATGGGTTAATGACTGTTTAACTAATACTTTATTGTTATTTATTCAAAATGTTTCTTTTTTATTATAAATACCCCTATAATATGCATTTTTGTGCTTAAAAATCTTTGCACGCATTTGAAATGATCTCTTTAGGGTATATTCTTAGAAATGACATTCTGGAGCAAATGTTTGACATTTTATAAAAGATTGTTGATAAACATGACCAAATTCTCTAAATTGCTTTCTGGAAATTTTCTACCAGTTAACACTTCTATTAAAATGGATTTAATTTTCAAGCATTTCCTGCAATTAAAAGAGGTAAACCCCTTGGGAAGAGACAGTCATGGTTTGCTAAGTCAAGCTGGCTGCTAAGTCAAGCTGGCTACTCAAACTGGTGACAGTTTTCCAACCTGCACCTCTAGCCTTCTCTGCTCCCCTATATTACATATGTAAATGGTGCTAAGAGGTCTGGCAAGATAAGGATACTGAGCACCACTTATGAAAGCTGTAGGCACAGGAGAGCTGACTCCCAATACGGTAATATTAGTGTTACTATTTCTATTCCTATTTGCTTTTGGCACAAATGACAGCCAGTTCTGGAAATGCTGAAGCTGTTTTCTACTGCCAACATGTTCTACTAATGATCACTGCAAAAAATGCCAACAGCAGCTACGGAGGGAAGGATTTTTGCAATTTTCCTGTCTTTAAGAAAGGAAAGAAGAGGAAGTACTACATGAATATGAATTGGAGCCAGTTACTTAGATGTCCTTCTTTTTCTGGTTCCCTACATTTTACCCAAAGCCCCTGCAATGCACTGGTGGGGATAAAATTCCTCCATTTCCTCTCTTAAGTTTCTTCTGCTTAAACTGTGATTACATCCCTATTACGTTCTGGAATGGTGTGGGCCACATTGTTACATTCATATGAAAATAGGAGAGAAGTACCAGCTCCCCTTCTACTAAGCCACTCTTCTTGCTGGCATTCTTTATAGAGGAATCCTGATTCAAAACAGGGAAAATGCAGAAAAGAATTTCAAATTTTCATGGAATCCAGACTTTCTGGAACCATGAAGGCTGGATGAACCCCTGAAACTACTGCCCTGAGATAAGGTTTCAACCTTAAGCCAAAAATATCCCCTGAAGTCTTTTCAAAACCAAACAGTAGTTTAGCTTAACTAGTAAAATATGTTTGCCTTGAGTATTATGTTCTCTTAAGAACTATCTATATGGTATCAAAATGACATCAGCAACTTGAAAGATTAGAGAGGAACCTTAGGGGGCAGTGAGTTTATGTTAACGGGGGAGGAACAACTTAGAAAAGAGTGTAAGAATGGTTGTACAACTTGAAGAATGTAATCAGTGTCACTGAACTGTAAATGTAGAAATTGTCAAATCAGTGTATGTTTTGCTGTGTATATTCTCAACAATAAAATAAATAAAATTTAGAAAAAAGAAGACATTTTCCTACACATACATACGCATACCAGAATATATATATTGGATACATTATCCCTCAAAGCAGGAAAAAAAAATTCTGAAAGATTTGCAGGTAGAACCTAGTGCTTCATTCAGTCTCCAATTAGTTTCCTGATCTCTGGAAGTGTCACCGATCAGGACTACATTTAGAGAGTGCACAGCCAGTTTGGAATTAATAGCCAGAACCAAGCTTAGCTAGTGGCAAAGGGACCATATCTATGTGGAGTCTTCTGGGAATGAGAGTGGAGAGATTAATTGCACTCCGTAACCCTCGAGGCCACCTGGCCATGGACTGCACATTTATTTCAGCCATGGACCTGTCGGGTTGATTACATAGTTGAAACTAAGACTGTTTTGCATAGGTTTCTGGAGCAGCTCAGCTGCTTAGCTTACTGGAAGCATTAATGACCTGGAATCAGAGCGACAGGAAAGTTACAGGCCCCAGTCCTCCACTGTGGGCTGCCACCAGTGTCTTTTTGTCTTTAAAAAACTAACAAAATACGCAATTTGCTCATGCCATTTCTTCTATAATAACAAACTTTCCATTGAGGGCTTACTCTGTGCCAGAAGCCTTACATAATCTTCAATTCTTACTTTAATAAAATAATCTTCAGTTCTCACAACTTTGCTAGATCTCTATTTCGATGTCTTTTTTTGGGTTAGAATACTGAGGCTCAGAGAGTTTAAAGGATTTCCCATGGTTACACAATTAAAGCTGCCTGAGCCAAGATTAGATTCAAAACTGCCTGACCCCAGGACAAACATTCCCACAATCCTTATTAGCAGCCTTGGTGAGAGCTGTCCAATATTAGTGATCAACATGATAGAAGGAAGAACAGACAGCAACGGCTCAGGCCATGGAGAGTGGCAGATAAATGTATTAGTGTTGGGAAGGAGATACATTGTTATGGATTGAATTGTGCACCCTGCCCCCCAAAAAAAGATATGTTGAAATCCTAACCCCTGGTACTTATGAAAGGAGTCCTGGTGTCACAGTGGTTAAGGGCTCAGCTGCTAACCGAAAGGTTGGCGGTTCAAATCCACTAGCAGTTCTGCAGGAGAAAGATATGGCAGTCTGTTTCCGTAAAGATTTACAGCTTTGGAAATCCTATGAGGCAGTTCTACTTTGTCTTATAGGGCCACTACGAGTTGAAATCAACTTGATGGCAATGGGTTTGATTTTTGTTTTGTTTTGGTACCTGTGAATATGACTTTGTTTGACTATAGGGTCTTCAAAGATGTCATCAGTTAAGAAGTCATGCTGGGATAGAGTAAGTCTCATTCCAATCAGTGTGGTGTCTGCATAAAAGAGAAGAGACACAGAGAGAAGGAGGAAGGACTGTCATGTGATTCATCTACAAGCCAAGAAACACCTGGAGCTACCAGAACCTGGGGAAACAAGAAATGATCTTTCCCTAGGGACTTTGGAGAAAGCATGGCCTGGCCAACATGTTGATTTGGACTTCTAGCCTCCAAAAATGTAAGACAATAAATTTCTGTTTTTATAAGTCTCCTAGTTTGTAGTATTTTGTTACAGCAGTCCCAGGAAGTTAATATATATGATATTTAAATTTGACTAGAGATTTTACTATGAAAGAAGTTTATTATACTTAAAACTAACTATTAATACTTCTCAGTGAAGAATTAAACTGTCCACATCCCCATTAGCTCAACAGCATTAACTCCTCTCTTGTTCTCCCATCTGACACTGGGAAGGATCTAGGTCATGACTCAGACTCTGCAAATCAGATCATGTCTCTCTTTCACTTACAAAGCTTCAAAGATTTTTCCATCTTTTAATCTTAAAGTGGCCAACTAAGTTCTTACCTCTCACTACTCCCCATTTTCTTCCATTTCCCCTCTTATTCTGCCCATATACTGAATTATTTTCAGCTCCTTGAGCAAACCTTCCTCACCTATGTCCTTGTATATGCTGTGACATCTTGCAGGAGTGGCCTCCTCCACCCCATGCTTAGTCCCACTTATACCTTCTAAAACTCAGTAACATAACTGTTACCCACTCTCAGAAGCCTTCCCTGACTGAGCATCCTCATCTCCCCTCATAAAGCTGAACTAACTGTTCTTTCTCTGTTCCTCTAGTATTCTGCACTAACCACTATCAGCACATATCATGCTGAGATGTGATTTGGTTTCTGTGATTCTTTCTGACTAGACTGTGGACTGTTTGGGACCATATCTTGCTCATTTTCTGTCCCCAGTGACATATACTAAGCAGTCAACACAACAAATCAGGCAAAGACTGAGTTAGGCTCTCTCTGGAAATTTCTAGATTCTTACTTTCCTTGGTCAGAGAGGTAAAAGATTTCTGGATGACCACTTTTCCTGCAAAGGGAAAATTAATTTTGAAGTAACAGGTAGTTGTTTAAGTTCAGCTTCAAGTATTTATTGAATGTATATTGCAAGAACCTCTTGAAGTCTTATTTTTCCAGAATAAATAGAAATATTGTTTATCTAAAAAATGGAGGCTTAAATAGAGAAGGTTGCAAGCTAAAGCTTTTGAAAGAAGAATTTGCTTCAGATAGTCTGAAACATGTATTAGATGCCATATTGATCATATGCAGCCATTTATAATGTAGAGACTATAAACTGATATTCTGCTTTTAAACTGTAAGTCTGTAACCTGATACTTATTTTGATACCAGGTACCAGGCATGGATGATAATGTCTTCCAGAGGAGTTAAATAATGAAAGTCAAATATCTGCTTAAAATATATTTTTATATGAAACAAACATTTAAAACATAAAACAATATGGTATAGTTTGACCTCCAATAAGTTCTCCTTTCTTTACGTTTTTCGTTTACTTGGAGTTGAGAAAGAGTAAAGAACAGTGTTGGTTTTAATGAAAAAGATTGTTTGAGCCTTAAACTAACAGTGAAATAATTCAAAATGCCATATTCATTGACAGTAATCCTATGCTCTGTCATAGGATTAGATTAAGGGATCTAAAAAGCATAGGTGTCACTGTATTAAATCACACATGAATATCAAATAGCAGAAGTTGAACCACAGGATTGGAAGAGAGGAAGTCTGGGCTTTAGTGCATACCTACTACAGACTCTGTGGTACACAAACTGAATGTAGTATAGACTAATATGTAGTGTAGACTAACAATGTAGTGTAGACTAATAATGTAGTATAGACTAATAATATAGTGTAGCCTTAAAATGTAGGATAGACTAACAATGTCGTGTAGACTAATAATGTAGTATAGACTAATAAT
>NW_004444019.1:10112705-10124308 GCF_000243295.1 Trichechus manatus latirostris
ATAATGTAGTATAGACTAATAATATAGTGTAGCCTTAAAATGTAGGATAGACTAACAATGTCGTGTAGACTAATAATGTAGTATAGACTAATAATGTAGTGTAGACTTATAATGTAGGATAGACTAGTAACGTAGTGTAGACTAATAAAGTAGTGTAGACTAATAATGTAGTGTAGACTAATAGTACAGACTAATAGTAATGGTAGCAACAGATTTACATTATTAAACCTCGGTGAGTCAAGTTCATTCACATAGTTCAGAATGTCATTTTCTTTACAGTAGTACTTTAAGAGATGTCTCTTAATGTAGAGCAGAATAGCTCTTTAATGCAGTAAAGAGTGAAGAGTATTATACACACATTTTCTATGCACACATTTTTCGTTTTCGATTGACAGACAAAACCAAATATCTACAGATTGTTTATCTAAGTATTTCACATTTGAGAGTAAACAAACAAAAATGTAGAGTTGATGGACGTGACCAAAGAATAAGCAAACTCTACCCAGTTTAAAGAACTTCTTTGTAAACAGTTTAACCAGTATTTTTCAACCTTCTAAAAACCATTACCCCCTTATTAAAATACCTGATGGAGCGTAAGTTTCTGCAGTTTGCATTACAAGGTCAAGCTTGTGTTGTTTCCGTGTAACAATGTATTACTGAACATTATTTTTTCAAACTGCACAGTACCCTCCCTGTCAAAACCAAAACTCATTGCTGACTAGTCAATTCTGACTCATAGTGACACTTTAGGACAGAGTAGAACTGCCCCATAGGGTTTCCAAGGCTGTAAATCTTTACGGAAGCAAACTACCACATCTTTCTCCCATGAAGCAGCTGGTGGGTTCCAACCACAAACCTTTCGGCTTGCAGACAAGCACTTAAGCACTGCACCACTGGGGCTCCTTGAAAATTGCATGTCAGCTCTTGTAGGGACAGAAATTAACTCACTACTTAACCTACCACCAGATTTCTAAACATATACTTTATATAAAAAATACTTCGGGAGGGTCAGTTTCTACCCACAGTCATTATGCCAAGGGTTCCTTAATGGAGGGAAACCTCAGCTTGTGGGAGGGGATCCATGAAGTGACTGAAGTTTCAGGGAAGAACTCATGATATGTAAGTCCACTTACTTAAAACGACCCATTGCTGTAGAGTGGATTCTGACTCATAGCAACCCTATAGGACAGAGTAGAACTGCTCCATGGGGTTTCCAAGGAGCGGCTGGTAGATTCAAACTGCCGACCTTTTGGTTAGCAGCATAGCTCGCCATAGCTCTTAACCACTGCGCTACCTGGGCTACTCCTTAAAAGGAGCAGGACGTGAATGTAGGGAGATTAGGAAAATACCAATTTACAGAGCAATTATAGTTTCAGCTTTTTGCTTGAACTTCAAAAACTATTGCTTTGTCCTGATGAATGCTTATTTCCAATATTGTGTCCATATAATCCTTCACTTCTAAATATTGTGACACTGTCTATTGTCACGTTTCAAAAAAAATAGAATTAAAAAAAAACTTTAATATTTGAAACTGGTTACATGATGAAACCTCATTAACCCATTCCCGTCGAGTCGATTCTGACTCATAGCAACCCTAGGACAGAACAGAACTGCCACATAGGGTTTCCAAGGCCATAATCTTTACAGAAGCAGATTGCCACATCTTCCTCACAGGGAAGACTGGTGGGTTCGTACCGCCCACCCTTCGGTTAGCAGCCAGCACTCAATGACATGCCATCAGGGCTCCTTAAGCCTACCTTAGATAACTAATAATTCTGATTAATCATTTAAAATTTGAAAAAATGAGTATTTTAGCCTTTTTCCCCCCTGAGGGCTTTTAATTTGGTAATCTGTTTACTGTTTCATTAGGTGAGCAATGTAATCAGAGACTCATAGTAGCTATAGAAATTACTAAGTTTAATGATTCAGAATTCCCATGAAGTGAAAATAATAACAAAACTGAATAATCTAAATTGATTGGTTTTGCTTATATCATAAGATCTCTTGAGACCATAATATTAAACCTATCACTTCAGTATTTTCCATTGATTTATTTCATGTATATTCTGGTATTCGAAAGCAATTCTGCAAATGCAGCTTACCATTTCATTCTTTTTTTTAACTGCTTTTGGCTTTGTCCATTGCGGACTTTTATCTGTTAAAATGCAAAATCATTATGCAAATCTAATAACAAAATCAAAAGTCATTTCCAAAATGAGGTCTACCTCGCTGACTCTTGAATTACGTGTTGAAGCACTCTCACACATTTTTATTGACAGGAAGTTCTCTATGGCCACCTCATCAAGAATAAAGCTGTTCATCATTGTGAAGGTTACGAAAATGTGAGGCAGAAACTCTGTCACTGAGGAGTTTACAGTCTTTGATTTTGAAAAGACAAAATATGAAACAATATTTGAATAATATGTGGCAGGTAGGAATAATTAAAATATACAGTGTGATTTATACATGCAAAAGAATATTTTCATTCAAAGGGCCACTTTGGCAAATGATCTATTAAGTCCATTGATGCTGCCATAGCTTAAGAATTTTGGAAGGTATGTTGTCTTTTGCATTTGCTTTCAGAGTTTGTTGCAAAACCATTTAAGAATACTTGTCTCCTATTGACATGCTTTTTTTTTTTTTTTTTGAAACTGGAAGAGGCTATTAGCTAGTTTGATTGACTTGGCTTTTACTGATTTTGACTAATTTGAAAATCATGTTTCTCACATAGAAGATATTAAAATTATATCTATGCCCATCTTAGGCTGAGTTCTCTAGAGAAGCAAAACCAGTGAAGTATTTATAGAGAGAGAGAGAGTGAGAAAGAGATTTAGCTCAAGGAAATGGCTCATGGAGTTGTAGAGGCTGACAAGTTCCAAGTCTGTTGGTCAGGCTTCAGGCTGGAAGCTTCTCCTGACTCACGTAGCTGCAGGTGCTGATGAAACCAAGATTCGCAGGTCAGATTGCAGGCTGCTGGCTCACAGACTGTGGAGGCCAATGGATCCCAAGATCGGCAGGCAGTATGGCAGGCTGTGGCCTCAAGTCCCAAGAACCAGAGGTCAGATAATGATGAGCTGGATGCAAGATCCAGAGCAAGGAAACGAGCTTTGCCAGAATGTCCATATTTTATAGGATGCAGGCCATATCCCCAAGGAAACTCATCTTACAACTGATTGGCTGATCATATCAGGTTACATCGTGGACGATGACTACATCATTACATAACTGCCAAACCACTGAGAATCGTGACCCAGCCAAGCTGACACACAACCTTAACCATCACAATGCCCAAGTGTCTAAGAGAAATTCCAATAAAGACGTTACCAGTATGAAGTTAGTTTAACATAAAAATATGGATTTTAAGATGACCAATTTGAAAGAAGGCACACCAATGACTTTTAATATATTCGTATTTATACAAATTATAAATTTTATATTTAATTATAAATTATAAATACAAATTATGTATTTGGTATATTAGTAATATATTTCTATAACAATTAAGTGTATAGCTGTATAATACAGAGTACAATGCTATAGGATTTCATGTGAATAAGATTTGGATAGCAGATGGAATGGATGGGGCATTTCTAATCGATAAAAAATAAAGAAAATGATAAAAGAATGATGAAAGGAACTCAAATGATATTTTCTGTGTTCTTCCTTATTCTGCTTGGCCTCAGTTCCCTTCCTTTCCCTTTGGTCCACTGTTTCTCAGGTCCCAGAACACCTGAAATTTGAGCCCTCTGAGTATTCCTTGTGTTAAGAAGTTGTCCACCTCTTCCCAATGCCTGCTGTGAATTGTAGAACATGTTTGCACAATGCTGAGTCAAACTTAAGGATGCAGTAGCTAAGACTTATTTAATGAAAGAAGCAGTGTTTCAGTAAGACCTCAATGAATAGATAGGTTTATTCCATTCAGAGATGTGGAGAAGGGTCCATACATCCTTGCTTCTTGGCAGCAAAGTTGAGATAAAGGAAGACCCTCAGGTGTTTTTAGGAAGAGCAAGTAACTTTGTTAAACTGAGGATGGGTGGGTTGGATACTAGAAAAGCAGGCAGGGTCAAGAGTGTGGGAGACCTTGTATCCCATGTTGAAAGGAGTAGGGGTGGGGTTACATTAAGGCAGTGGAGAATCCCTGAGGGTTTGGTAAGTGAGTCAAGTACAACAGGCAATTTTTTTTTTTTTGGTCTCTGTATTATCATGGTGCCTCTTAATGGTCTCTATCTCTAATCTGGATTTGCAGCATATGGTCACACAAAACTCATCTTTTTCCCTTGAAATGATCATTTCATGTTTTGAAACCACATTAATTTAATTTTTGCACAACTATAATGGTTATCATGAATCACGTTCATTATCACCATTTTTACATAAGTTTTTATATAAGTTTTGTGTGAAATATTAACTATGCTTTTAAATTTCTAGCTAAATATTTTATCTCAGACCCCTAGATTTCATTCTAGTTGTTTTGTAGCTGTGATGAGCAACTAGAATATTTCAAAAAATTTGGCACACAGGTAGAATAAATTAGAGATAAAGAGTTTTTTTAAAAAATTAATAATCTATAACATAAAATTGCTAAATAAAAATAATATAAAATTGTTAGGAATCAGTGATTGCATTGTCAGACTGATTAATTTGCACATTGTAACTACATAAACAGGTGACTTTTAGTCACTGACTCCCTGTCCCGTTTCTTCTGACACTGTTTTAATAATATTCTGACAGGATCTGGAGAATCAGTTTTGATCACTGTCACTCAATGCTTCAGTCAACTTAAAAACCAGAAAAACCAAACCCATTGCCATCCATATGATTCCAACTCATAGCGCCCCTCTCGGACAGAGTAGAACTGCCCACAGTGTGGTGGATTCAAACTGCGACCTTTTGGTTAGCAGCCAAACTCTTAATCACTACGTCACAAGCGTCCACTTAGGTGATTATTAATTTAGCTATGCTAATTATCATCTTTCTATTTATAAGATGTCTCTAGAAACTCTTTTATCACATTTTTTTTCTCAATTGGAAATGCTCTCTCTCTCCCCTCAAGTCCTCGATATTTCACTTGTCACTCATTATTCCTTTCACGTCCTACTTTCTACGTAGTTATTAAGTACACCTTGTCTCTTCCACTGTTGGTGAGCTTACAGAATCATGTTGTTTTTTTCCATCCTCCATTTTGCCTAGCAGAACAAACCAAGGAGTAGACAATCAACTGCCTTTGAACAAATAATGAATGAATGAATGAGTGGTATTGCTGTATTTTTCTCATGGTCCCCTTTTAAAATCCTCTCTTCCGGTGACTTGGCTAAAATTTTCTCCTGTTAGCCATGTAGTGAGATTCCTTCCAAAATGATTAGCATTCACCATACTTCAGTGTAAATTATCAAATACCTACTTAGGAAAATGCATTATATTAAGAGGATAGTGGGTAGAGAGAGAAGCAAAGACCCTCATGGAGATTTTGCATACTGTATACACACATACACACACACACTATCTATATACACACTATCTATATGATTATATTTTATATATGTTTTATATGTATGTATACATACACACACACATACAAAATCTAATAATATCAATTTTCCAAAAAGTAAAGATAATGAAGATGGAGACATATATTTACACATCTTTGTCACTAATCAAAAAAAAATGAACAAAGATAAATTATTAAATACTGGAAATCCATCTATTTTAAATGAGCAATCTAGGCTTGTCTATTTTGACAAAAAGAATGTGTCTTTTGTGTGCTATTCTGAATTGTGTTGATAACAGATAGATTTAAGTTAAAGTCGTAGGTCAAAGGTATTTATGTGGTCTTTCCTGAATCAAATCACATGTAGATTTTGGTCGCCAATTTTAGTAACTATTTATTTTTAACTTATTAAAGAGTTGGTTAATTAAACAGCTTTAAACTTTTGAAACTCTCAGTTTCTATATAAAACATGGCTCGTGATCTCAGAATATATCCAGGTGTTGTAATTGTTTTCAGTATCTCATTGTCAAGTGAGACAAAGAAGAATTTGGTGGCAGCCTTTGGGATTCTTTTTCTGTAAACTGATATACAACACATTCCAAAATAAAATATGTTATATGACTATATTTGGTAATAAATTTGGAATACACAATATTGTTGCTACATTTGTACGTTGCCCAACAGATGGAAGCAAATGCTAGATCTCTCCAACCTTCACCAAGATTGAGTAGATCACTTTGTTGTCCCCAAGAGTTTCTTGGCTGGTGAACATTATGAAGATTCCTTCGTGATGCTGTGTATTTGTTTCGTAAATTAAATTAGTCAAGGACAAGGAAGATTGAAGACAGAGGATAACTCAGTGAAGAGATGAACCATTGTAAGAGAGGGAGACTCTTTCAACATTAACAATTCGGGAAATAAGCCTGGTCATGTCCAGTAGTGTAAATCCAAGCATTTGAGGATTTGAGGGCTGAAATAAAAATGTTAAATAAAAGAGGACCATCTATGAATGGCAAATCAAAAAATATAAAAATCAGCCAGAAGTGGCAACATTCAAAGTCATTACCGAAAGTAAGAATGTGTCCTCTCATACCCATGAGGAGTGGTTTCCACTAGAATAATACGCCTGGCCTCTAACCTTACTTTTTATTCACTCTTCTCCATAGAGAAGGCACGTGTTATCTGTTCGGTGGATCATAGGGGTTGATCCATTTCTCCACTGGGGAGTGATAATCTATTAAAAGACCCTAAACTTGGGTGATTGGTTTTCTCTTCTTTCCTCGCCACTGCAGGTCAGCTTAAGGCAGCAATCCTGGGTAAATGTATCTGCTCTGCAGCCCACGTATTCCTTCAGGTGACCTATCCTCGTGCCTCTAAAACAAACACCAAATCCCTAGTGAAGAATGAGAGAAATGCTACTCTGTTCAATATTTTTTACATAAACTTTATTTTAGAACAGTTTTCGATTTATAGAAAGTTGTAAAGATAGTAAGAGAGTTCCCTATGCTCCACACTCAAACCAAAAAACCAAACGCATTGCTGTCAAGTTGATTTAGATTGATTGCCAGTCCTTTCTTCCATGGCATTAGTGGGTGGTTTTAAACTGCTAACCTTTCAGTTAGTAGCTGAGCACAAACCATTTGTACCACGCAGGGACTCATACTTTATACCCAGTTTCTACTATTATTAACATCTAACAGAACATTTTTATAGTAGACTTGTTATAATTAATGAACCAATATTGATACATTGTTATTTACAGAAGTCCATACTATATTCAGATTTCCTTTGTTTTTGTTGTTTTTTTTTTAATATTCTTTTCCTGTTCCTGGATTCCATCCAGGATACCACATTACATTTAGTTGTCATGTCCCCTTAGGCTCTTCTTTGTTGTGACAGTTCTTCATACTTCCCTGTATTTGATGACTTTGTCAGTTTTGAGGTGTATTTGATAACCGTGTCAGTTCTGAGGAGCTCTGGTCAGGTATTTTGTAGAATGTCCCCCAGCTGAGATTTGTCTGATGTTTTCCTCATGATTAGACAGAAGTTACAGGTTATTGATAAGAAGACCACAGAGGTGAGGGGATGTTTTCATCACATTAAATCAAGAGAACATACTATCAACATATCTTATCACTGTTGATGTTAATCATGTTAATCTCATCACTTGGCTGAGGTGGGTTTGTCAGGTTTCTTCAATGTAAAGCTACTCCACGCAACCGACCCCCCCTCAACTTTCCACACTTTAGAAGGAAGTCACTACTTTGTTCGGCTTATACTTAAGAAGTGGGGATTGATGTTCTGCCTTCTTGAGGACTAAGTATAATCTGCTCAGTTTTAACATTAATTCTTTGATACATATGTTTGCTGCATTGCAACATTTTACGAGGGGGTTATGCTCTTCAGTTTGGAGGATATTAAATGCAGATATAAAACAACTGTCAAAATATTGTGGATGGGTAAATGTTTACAACTGGGTAAAGAAAGCAAATATATTCTTTCATTTATTGGATACTTGTTGAATAAATAGCGTGACCCTGACCTCAAAATTGAAGCTGTATGTAACAGACAAAGCCTTACTCTCAAGGAGGTTATACTTCAGCACAACAAATATATTTTTAAAAAATAGCAGAATCTGCACTATGACATGTGGACAACAATTTTAAGATACAAATAAAACTATTTTTGTTGCCTAAAGGCAAATTTCTACAGAATAATGCTGTGATGTTTCCCAGAGGCTAGTGGGAATTTAGGGCTCATCTGTACATAGAGGTGGATCTTTCAAGCAGTCAGAATGTGACCCTATTCATGAGCTAGAGAAGGACAGGGTATATAATGCTCAGCCATTCATTGTTGGGTCTCCTACAGTGTCTGAGGGCAGCATGGTCCCCTGAGGCATCTGTGAGATAAACCACAAAATAACTGAGCCAGTGAAGATAATTCTCTCATTTTATCCAAATGATTTTTTCACAAGATGTTAGTTGCTGTCCAGTCCATTCCACTTCTATTTGGAATAAAACAGTAACTTTTCTTTATTTCTTCAATAATTAGATGGGATTTTAGAGCTTCACCAGTACAGCCTAGATAGGAAGTTCCCAAAGAATATTCAAAATCACTGATTCACAGCATGTCAATAAATTGTTTCCATGGTTAAATAAACTTGGAGATCACTGGGCTTGATGAGCTCTGAGGTTTATTTTTCTTTTTTCTTTTTTTAATTAAACCTAAAATAAACATGGCTATAATGAAGAGTCTTACAACCAAAACAAAACTTACTGTCCTTGAGTGGATTCCAACTCATAGCGACCCTGTAGGACAGAGTAGAACTGCCCCTTAGGGTTTCCAAAGTCTTGGTAAATCATTACAGAAGCAGACTGCCACATCTTTCCCCCGCAGACCCATGAGTTGGAATCGCTGAGCAATCTGAGCTTGTCTATTTTGACAAAAAGGATGTGTCTTTTTTGTGCTATTCTGAATTGTGTTGATAACAGATAGATTTCTTTAAGTTAAAGTCCCGGGTCGAAGTTATATGTGTGGTCTTTCCTGAATCAAAATTACATGTAGATTTTGATGGACAATATTAGTAACTATTATTTTTAACTTATTAAAGGGTTGGTTAATTTAACAGCTTTACTTAACCACTTAATGTTTGTTAACTGACCAAGTGCTTAACCACTGGGCCACCAGGGCTCCTAAGAGCCTCATAAGTAAGTTTCAAATTATTCATTTTTCTCTTTTCCAATGTTAAAAGAGGCCTGATTCTGTATAGTATCCAGCTTTGCCAAGAATGAATCCTAAGTAAATCCTAATTAGTGCAAACCTCCTACTCTTTTGGCAAGAGATTTGTTCAGAGGTGTGTTCTGCATCAGTTCTGACCAATGAGACTTGAGGGCCTATGGTGGGGCAGAGGGTGGACTTGGAAACAACTTGCATCACTCCTTAAGAGATGAACGCAGAAGAGACTGTATATCCTCCTATCTGAACACCCTGATCTGTTATCATCATTTATGAGCATAAGGAGTGCTAGCCGGGGCAGTCAGTCATGGTAAGGATGACAGAACAGAGACATGAACAGAACTTTGGTGCCTATGATGTCATTGAACAACTGAATTAACAAACCCTGGAACCACTTGTGAGATGAAAAGCTTCCCTCCATGTTGTTCAAACCAATTAAGTCAGGATTCTTTGCCATTTACAGCAAAAAAAAATGCTAGGCTTATACACATAAAATGCATAAAGGATTTAGGATGATTTAAGATATTTCAGAGACATTTTGTCTGTACTTGGTTTTGCAATTAGAACCTAATCCCTACTTAAGAGACAACTCCATGAATATGTTTATTGACTAAAGCTGGTAATTTTTTCCTAGTAGCATCTACCTTGTGTCTTAGACACCTTTTGAGTTAATAGCCTGACCTCGGTTTTCTTTGTCTGAGAACTTCCTCACTCCACTATAGTGATAAGCCTCTTCCTATCCTGAGATCAGTGTAGTTTGGACAGCGATGAAAACCTAGCTCAGGCCTGGCCACTTAGCTTTCCTCTTCAGGACATTTGGTTTTGAGACTCAGAGACTCAGAGACATGGGCCAATCTCCATAAGCTCTTAACCTGAGAAGTGATACAAATTAAAGTCTGGGGCAGCCATGTTTGGCCTTGTGCATGTCAGAGCAGAGAGAGCAGTTCTGTAGAAAAAGAGAAGAATGAAAGGGAGAGGATCAGAAATGAGATACCTTGCCGCTCTGAAGAGAAAGAAGAGTTTTTGGTTGCTAATTATCTGCTTTCTGGATGTATTTGATTCTGGGGGCTGGCCTTGTGTTCCAAGACATAAATTTATATTTGCAAATAAATTTTTGCCTTTTGTTGAAAGAAATTGAGTGAGTCTGTGATACTTGCAACATTTTAATACTTGACCAAGATACTTGTAAACTAAAAGAGACTCACTTAACAGGATTTGATTTTTCTTTTTTTTGGTAATTCATATTCTTTTATGGTACTAATTTTAATCTGCATTGTATTAGAGCTACTTGGGGATTTGCATAATCCATGCAGTAGTTTGTGAATTTAAAAGCAAAGATTTGCCATTTTTTTTAAATCAGCTGTATCATAAAGTATCATCTTCTGCCTATAATAAGAATTTAAAACATTTGTTGAAAGGGAACTACAGCCTGAAGAAAGAACAAATGGAATTTTCACCAACCCAAACTGAACGCTTATTGCTGGTGTTTTAGGAATGCCCTGAACCATTAAATAAAGATATATCCAAATAAAAATTATTTTTTTATTCAAAGCTATTCAATACAATTAAATCTTTTTGTGGCGTTAATCAACGTTCTTACCCTAGGAATGTTTCAAAATAATTATGAATGCCATTGAAGGGTTTTTGCATATTGTTGGAGGTTAAGTAGTACTTTTGAAAACCCACGTTCCTTTTAAATTAATTTAGAGAGAATAAATTTCAAATGAGATTTTAGTGATGATGATCTTAAAACTTTTATTAAAAGGAAGTATTGCTCTGTGGGCTGACATTGCTCTAAAGACCGTTATTTTAAGTAGTACATGAATTATGCTCTTTGAATAACGAGAATCAAAGCAACCTTGTAAATTCTGCAATTAAAGAAAACAGTAATATCCCTCAGCAGCACTTATAATATGGTATTGGAAAACTATCATTAAACGTTTTCAAGTTTAAGATATTTAATTGCTTTACACATTTTGTTTGTGAGGTAATAATAGATTCCTTTTAAATAAGGATGTGCTGACAGGCTATGCTACACTGACTTGAGAGAGAGCTCTTCCCAGGTCTATTTCTGCCATGTTGGATGGGAGTGGCTCTAGTATCCTGTTAGTACTGGGAGCTTCTGGTGTTTCTGGAATTGTTTGCTTCCAAGATTCAGGGTCCTCTTAAAGAGATCACTCTGCTAATTATCAAGGATTGTCCTGTTGAAGGTTACCCATTCTGATTTTTACTCTTCGTTAACACTTACCTCCTAATATTTCATGCTTTGATAACTCTTTTTTTTTTTTTAATATTTTATTGTACTTCAGGTGAAGGCTTACAGAACAAATAGTTTCTCATGTAACAGTAGCACACATGCTGTTTTATGACATTGGTTAAC
>NW_004444019.1:10133897-10213172 GCF_000243295.1 Trichechus manatus latirostris
TTTATCTCTTCATTTGATGTTCTAGGGTTTCAGGATTGTTGATTCTCTGTTTGGCTTAGTTTTTTGGATCTTTGCTGTGGAGGGACGGCGTGGTGTTTCTGCCTAGAGAGCCATCTTGCCGGACTCTCCGCTTTGATAACTCTTGATAACAAATATTTCCATCTTGGGTCAACTGTTTCCCCCCAGCTTTGATCAAGGTGTCTTTTCAGGGAAGTCCACACATGTTCGGGAACCAGTTGTAGACAAATAACTAAGCTTCTTTCTGTGCTCTTCTCTGCCTTCCAGCTCCACTCAAGTATCCCATGGTCTCTTAGGGTGGCTTCCTTTACCTGAGATTTCCTATCTGGGAGACTCTCCAAGGACTGAACTGGAGAACTGTTCATAGGTGACGGACAGGAGGAGAAAGGAGAGGATATTCCAAAGTATTTCAGGGAAAGAAGGGTCAATGAATAAAGAAGAAGAAGGTACTGCATGCCACAGAAGAAAACAATGGGTAGCCGGAAGGTAACTTTGCTTGGCCAAGAAATGGTCAAGGTAATAAGGAATTTTGAAAAGAACAATTTTAAATTAAAAAAAACCACAAAGGATAATAAGATAGACACACATATTCTCACCAAAATCCCTTGACATCGAGTTGATTTTGACTCATGTTGTTGTTGTTAGGTGCCGTCGAGTCAGTTTCGACTCAAAGCAACCCTATGTACAACAGAACAAAACACTACCGGGCCCTGCACCATCTTCACAATCATTGCTATGCTTGAGCCCGTTGTTGCAGCCACCGTGTCGATCCATCTCATTGAGGGTCTTCCTCTTTTTTGCTGACCCTATACTTTACCCTCTACCTTACTTTTCTGACTCATGGTGACCCCATATATTGCAGAGTACAGCTGTGCTTCATAGGATTTTCAAGGCTGTGAACTTTGGGAAGCAGATCACCAGGCCTTTCTTCTGAGGCACCTCTAGGTGGGTTCTAATCACCAACCTTTTGGTTAGTAGTCAAGCACTTAATCATTTTCACCACCTGGGGACTCCCATATTCTCACCACTGAAGATTAATATTTGTGAACATTGGATTACATTTACTTGCTGTCTGAGTTATCTAGTGCTGCTAAAACAGAAATACCACAAGTGGATGGCTTTAACAAAGAGAAGTTTATTCTCTCACAGTCTAGTAGTAGGCTAGAAGTCTGAATTCAGGGTGCTAGCTCCAGGGGAAGGCTTTCTCTCTCTGTCTGCTCTGGAGGAAGGTCCTTGTCATCTTTTCCTCTAGTCTAGGAGCTTCTCAGTGCAGGATTCTTGGATCCAAGGGACACGTGCTCCTGGCTCTTCTTGCTTGGTGGTACTGAGGTACCCCTGTCTCTCTGCTCACTTCTTTCATATCTCAGAAGAGATTGACTTAAAACAACCTGATCTTGTAGATTGAGTCATGCATCATTAACATAACTGCTTCTAATCCTGCCTCATTAACATCATAGAGATAGGATTTACAACACATAGGAAATTACATCCGATGACAAAATAGTAGACAATCACACAATACTGGGAATCATGGCCTAGCCAAGGTGACACATATTTTGGGGGGAAACAATTCAATTAATGACACTTGCATCTGACACTGCAATCAAAAACAGAGTTGAACTGAGTATATTAATTAAATGGTAAATGTCTCATATCTCTTCTTTGATGTTACCTACTCTACAGTCTATCAAAGAAGTCTTAAGGAATCCTATAAATTTGCAATAGTGATAATTACAAAATTGGAATTAGAAAAAAAGTTCTTAAATAATAGGTATGTATCACTTTTTGAACATTTAGATTAGGTTGAAGGTTTAGTCTAAATTTCTCCAAATACTTGAAGTGCATTTCTTTCTACCTATGAGGAACTTTATTTTAACTAATTGCTGCTTCATGAGGAATTTTAGACCTAATGACATAATAATATTTTTATTTATTTAAAAGATTACCTGTCTACTGTAGCCTGGTCATCCAAGAGACAAGACCCGCTAAGTGGAGATAGGACTGAGGGCTGTGTATCCAACAGGGAAAAAGGGTTTGCAAGGCCTGTAGAAGGTAATGGTTTGCAGAGAGTAAAGCTTTTGGGCTGATGGAAGGCCAGAGAGTAAGATAGGAATCCTGGAGAGCGACTTTGGAAAACAGAAATAAGGAATGTAATGTTAATTAAGCTAACCGCTGTGTGGTATAGATTTAAATCTTCTTCCTTTCCCCTCAAAATGTTCAGAAAAACCTACTGAAAAATCTTTAGTAAAAATCTACATTTTTTGCTGCTGCTTTGGATGTAAGAGGATTCTTTATGGTGAATCAAGAAGGGCTAAAGTTGGCTTCAATAGAGGTCGCACATAAGCCAGCTAAATCAGGGTAACCTCTGAAAGATTTTATGCAGAACACCTTCACCGTCTACAAATGGAAAAGCAAATCAACGGGTGATATTCAGTGAGTGCCCAACCTGTGTGGATCGTGCACTAAAAGGCTAATTTAATTCTGTTTGTTAAGAATTAACGTATGTTCTTGAAATTATCCATTTTACACATTGAATAAATGGTTTATTCCATCATTTTCACACAGCCTGGCTAGACAATATATAAGCATGGCCTTGTTCTTCACTGCAAATGGAATTACTCATTTCCTTAGCAGACATTCATTAGGCATGTACTCTACTAGATGCCATAATGCCAGAGATGGCCTCCTCAAGTCGTTCATGATTGAGAAGTTGAGAGGGACATCTAGAGAGATGATTATGATGTTATTTAAGTATGGGAAAAGGTAGTGAGTACTATCTGGATGCACAGCAGGTTTGGAAAGATACTAGATAGTATACCTGCTTGTTCTATTATCTTCCAAACCAGAACTTTCCTACAGATATTTAAAAAGACTTTCCAGTATTGGATTAGTGGATAAGGTAGTTTGCCAGAATGTGATTTCTTCTTGTTTTCTGGTCAGTTAACAAACATTGGCACTAATGTACTAGTTATGCAGCTTGGCACGAAGACTTTAGAATGGGGGAAAAAAATCAAAGCAGTCTTCTCCAAAATGAAGCCAACAAGATATTTCTGCCAAGAGATTATGGCAGTGCTCTAAATGGAATCTTCTTATGATGGTTGAACTGTTTCTCATTTTCCCTTCCTCTATAACATATCTTGTTTACATTTGGATAATAAATGCAAATGCAACTGCCACCACAGAGCAGGCCACTTTAAACAAAGTCTGTTTCAAGTGAATTTTATTTAGGCTCTATTTGACCCACATTTATCTATGGAACATCATCGTTGTGTTACCTACTTTGAATACATCTAGCTAGCAGTTAGTAACAGGACTGCCGTGCAAATATTTGGGTTTTATGTGAGGCATATGTTCATTTAGATAATGATTATAGTTTCTGTGTCATCTGTGAAATTCTATAAAGGAATCATGAAGGCAGCTTGTACCAGACCAAAGACCTGAAAACCATTAACTGATCACCTCTCCCTTCCAAACTGAGGTAAGAGAAATCTTCATAGATAAAGAAGAAGTACAGACATACAAATATTTGAAATTAAATAGTAGTAGTAAAATTTGTATATGTATAAAAAAAAGGTTGAGGAAGAATTGTGATATAGATAATATAAAGGACACCTACTACAGGAAAATACACTGGAATCTTGGATGCAAGATAATGGGTAAAGAAGGAAATGTCATCTCTATTAGGATGCTGGTGGTGGTAATGATTGCAGTTTTTGCTTTCTGTCTATATTTTGATTCCTACTTCAGAGAATTTAAACTTTGGCTTCCTAGCTAGGATCATTTGTGATCCTAATTTAATCAGACTCTAATATCCCTGAGAAAGTACCAGTGGAATCCAAACCTTGGTAGGCTTTGGAAACATTTGGGAGTGCTTAACTGAAAATGCAGATTCTCAAGCTTCTGCTTTGAAATTCTGTGTTAGTGTACCAGGGTGGATCCTAGGGAGCTGGGTTCCTATAAATATCTCTAGGTTCCTATAAATATCCCTAGGTGATTTTATGTTTATTAATTTACTGTTAATATTTTTTTAGTATACACTTACATATGTCATTTATATTATTTCTTTTGTAAATTGTTACTTAGTGCCCTTTGCCAATTTTCTTTTCACTAATTTATAACATATACATGAAGGATCCCTGGTGGTGCAGCTGTTAAGAGCTCAGCTGCTAACCAAAAGATTGACAGTTTGAACCTGCCCGGCGGCTCTGCGCTATAAGTCAGAATTGACTCAACAACAACAACTATGTATATAAAAATATTAACTTTGATCTCTCATCTACATTGCAAAAAATGTTTCCCTTGTGCTGTTGGCCTTTTAATTGTGTGTGTGTGTGTGTGTCTGTACGTGTGCGTGTGTATGGTAGGTCCATGATGTTATGGAGAACTTGAGCAATTGGATTCAGTGGGATTATGTTTTGGAATATTAACCGAGTCTTAACCAATTTTCCCCTGGGCATTTCCGGCTCCCCTTTGTTCCTCTGGTCCAACTAAAGGTGAGAGGGTATTCTGGGCTCACTGCTTTATGGAAAGGATGTGTTGGCAAAAAGCAGCAGAGGAGGGGCTACTTCTGGCTTTTAAGTTTTAAGAACCCAGACCCTAAAAGGAATAGAAAGGATGAAGAGTAACAAACAATAGATATGAGAAGTAAATACGAATCAACTCTAAGCTTTCTTACTCCAAATTCTAAGGAACTATTTCTATGATGTGTCTAGGAACACAAGACCCCAGATGGCCTTATAAAATTTCTAGTTCCCCAACATGGTAAGGGCACAGAATGAGTCTTGTATGCCAGAGAGTTGAGGAAAAGTAGCAGAGACAGACGCTGGATCTATAGGGAATTTGCAGGTAGAAATAAGAGATGAGTTACTAGCTAATTTCATGGAACAGCAGTTGGGGAACCAGGCCACTTTCACTACCTTCACCCTATATCTTAACAATGTACAAAGCTGATTGTCTAGGTGGGTTCGGAGGCAACCTCAGGGAAAACTGACTTCTGAAAAATGGAGAAAAGTATTTTTGGTACAGGGATTAGCCTGGTGAGATACCACCTTTGAGCCCTGAGCCTGAAGCCCATTCCAATTGTTCGAGAGGGAAAGCCTAAACACCTTCTATAAACTGCTCTGGATTGGAGCCACATGGAGGTCAGGTGCAGCACAAGAGTCACCTGTCACCTACACCCAAAGACACTTGATCCTCCCACAGGTCACCTGCAGTCTCATGACAGCTTTGTGTAAGTTGCATTGTAAAAAGTTCCATCTTTATCCTGATCAGCAGTGTGAGAGAGAACAGGGTGAGGTTTTCAGACCAGGATATCACCTTTCGCCACGAGACTACCTCCACTACATCATAGAAAAATGTACCTGTGGGTATTTGCAAGGTGAGCTGCTGAACCCCATATTTCACCTTCTTTTAATGTGCTCTTTTTCTTGATTCTCCTTTTATTGGGGCTATAATTCTTTGGTATTGGTTCAGTTTGATCTTCTTGGCTGATTCACCAGGGAGCTAGCTTTCCAGCTTCTGATCCCAGGCTACATTTCTTGACCTTAGATCATGTACTGGAAAACTTTTCTTCAAAGGGCCAATGGTAAATATTTCAGGCCTTATGGGCCATACAGTCTCTCTTATAACTACTCTGCCATTGTAGCTTGAAAGCAACCATAGACAACATGTAAACAAATACACATGGCTGTTTCAATAAAACTTTATTTACAAAACAGGTAGTTATAAATACATGGGGCCTTAGTTTGCTAACCCCTGCCTTAGTGCCTCCCTCCACCCAAGTGTAGACTCAACCCCATCCACAGCTCTGAACTCCCACCGGTCATCCATTATGAGATGACTCAGAGCTGCTACAGACCCATACTTGAAGATGCACAACATTTGACTCCTAAGTGGCTTCAGCTAAAGTAAATTGCAAAGCTGCTGAATATCTGAAGGAGAAACTCAGCAGAACTGAGGAACTAAGGGCATTGCTAAAGTTTTGGTGAGTTTTGAAATATGTTTGTGATTTACAGAACAATGTTTGGAATGTATGTGTGTGTGTGTTGTTGTTGTTAGGTGCCGTTACATAGATTCCTACTCATAGCGACCCCATGTTTCAGCATAGAACTGCCCTATAAAGTTTTTAAGGCTGTAATCTTTATAGGAGCAGATTGCGAGATCTTTCTCCCGTGGCCATTGGGTGGGTTCAAGCCCCTAATCTTTTGGTTAGCAACTGAGCACTTAACCTGTTGTGCCACCAGGGCACTCTCTCTCTCTCTCTATATATATATATATTATATACGGGTGCTTGGCGATCTCATAATTATTAAAATTGGGAAACTACCATTTTATAAGTAGCAAAGTAGTTTCAGGATTAAGAGCAAAAAAATGGAAGTTCTCTTTGAAGCAGACTTTTCTTTGTTCTTTTAACGAATATTTCATCTGGCCTTTTATTCCTGCAATTGTAAGGCAGGTATGTACCTTTTGTTCTTGGACAAATTCTTTTTGTTTAGTTCACGCCTGAATTCCTAAGGCCTGGCAAAAAATAGATCTTAGTAATTTTTAGTTGAATGAAGGCCAGCTTAAGACAAGTATGTCAAGTATTTTATTTAGAAATGAAAATGTATTCTTATGTGTATTAGAGATTGTTTTCTGATGGAGTTAGACGTGTTTTATTTTCATTTTCCTAAGTATGTATTCAGACTGCTCTATACCTAAAAACTCATTGTTTTTTTGTTTATCCTGAGAAGTATATACCTTTTTGTATAAGAATTTGCTTGCTGGACATAAGGATTTGGACTATGGAGGGAGGGATATTAAAGCCAGATTTTCTATTTGCCTCTTGTTTGTGGAATGGACTAGCATGGCACTATGTAGACTGGACTGCTGTTCTAAGACTGACTAACTCAGACTTTGAGACATGGACTGTGAGCTCTTATGACTATCTGGTCCTAGCTATAGGAGTGAGAAAGACCACATTCATAGAGGATAAGATTTCCAACAATGTCATGCATTTTCTCTCAATGGGCCTGGGGCATAAAGGATAGTGTCTTCTCTCTTGGGGTGTGAGCACATGGGTGGTGGGTGAGGTTACATCTCTTTTCTGAGACACAAAGAGTCCTGTTGGTAGGGGCTAAGGGGGCCCTCACCATGTAGTATCCTGTTGGTGGCCCAGTGGGTCCTCAGGGCTGGGTTTGGGACACTCAGCTTGGCCACTTCTGGTAGCTGACTTCTGGGCTGCACTTTCCTTATTCCTAAGCTATTAGGGCAACTTTATAAATCTTACAACTCTTCTCAGTTGTGCTGGGGGTGGGGGCAGTGGAAGAAGGCAGTGTCTCCTCCACAAGGCTAGAAAGGATGCCTGTGATGGTCACCAGGCATTCTCAGTAGAAAGCCATCTGCAGCCAAAGAAGCAGAAAGGCTGTGAGAGTAGAAGACATGAGAGAAACTAAGGCGATAGCCTGGAGCATGTGTGAGTTAGTGACCTCAGAAACTCCCAAAACAGCTGACAGAAACGTTGCAAGCAGGACGAACTTCTGACAAATGAACCAGTGGGGACTGGAGTTATGGTAATGGGATGTAAAAAGAAACGTAGGCTCATTTCATATTCGGCAGTTGATGAGGCCCCTGAGATAAGTTACATCTGATTTCTATCCCATACATACATACTTATCAATAAACATATATTGCATTTGAAGGTTGCTTTGTGTGTACACCTTATGGACAGTCTTCTCTGGATTTCCTCCAAATATTTAGGAGATTTCAAACTTCTCACTTTATCTTTGTGTATAAACTGTAGACTGTGTTTTTCAAATGATTTCCTTGAGATAGGATTCCTAGAAAGAGAATTGCTGAGTCAAAGTGCACGAGCATTTTTAAAGTTCCTGGTGATACTGACATTTTATTTTCCTTCAGAGTGTGTCTTAGTCTTTACCAACCCTAGGTATTTGGGGAGATCATTACTAATTTAATAAATATTTTGATTTAATAAATATATTTATTTGATTACTAATGAAGTTGAACATACCATTTGTATGTCATTTCAGGCAGAAGTTTGTAGACCTGGTCTTCAACTTGGTTCTCATTCGGTGTTCATTTCATTATATGGAATTCCGCGAAAGAAGAAGATAGGGCTTTCTCAATTTTCTGTTTATGATTCTCTCAAAGTATCCTTTTTTTATTATTAATTCCTGGAAATTGCAACTGATACTTGGAATCTCAGGAGAAATTTATTATAAGAGCTTATGAAACCTCATTCAAAGATGAAGGTCAACAGAGACAAAACAGATACAATTTAAATCTGCTTCAATGACTCAAGATTGATGGAATGAATTCTTTTAAGTGAGAAAGAAAAGATTGTTTCTGTGGTTTCCTTTGAAAAGATTTTGTTCAGTCTTTGATTAAACCAAACGGAACATAACATTTCAAGGACAAAATGAACCTTTTTCCAGATGTAGAAACACCTTCTCATTTAGAATCCATACTTACTTTCTATTAAAAATTAAATTTGTAGAAAGTGGGATTGGGGTTATTCAAAAAGATGGAAGAGAAGACTAAGAAAGTCCTTCAGCAAAAGGCAAAAGCGAAAATAAACTTTTACTCTGGTTGATTAAAGGAACCCTGGTGGTGCAGTGGTTAAAGCTCTCGGCTGCCAACGGAAAGGTCAGTGATTCAAACCCAAGAGACAGATGTGACAGTCTGCTTCTGTAAAGATTACAGCCTTGGAAACCCTATGGGGCAGTTCTACTCTGTCCTATAGTATCGATATGAGTTGGAATTGACTCGATGGCGATGGGTTTCTAGTCGATTATGTCTCCTGAATAACTGAAGTCCTTGACTATCTGGCTAAATATAAATTTTTCTGAATCAATGCTTTCACCTTTGGGGGGGCCTCATTGATAACAATGTCATCTATACTCTCCTTTCTTTATTATTCTCTTTATTATGTGTTTCTATCCGTTACTAAGCCACTTTCTTATTCTTCAAGGATATTATATATGAAGCTTCTTTCTCTTTTATCCACTTAAAAACAAACCAAACCATGATGGAAAATTTGGCAATGATTTTTGGTAATGGTTGCACAACATGATGAATGTAATTTATATCACTAAATTGGACACTTGAAAAAAGTCAAGTTGGCAAATGTTTATTTTATTTTGTTTACAACAATTAAAAAACAAAAATTCCGACTCATGGCGACCACATGTGTCAGAGTAGAACTGTGCTCCATAAGGTTTTCAATGGCTACATTTTTGGAAGTACATCATCTGGCCTTTCTTTCGAGGCACCTCTGGGTGGACTCAAACTTCCAACTTTTTGTTTAGCAGGCAAGCAAGTTAACTGTTTGTACCACCCAGGAATTTATCCCCTTGCTTACCTCATATTTATAAGAATTTGTTTTACAGATTCCATATTTTGCAAGAAATCTACTTATCGTCTTCTATTTCGTGCTGCTGGTTTTCACTTCCTTTCTTGCTCATCCTTTCCTCTTTCTGTGTCTGAGTGTCCCCAGAAGCTACACAGGTAAGCTCAGCCCTGGGAAGAAATGTAAAGCAGGTGAGGCTTGCTTATTGGCTGCCCAAATTTTCTTCATTGAGGCCCCTGTTTAACACCTACTCTTTCCCATCCCAAACAGTACAGGAATGACATTTTCTTCTCATTAGAAGGTTTTACCAAAAAAAAAAAAAAAAATTAACTGTCCCCACAGTATCTATTTCTTCTGATTTCTACTTCTGTTCTCCAACTGGCTCTCTCTACCAGCATCTACTACTCATGCGTTTTCTTTCCTCCTCATTCTTTGTTAGCCTTAGCTCTACCTCTTCAGTTCATCGCTTCATACAACCACAGGGAATATTCTATCCACTTCCAAACTCATTTACAGGTTAAATAAGTGATAATATGTCACTGCCAAAACCACTTCCTTCTCCTGCCTTAAGCAGCCTGTGTGTCTATCACCTAATTGAAATGACAGGTCTGAAAAATGTGAGCATAAGAGAAAACAGAATTACCATTCTTTACTTACTTGTTTATATCCTACTTTATTCCAGAAAGCCTTTGAAGCAAGGACTTAGGATAATACTGGCTCTTTCTCTTGGTTTCATGAGAACAAAATTGTGAAGGGGGCTTGGCCTGTGCTTTCTGTTAGTCCTGACTAATGAAAGAGATGGCCATATTCTTCGACAACTGTGACATGGTCACTGCCACCCCAGCCAGATTCTAAGAGAATTCATAGCACTTAAGAACCTCCAGCAAGAGGGCAGTGGTGGTTCAGGGGTAGATTCTCACCTTCCATGTGGGAGATGTGCTTTATTTCCTAGCCAATGCACCCCATGCACAGCCACCACTTGTGGTCTGTCAGTGGAGGCTTGGGTGTTGCTGTGACGCTGAACAGGTTTCTGCGGAGTTTCCAGAATAAGACGAACTGGGAAGAAAACTCTGGCAACCTATTTTCAAAAAAATGAACAATGAAAACCCTATCAATCATAACAGTCCACTCTGTAACCCATCATGGAGGAGACAGCACAGGACCAGGCAGCACCATGAGTTGGGTGCTGACTCCATGGCAGCTAACAATAATAACGGGGACCTCCAGCAGTCACATATGATAATCCAGAGATTTAACACCCTCAAATTCCTATTTAGTCTCCTACAGTGGTAATCCTAGTGACCCCACAGCCTGAGGTCCATGCTTTTTCACCTGGGCTCTCATGGTAACTCTATCGAGAGGCCCTCTCTTTCTCAGTTGTAAAGATGTGTTTAAAGTTCCTATCCCTGAGACTTTTGCCTCTTCTGCCTCATTCTTTATTATTCCTCCAGTCTCTAACTCTTGTTTCCCACTTTGAATTTTCCCTTGTTCTCACATTTCCTGCCCTGAGGAATCCTTCTCAAAAGACTTCTGAACTGAGGAGTCTGCTGTGGATGTTTGCCCAGCCTGCTCACTCAGGGCCCAAGGCAAACAAATACCTTCTCTTCTACCAGATGCTACTGCTTAGAATTTCTTAGCCTCTGAATTTCCTAGGTAACTTTTCTTTTCTGTTGAGCGCACACACTTCCTTTCCATCATCTTTTTCTCCCACGAATCTTTTCCTGACAGCCATCCTTGTAGTCCAATATGGAGGCTTGGAGTCTGTGGGTGGAACTATTCTGTAGATCGGACTGGGTTTAGGAGGCTTCACTGAAGATAAGGATAGGATTCTGGGTCCTAACAAAGAGAAAAAGCAATTCGAGTAGTACAGAGGGGAACGGGCAAGGACTCTGTTTAGCCCATGTCTGGTTTCAGCTTTGTGCTAATAAAATAGCCAAGGTTCTCTGAGAGTCATATGTGGGCTAAGCCTTTTTCAAAGGGAGAAAACCAGATGAAGATTTGGACCCAGGCCCAAATTAACACTAAACAATGACTTGAGAGCCTAATGGACGTGTCTTTGGCCATAATAGTAAACTGTCGAGGATCTGGATATTTGGAAAGATAATCATTTCTCTCTTTGAACGTGACTAACATTTACTATAAGCAATTACTTCACTTTTTTGGTGTGCTGATGCTAGGAGCACTTTGTTATAAGTGTAAGGAGGACATGAAATAGGTACATATATTAAGGCCAATCAATATTTTGTGAAACAAATTATTTTCTATTTATTATAGAAGATTGTCATAAGTATCAATATAATAGAAGTTCTTCAAAAGACACTAAAGAAATAAATTTAAACCCTAAATTATTGCCTGGTAGATTTGGTCAGTATTTTCACTATTTTTGTGCTTTCTAGATTTATAAACCAAACCTATAAACTTTTAGTATGAATTACCTGACCCTTTTAAGTTTTAGAATAATTAAAATAATCTCCTTAATCCAAATTATGCTGTATCTCCTTTTATTTTATGGCCATTTCCCTTGTCTCTCTAACACATATGTGAGTAGTCAATTTTATTTTAAAGGGAAAAATTTAAAGAATCTAACCCCCCGCCAAAAAACCAAACTCACTGCTATCGAGTCAATTCTGACTCCGAGTGACCCAATAGGACAGAGTAGAACTGCCCCAATGGGTTTCCAAGGCTGTAATCTTTATGAAGCAGACTGCCACGTCTTTCTCCTGCAAAGTGGCTAGTGAGTTCGAACCACCAACATTTCAGTTACCAGCCAAGCACTTAACCACTGTACAACCAGTGCTGCTCCAAGAGTCTACTAGACAGATCAGATTAAGTCCTTGAATATATTTCTCTTTCCTTAATAGTAGAAGTTTTATAGTGAATACACCAAATTATGAAAATAAGCCTTCAGTATGGATTACACCTCAACATAAAAAAAACAAAAATCTTCACAACTGGACCAATAAGCAACATCATGATAAATGCAGAAAATATTGATGTCTTAAAGGATTTCATTTTACTTGGATCCACAACCAATGCCTGTGGAAGCAGCAGTCAAAAAATCAAATAATGCATTGCATTGTGGGAAAGCTGGACAACGGATAAGGAAGACTGAAGAAAAATCGATGCCTTTGAATTATGCAGTTGGCAAAGAATGTTGAACATACCATGGACTTCCAGAGGAAGGAACAAATCTGTCTTAGAAGTACAGCCAGAATAGTCCTTAGAAGCGAGGAAGGCGAAACTTCGTCTCACATACCCTGGACTTATTATCAGGTGGGATCAGTCCCTGGAGAAGGACATCATGCTTGGTAAAGCAGAGGGTCAGCGAAAAAGAGGAAGACCCTCAACGAGATGGATTGACACAGTGGCTGCAACAATGGGCTCAAGCATAACAACGACTGTGAGGATGGCCCAGGACCAGGCAGTGCTTTGTTCTGTTGTACATAAGGTTACTATGAGTCAGAATCGACTAGACAGCATCTAACAACAACATGAAAACACAAATTACATTCAGAAGAAGAAACGACTTCAGTGTTAAGGCTAGAATTCGTAGCCCTCTGATTTTTTTCTTACTCATTTAGAAACAAGTTACTAGTGAGACACTAATTCTGATTATTCTTATCCCTGTATCAGTTCAAGAAAGAAAAATAACAATCTCAAATACTTTTGAGAACAAAGTTATCTTTCAAGGTAAATATCATATTGGAAAATATTTGATATGGTTTATTGATTTTTTTGTTATCTTTAAGAAGAAAACTTTTAATATAGTATTAATATCTTTTAACTGAATAATTTAACTGAAAAGAATAATTGTGTGCTTTTTAATCATTCATGAAGAGAATTCTAGGCCTTGCTATTACATGTATTACAAACATCTATAGTTGAAATGTTATTCAGAATGTTCCAAATGAGAAAGAAACTGTTTGGAGGACATTTTTTGTTGTTGGAGGTAATAGAACTGTGTGATTTTGTTTTAACTGAAATTTTATTAACAAAGTTCTCCCTGAATGTTGAGATTTCTTAATTTAGCAACATCCAACATTAATTTAAGAACTTCCAGTGGCTTTCCACTTACTGGTCCCTTGTCTAGTTCTTTAACTTAAAAAACAAATATTGACTTCATGATTAAGAAAGCAAGTCCCGAATGTTTCAGTGGATAACGAGAAAACGGGAAGTAATTTCACTTCTGCTTAATAGAAAAGAATAATGAAAAGTCATTGCTGTAGGGGACCTTAGAAATCATGGACATGGTGTAGCAGTGAGCAGCATTACTGTCTTGGAGTTACGATGACAGACTTTAGGAGAGAACAGAACAAGGTCCGAGTGTATAGTCACTTAAATTACTACACTATCATGGTAGGTCAGGCTAAAATGAAATTTTTAAACCCTATTAATATATTTTTCCCTTAGCTTTAAAATCTATGCTTTTCTTTCATCTTGTTAACTGAAACATGTTTTCATATAAGCTATCATAATTATCTGCTACCCACTGGGTTTTATTAAGTGACAGTTCTGCCACTCACCAGCTGTGTCACCTTAGGAAGCTTTCTTAACTCTCTGAGATTCAGCTTCACCATCTATAAAACAGAGCTAATAATATTCTCCTATTCAAGGGATTTTTGTGAATGTTCAATGAGATAATGAATACAAAGATTTAGCACGGTACTTGGCACATAGTAAACACTCAATTCATTATAGGTTTTATTATTACTATTATAAATGAGTCTACCCCCACCATTTTATTTGATGAGGAAGTTGAGGTCCAGGGAAGTAAAATGATAAGCCCAAGGTACTTTGGTTTATCTTTTTCATTCTATACTAGGTTTATAGACTCTAACCTGATTCCCTAATTGAAATAGGAATTGCAATCTGAACACAGGATTTAAATATTCTCTAACCTCTATCTTGCTCCAGAATCATAAAGATAAGCTTAAACATTTGAGGAGGGTAAACTTAAATCAACTCTCTTACTCCAAAAAGCAATACAAACACACACACACACAATGAGAGAGAGAAACAGATACATTATGTGTTCATTTGTCATGCCACTGTAGAATACCTAATCCCTGAATGACCAAGATAATGTTTTCATGTTCATTTTTATAAATATTTGACTCTAGAGACGTCTGTGGAGTAGTGGAAGCCAGCAATTGTCCAGGGGGTCAGAACACCTGCATTCTAGTTCTGGTGCCTCTTCTGAGCCATGTGACATGAAAAACAACCTTTCTGAGTCTCCATGTGCTCATCTATAAATGGGTGCCGATGATGTTTGCCTCCTAGTGCTGTTATGAAGTTCAAAACTTTTAGGAATGTAGATTTCAAACTCTAAATGCTGTACAACTGAGAAGGATTAGTGCACAAGCTCAAAAACCCAGTGGGTAGCAGATAATTATGATAATTTATATGAAAACATGTTTCAGTTAACATGATGAAAGAAATGCATAGATTTTAAGGCTAAGGGAAAAATATATCAATAGGATTTAAAAATTTCATTTTAGCCTGACCTGTCTTGATAGTGTAGTAATTTAAGGCTAATCTTTTTCTACAGTTTTATGCTGTTTTATTGGAAGCTGTGGTCTTCCAAATAATTTTATATTTTGATTTGAACCCAACAACACATTTTATGATTAAAAATTAACAAATTTAAAGAAACTTCATTACTCGTAAGTAGTTATTTATAACTCTGTTATGAATAAGCTCATAATTTTTAGCATAAAGAGAAAACAGTAGGAAATTATACCCGACTTCTAAGTTGGAGAAGTATAGAAGGACATGAGTACTAGAGATCAGGAAAATGAAAGTGGAGAAGATTTAGGAGAACAAAGGATCACCCTAATCTTTTCAATGCCGTTGAATTTGAGTTTGTCACTAGTCATTGGAATGAAATCAGTTAGATGTTAAGATCCAGAACTTTGCGATTATCTACTATGCAGATGATAGTTTAACTGTGATGAAGATAAAATCACATAGAGGAAAGTAGAGAGAATAAAGAAGGTCAGAGACAGAAAAAAAGAAACATTTCTACTATATTATTTCCAAGTGATAATGAGATGTGAAACAACAACCAGCAGAGAATGTAATCACTGAACCCAGGGCAATAGCAAGAATGTGGAAGCTGATGGATGAAAGCAAGAAGAGAGGAATGGGGCAGAGTGGGAAAGAGAGGGAGGGGGACACAATAAATGGAGTGTATAATCCATAGATAGAAATGTTAACATTTTGTAAAGCTATTTGAGTTTATCCAGTCATGATCTAAGAGAAGGTTCTCCTTGAGAAGCAAATACAGCCAAAATATAGGTAATGCAGAGGTGAGGGGAAAAGGATAAGAAAGACACTGCAAGCCAAGTTTAAAAATTCTCTTCCATTTGATTAATTTAGATAATGTGTATTAGTATGTGTGAGCAATTACTAGTAGCCAATAAACAAAAGTTTTGTGTGCAATTATTTTTTCACCATTTTCTAAAAACATCTTTTATTGGATATGTTTGTATATTCCCCCGTGTGTCTATGTGTGTTCCTCAAGCTATTAACATTTGTATAAGGGCTACAATTTTAATGAGAATGTGCTATAACAAGTTCATCAAAATACTGTACATAAAACAGGAACAAATTACATAATAGTGTCAGGCCTAACAGAAATAAGAAGCTCCTTGTGTTTTACAAGGTGTTAATTGGTATATTCAGAAAAATCACAGCATTTCATCTTAATTAATAAAATATTGGGCTACAGGAAGAGAGCCCCCAATGGCAAAGATGATCTAATTCAAAGCACTGTGATTTCAAGTTATTACATGATTTTTTTAAAACAGATAAAACATTGATGTCAAAATGTTGGTAAAAACACAACATAAAAAGGTCATGCAATTTACAAGGTAGATTTTATACTTTAAAGTATGTATATTACAAAACATAAAATGCTTCTTTCATTACCTGCTTGAAAGAAAGGAGCCTGTTGAAAACTTTAATTCACAGTAGGGAAAACAGTCTCAAAACCTGCAAGAAATTTATATAGTTGCAAATAAATAAATAAATAAAGTGATTACTAAGCAAATAGCCATTAATTGATTCACTCATACCTTCAGCACGTATGGATTGAACACCTACTATGAGCCAGGTACTGTTCCAGTGCTGAACGAAACACCCTCAGTCCCTCCTGATTGCATGCTGCAAACTTTTTTGTGGCAGGAGACATATGATAAACAAACAAATATATGTATATATTATGTCAGTTAGTTAGAAGGATTGTAGGTAAATTTAAGCAGAATAAAATGAAGAGAAGGACAAGGTTGAGAAATAGTATCTTAGACAGATGGGTAGGGAAGGCTTCTCTGATGAGAGACATTTGAAGAGAAATGTGCAGGAATGAGGGACAAGTCATGAAGAGCATGCCAGGAAGACAGAACACTGGCATGCTTGGTGCATTCAAGGAAACGTGCGGGGCTAGAGTTACTAGAATGCAGTGAGCACCATGCAGGGTGAGGTTAAAGGGATCAGAGAGTGAGTAGAAGGCTGTACCAGGCAGGGCTGTCGAGCATACTGCAGGGGCTTAGGATTTACTCTGAGGGAGGTCAGAGGAGAGGAGTGAATGATCTGACTTATGCTTTAAAAAAAATTATTTTGACTTCTGTGTGGAGAACAGGTTGTAAGGGGGAAAGGTGGAAGTAGGCAGACCAGTCACAGCAATAAGACAAATGCTAGCTAATGGTGGTTTGGAGCAGGATGGTAGTAAGAAGGTGGTAAGAAAGGGGCACAGTCAAGATATATCTTAAAAATAGAGCCTACAAGATTTGCCGGTTGGTTGTCTATGGTGTAACAGAGAAAGAGAAGTATCGAGGATAGTTTCAAAGTTTATTGCCTAAGCAACTGGTGAACCATAGGATCAAATATTAATCTAGGGAACACAGTGTAAGGAGTAACTTTTGGTGGGGGGAGTGAGTCAGGAGTATAGTTTTGGATATGCTGAGTTCAATATGCCTGTTGAAAGTATATGACTTTGGAGTTCAGGTGAAAGGTTTTGAGCAGAGATTCAAATTTTGGAGTGGTTGCCATTAGAGATAGTATTTAAAGCAAATGACCAGATGTACTATCTAGAGAGTGTGTGTAGCTGAAGAAGACAAGAGGTATAAGGACTAATACTTGAGGCTCTCTAATATTTAAATGTTGGAAAGTGAAGGAACATCAAGTGTGCTAGGAGAGGAAGTGAAGAAAGTGTTTCAAAGCCAGAGTGATGTCAGTATCGAGTGACCACTGTATTTGGCAGCATGGAGGGGATTGATGATCTTGACAAGAAGAGATTAGGTGGAGCAATGATGATAAGAGCTTTAGTGAACTGGATTCAAGAGAGAACGGCATTAGTGGAAGTAAAGACAATGAGTGCAGTCAACTCTTTCCAGAGTTTCGCTGTATAAGGAGGAAACAAAATGAGAGCAGATTTTTAAAGGGGTATCTAGAGAAAGTTGAGTTTAATATCAGTTCAAAACACTTTTGATAAACTCAGATAATACATATGATTAAGAATGATAATATAAGAAACTGAGCTATATTATTTTCAGTTATTCCAGGTGCTTCATTTGCATTTCTGAAAATAAATTTACGTTTTTATGCACACAACTACACTTAAAGTTCACTGTGGAAAAAACTTGCCCAAAGCACTGACAGCTGTCCTGTCTTTTTCATCCAGATCTCTCAAGATCTTTGTATCCAAATATCGCATATACTTTCAATTTTCTACAGGTAGTGATTTCAATTGCCTTTGAAATTACATTTCAAAACACTTTTAAATCCTGTATTGTGTTAAACACTGTTAGCTGCCTGTCTAGCAGCCATATCCATTTCTTCCTTATTAACAGACCCCAATTTTTTATCTAATGATATTGATTGAACTGTGTCCCCTGCAAAATATGTATTGTAAATCCTAACCCTTATATTTGTGGATATAATCCCATTTAGGAATAGGGTTTTGTTTGTTACGTGAATGAGGCCCTATCAGGTGTGTCTTAAGCCATTCACTTTTGAGATATAAAAAGAATGAATTAGACACAGAAGCAAAGAAGCACAAATGGAGAAAGATTGATACCACCTGCAGATCACCAAGGAATGGAAGAAGAGAAGCTGAAGGAGAGAAAGATTTTCCCCCATAGTGGATGGAGAAAGTCTTCTAGAGCTGGGCCCTGAGTTTAGACTTCTAGCCTCCTAAACTGTGAGAAAATAAATTTCTGCTCATTAAACCACCCACTTGTGGTATTTCTGTTATAGAATCACTAAGAGACTAAGTTCAATGGCAATTTTCTTAGCTCTCAGCAATGAAAATGCATTCCCCTTTGTCAGATATTATCTTTGTAGATTTGACAGCCATTTTGTGACCATGAAAAAAAAAAGCAAAAAAACTGAGGATAGCAGAGGAGAAAGATAATATCAATAATAACAATAGCTCACATTTATATAGCACTTAACAATGTTCCAAGCATTGTTCGTTGTTGTTGTTAGGTGTCCTCAAGTCAGTCATGACTCATAGCGACCCTGTGTACAACAGAATGAAACACTGCCTGGTCCTAAGGACTAAGGTGTACCTGGTCTTACGAGGAAATCTACCTAAGGAAACTGCCATTTCAATTGAACTTTGCCTCACACAATGATTTCTCCTTAAAGAATGTTGTCCAATAATGTGGTCAATACTAAGCAAGACCAGCCTCAAAATGGGTTCCATGACCCCAATTTCTTTTTAAGGAAACCCATTGCCCATATTTCCTGATGAGGGAAGCATCCCTTGGCAGTCCCTTAGTCAAAAGTTCCCTGGCTGGTACTACTTGCCCTTAGCTGTGATTACAAGTAATGGAACTAGATGTGCATATCAAGACAAGGGAATTCTGAGACCAGATGATCCCTGAATTACTTCAGGAAGTTTAAGAGTGATGCAAAATAAGCTGAGGATCGTGGCAGTAGAAGTAGATGCTGAAAAGACACAGAGACAGACAACAGTAGGCAGAAGCCATGAGGCAGTGGGGGTTAGCCTGAACATATTTTTCTAGTTGGTATATATGTACGAAAAATGGATAAATCAAGGTACGCATGTCTAACTGGTCTAATGTTTCTGTTAATATGCTAAGACATGTTCTGTATAAAATAAGGTTACTTTTTGCAATATCCTCTTTCATGAATTGTATTAATGATGTTCTTCCAGTATTTTCTAAGATATAATATTAAAATTCAAATTTTTTTACGATTTTCAGATCTAGTTTTTTTTTGTTTTTTGTTTTTTTACCTTTCTATTTTATTTGGATTCCCCAGAGAACACATCACCTGTCTATAAATTCTCAGAACTTTCTGTGTGCATTGCCAGGGTGTTCTGCAGGTTATAATATCAGAGTTGAAGTTGGTCAATATTGACAAAGGATATACAGTGTTTTAGGAATCTCTAACTTAAGAGATGCAGTTCGTCATATAGGAAGAGAAGGAGATGGTCACTGATAAGGTGTTAAATGAATGTGTGGTCACTTGGGTAAATGGGATTTGCTAATCTTCTGTCTGAGTAAATACATTAATAAGGAGACTCACTTACATGGCTGTTAATCAGTATTTCTGTTAAGAGTGTGACTGAGACCTATTGATCTGGCTGTGATTGTAGACTTCCAACACATGCAGTATGTCTCCATGACTGATCTCTTGCCACAGGATATGTTTAGCATAATTTAGGGTCATCACGAAGTAGTAAGGGACACATTAGATAACTCAACATTATCTGGTGTCTTTTGCAATCAGCAATATCATTCTTACTTTGATTTTCTTTACTGATGTGTCTATCAAGATGTTTTAAATTGGATATATTTTTATTCTAAGATAATTATGACTTTTCCATTGCTTATCAAATAATTTTTAGTTTACTTTTCCAATACATTTCTCAAGTTTATTTGATTGGCTTCCTTATTTTGTTTGTTGCTTTGTTTGTTTTATATTGGTTAGTGGTTATTGCAGAGTCCCTAGGTGGCGCAAATAGCTATGTACTTGACTATTAGCCAAAAGTTGGTGGTTTAAACCCACCCAGAAGTACCTTGGAAGACAGCCTGGTGATCTACTTCCAAAAGATCACAGCCTTGAAAACCCTATGGAGCAGTTCTACTCTGCACATATGGGGTCACCATGCATCAGAATCAACTCAATGGCAACTAACTAACAAGAACAGCAACAGTGGTTATTGCTGTTGTTAATATTTTACAGAAACTTTTCGTTGCCTCTGAGTCACATTATCTTTGGCTAAATAAATATTCTTGATTAAAATGCAATGTATTTTTATTATAGATAAGTTGGAAAATGCAGAAAAACAGGAAAATAAAAATTCTTGTACGTCCAAATATGACCAGTCTTTTTTTTCTTTGCATAATGAAATTTTTATAATACCTGAAGGGAAAGAAAGAATGAGTTTGGCTGTTGATTTTCAATCACCTCATATGCATGCAAAAGCTGGACAAAGAATAAGGTAGACTGAAGAAGAACTGATGCCTTGAATTGTGGTGTTGGCTAAGAATATTGAATATACCATGGATTGCCAGAAGTACAAACAAATCTGTCTTGGAAGAAGTATAGCCAGAATACTCCTAAGAAGTGAGGATGATGTGCTTTGGACATATTATCAGGGGGGACCTGTCCCTGGAGAAGGATATCATGCTTGGTAAAGCAGAGGATCAGCAAAATGAGATAGGATGGATTGACACAGTGGTTACAACTATGGGCTCAAACATAGCAACGATTGTGAGGATGGCAGAGGACCAGGCAGTGTTGCATTCTGTTGTACATAGGGTTGCTATGAGTTGGAGTTAACTTGACAGCACCTAACAACAACAATAACATAGCTAACATTTAGTTCATTTTCACATCTAATTGAGAGAACTTAAATTAGAAAAGTAATCTCATATATTTTTAACTATAAGATTCAAGTAACAAGAACCAACCTCTTAAATTCTGAATATGAATTAGCTATTTTTACAATTAAAGAAGTGAAAAAAAAGAATTATCTCAACTTTTATAGAAAGAAACATAATGAAGATAAGAACAGAAGTTAGTAAATGAAAAATTCATAGGTAATAGTAAAAGTCAATGCTGCAGGGACTATTTGTTTTCACCCAGTATCTATTCTCTTTTTATTCTTAGGAACACAGCACTCAGTTTTTAACTGGGCACATGTGACCCAGAATAATAATTACAATTGCAGCTAGGAGTAATTATGGAAATAGGCTGTGGCAAAGATAGGCTAATGAACAGGTTTTGAGGCAGCTTTTGGGAATCCTTTTTAAAACAGAGTTACTGGGTATTCTCTGGCCTTTTCTTACTTATTTCTTCCTCTATCCTGGACCATGAAGACAAAGATGAAAAAATCTACTGGAAAGAGCATGATTCCTTAAGGTCTTCATTGAGTAAAGCCACTGTGTTGACTCTGGAAAGCCCCCTCTGAACTTCTATGTGCAGTAGAAATAAAATTGTGTATTTATTAAGTCATTGTTATTTGGGATTTTCCCATTACTGTCACCTAAAACTAACCCTACCTGATATAATCAATAAAACCAAAAAATGGCTCTTTGAAAAAGTAATAAATCTCTAGGTGGACTTACTTCTTTCTGCCAAAAGGGAAAGAAAAATGAAAAGAAACAAAGAAGGCTCAAATATACAATATGAGGGAATGGGAAAAGGGAAATGACTGTAAGTTTCTGCTGGCATTAAAAAGATAAAAAGAGGATACTATGAAAAAAAGCTACACCAAAAAATTTTAAATGTAGATGAAAATCTAAGAATGCTATGAACTTGACTAAAGAAGAAATAGAAAACCTGAATAGTCTTATAAACATCAAAGAAAATTAATTAGTAGTTAAAAATCTTCCCACAAAGAAAACACCTGAACTGGTTTTATTAATAAATTTTTAAAAATATTTAATTTATAGTATATTAGTCAATTTTCACTAGGTTATACTATATAACATGCAATCATAAAATAGCCCTGGCTTATATTAGGTTATAATATTTTTTCTTGCTGTAGCTTTTCTCCATCTGTGGATTGTCATTTTGTCTGCTACATGTGTTTTTTAATTCTAGGACTCAAACTGAAGGAGCAACCCCTATCCTGGATAAACCTTTCTCACTATTAAAACTCAGGAACAAGAAAGACCCACCATAACCATGCAATTGCAATATTGCTTCTGCTTGGATGTGGCATGTATCACATTTACTCACATTCCATTAGCCAAAGCAAGTCACACAGCCAAGTGTAACATCAATAGGGTCAGAAAGTTTATTCCATAGGATTTGGGAGGAGAAATATTTGTGACTAATAGAACAATGAGCTATATTGAGTAAATACCAAGAGTCCCTGGGTGGTGTAAATGGTTAACACTGGTTAACCCTTGTCTGCTAACAAAAGGTTGGAAATTGGAATCCACTGACTGGTGCCTTGGAAGAAAGGCCTGGTGATCTATTTCAAAAAATCAGCCATTAAAAACCCTATGGAACACAGTTCTACTCTCACACACTTAGGGTCGCCATGAGTCAGAATCAACTCCATGGTAAAGGTATTGGTACACAAACTCGTAGAGAACAAAAAAGAGTGAAAACTCTCCAATTCATTTTATTACAAAATCAAAACTGAAAAGCAGGCATAAACATTACGAGAAAGAAATATAACAGCCAATCTTACTCATAAATACAGATTCAAAAATTACAAATAAGAAAACAAACTAATCCAGCATTGTTTAGAACGTGCTGCTATTGAGTCGATTCTGACTCATAGTGACCCTATATGACAGAGTAGAACTTCCCACAGGGTTTCCAAGGAGCAACTGGTGAATTCGAACTGCTGACCTTTTGGTTAACAGCTGAACACTTAACCACTGGTACGACCAGGGAGGGCTCCATTGTTTATAAAGATAATATTTAATGACAAAGTTGTTTTCCCCAAGACTGCAGGTTTTATTTAACATTAGAAAAAGTAAATAATGTAGGTTACAATATTAATTATTGAAAAAATATTATCATTTTAATAGATGCAGGGTAATAACGGAGTAAAATTAAATATTCAAAATTATTAGGAAATGAAGTATAAATGGGAACTTGTAATTTTTGTATTGAATTTTTTTCTAAAATAATTTTAGACTTACCAAAAATAGTACATAGGATTCCCGTATACCTTCTCTCAGTTTTCCCAAATGTTAAGATCTTAAATAACAAGAGTACGACTATGAAAATCCAGAAATTAACACTGATACAATATTATTAACTACTCTACAAATTTCATTTAAATTTCATAAATTGTCCTGCTAATTTACTTTCCCTGGACCAGGATTCAAACCAGGATCAGACACTGATTTAGTTATTATACTTTCTTAGTCTCTTTTTCAATCTGAAACTTGTTTTACTCTTTTTTTCTTTTTGTCTTTCAAGACCTTGACACTCTTGAAGACTACTGGACAGTTATTTTGTAATATGTTCCTTAATTTAAGTTTGTTTTATGGCTCCCAGTGATTAGATTCAGGTTTTGCACTTTGGGCAAGAATATCATAGACATATGTTGTGTCCATCTCTGGGTATCATATCAGAGAATGTGTGATGTTGATCTGTCTCATTAATGGTGATATTAAGGTAGTGTCTGCCAAGATTTTTCACTGTAAGGATACTATTTTTCCCTTGGTAAATAAATAGGCATCTTGTGGATATATTCTTTGTGACTATATAAATATCCTGTTCCTCACCATATTTTGGCCATAATTTTAATATCCACTGATGATGCTTAGCTGCAAAAATTGTTACTGGGTGCTTGCAAAAATGATCATCTTCTATTTCCAATAGTCTCTCTATATTTACTAGTTGGAATTCTATTGTGAGGAAGAGCTTCCCTTTCTCCCTGATCTACTTACTTATTTAATAATTTATTTATTTGAACTTATGAATATTTGGTTTACTCTGAGCATTATAGTTGATTATTCTATTTCTCTTTTTGCTCAAATTGTACCAGCTTTGGCTACTGGGAGCCAGTTCAAGTTGGCTGCTGTGTCCTTTTGAAAGGTCCCCCAAATTTTTGAGCACTTGCTTGTTTTCTGGACTGAAAAGATGTTCCAGGATTATCTTGTACTTTTCCTTTCCCAGCCCTAGAATTAGCCATTTTCCAAGGAGCTCTGATTCCTTTTATTGTAGAATGATATTTAGAAACCAAGATCTAGGTATTAGATGTGCTCAATTGCTAGTGAGGTATTATTGCTTTGAGGCCCCCATCAGCAAATAGAGCAAAGGAATAGGTATATTAATATGTATTTGTCTTAGGCTGGGTTCTCCAGAGAAGCAAAACCAGCAAAGCATATATATATATATACACACACACACATATATATATGTATATATATATATAAAGAGAGATTTATATCAAGGAAATGGTTCACGCAGCCCGTAGAGGCTGTACGTCCCAAGTCCAAGAGACAGAGAAGAGAATTCTCCTGATCCACGTAGCTGCTGGGGCTAGTGAACCCAAGATCAGCAGGCCAGAGAGAGGTGCTGCTGCAGGCTGTGAAGATAGACAAATTTCAAGATCAGCAAGCAAGACTGCAGGCAAGCTGCCAGCCCAAGTCCCAAGAACCAGAGGCCAGACAAATGGGAGCAAGCTTCAGGATCCAGAACAAGCAAAATCCCTGGCAAGACAAGCAGGAAGGAAATAGGTGGAGGAGGGTGGAGAGATGAAGGCTGGGGGGGTGGTGAGCTACCAGAGGTCCTGCCCATGCTGGTACCACACAGCAGATTCCATCATGGAAGTGGTCAAGTATCAAATTTCAACAGGGAAGTGATCACACTATACAACTGCCAAAACTCTGAGAATCATGGCCCAGCCAACTTGACACACAATCTTAACCATTACAATATTAATAATATTTATATATATATTCACACACCATGCATCTGTCAGTTTGCCATACTGTAGTGGCTTATGTGTTGCTGTGATGCTTGAAGCTATGCCACTGGTATTTCAAATACAGTGGGGTCACCCATGGTGGACAGGTTTCAGTGGAGCTTCCAGACTAAGACAGACTAGGAAGAAGGACGTGGCAATATACTTCTGAAAAAATTGGCCAGTGAAAACTTTAGGAATAGCAGTGAAACATTGTCTAATATAGTCCTGGAAGATGAGCTTCCCAGGTTGGAAGGCACTCAAAATATGACTAGGGAAGAACTGCTGCCTCAAAGTAGAGTCAACCTTAAGGATGTGGAGGAAATAAAGCTTTCAGGAACTTCATTTGCTGATGTGGCACGACTCAAAATGAGAAAAAATAGCTGTAAACATCCATTAATAATCAGAATGTAATATGAATCTAGGAAACTTGGAAGTCATCAAAAATAAAATGGAGCACATAAAGATTGATATCCTAGACACTAGTGAACTGAAATGGACTGGTATTGACCATTTTGAATCAAATAATCATATGTTCTACCATGCCAGAAATGACAACTTGAAGAGAAATGGCATGGCATTCATCATCAAAAAGAACATTTCAAGATCTATCTTGAAGTACGAAGCTGTCAGTGATAAGATAATATCCATATGCCTGCAAGGGAAACCAGTTAATACGACTATTATTCAAATTTATGCACCAACCACTAATGCCAAAAATGAGGAAATTGAAGATTGTTAACAACTTCTGCAGTCTGAAATAGATCAAACATGCAATCAAGATGTGTTGATTATTACTGATGACTGGAAGGCAAAAGTTGGAAACAAAGAAAGAGGATCAGTAGTTGGAAAATATGGCCTTGGTGACAGAAATGACACCAGAGATCGAGTGACAGAATTTTGCAAGACCAATGATTTATTCATTGCAAATACCTTTTTTCAACAACAGAAGTGTTGACTATACAAGTGGATCTCTCCAGATGGAATACAGAGGCACCAAATCAACTACATTCTCACAAAGAGACAATGGAGAAGTGCAATACCATCAGTCAGAACAAGGCCAGGGGCTGACTGCAGAACAGACAGTTGTTCTTATGCAAATTCAAGTTGAAACTGAACAAAATTAAAATGTCTGCTAGAGCCAAAACACAACCTTTAGTATATCCCACCTGAATTTAGAGACTATCTCAAGAATAGCTTTAACGCACTGAACACTCATGACCAAACACCAGACAAGTTGTGGGATGACATCATGGATATCATACATGAAGAAAGAAATAGACCATTAAAAAGACAGGAAAGAAAGAAAAGACCAAAATGAATGTCAGAAGCAACTCTGAAACTTGCTCTTAAACGTACAGTAGCTAAAGCAAATGGAAGAAATGATGAAGTAAAAGAGCTGAACAGAAGATTTCACAGGGCAACAGAAGAAGACAGAGTAAAGTATTTTAATAAAATGTGAAAAGACCTGGAGTTAGAAAACTAAAAGGGAACAACACGCTTGGCATTTCTCAAGCTGACAGAACTGAAGAAAAAATTCAAGCCTCTAATTGCAATATTGAAGGATTCTATGGGCAAAATATCGAATGACACAGGAATAATTAAGGGAAGATCAAAGAAATACACAGAGTCAGTGTACCAAAAAGAATTGGTGGACATTCAACCATTTCAGGAGGTAGCATAGGATCAAGAACTAATGATACTGAAGGAAAAAATCCAAGTCGCACAGAAGCATTGGTGAAAAACAAGGCTTCAGGAATTGATGGAATACCAATTGAGATGTTTCTACAAACGGATGCAGCGCTAGAAGTGCTCACTCATCTATGCCAAGAATTTGGCAAACAGCTACCTGGCCAATTGACTGGAAGAGATCCATATTTGGCCCATTCCACAGAAAGGTGATTCAATAGAATGCAGAAATTATCAAGCACTATCACTCAATATCACACCCAAGCAAAACTTCACTGAAGATCATTCAAAAATGGCTGAAGCCGTAAGTTGACAGGGAATTGCCAGAAATTTAAGCTGTATTCAGAAGAGGACATGGAAAGAGGGATACCATTGCTGATGTCAGATGGATCTTGGCTGAAAGCAGAGAATATCTGTGTTTTATTGACTATGCAAAGCCATTTGACTGTGTGGATCATAACCAATTATGGATAATATTGAAAAGAATGGGAATTCCAGAACACTTAAGTGTGCTCATTCGGAAGTTGTACACAGACCAAGGGGCAGTCATTTGAACAGAACGAGGGGATACTGCATGGTTTAAATTCAGGAAAGGTGTGTGTCAGGGTTGCATCCTTTCATCATACTTATTTAATTTCTTTGCTGAGCAAATAATACAAGGAAACTGGGCTATATGAAGAAGAAGGTGGCATCAGGATTGGAGGAAGACTCAATTATAACCTGAGATGTGCAGATGACAGCCTTGCTTGGTGAAAGCAAAGAGGACTTGAAACACTTACTGATGAAGATCAAAGACTACAGCCTTCACTATGGATTACACCTCAACATAAAGAAAACAAAAATCCTCACCACTGATCCAATAAGCAACATCATAATCAGAGGAGAAAAGTTGTCAAGGAGTTCATTTTACTTGGATTCGCAATCAACGCCCATTTAAGCAGCAGTCAAGATATCAAATGATGTATTGCATTGGGCAAATATTTTGCAAAATACCTCTTTAAAAGTGTTCAAAAGCAAAGATGTCTCTTCAAAAACTTAAGTGCATCTGACCCCAGCCATGATATTTTCAATTACTTTATATGTATGTGAAAGCTGGGCAATGAATAAGGAAGACTGAAGAAGAACTGATGCCTTTGGATTATGGGGTTGGCAAAGAGTATTGAATATATCATGAACTGCCAGAAGAATGAACAAGTCTGTCTTGGAAGAAGTACAGCCAGAGTGCTCCTTGGAAATAAGGATGGCAAGACTTCGTCTCACATACCTTGGACATGTTATCAGGAGGGATTAGTCCCTGAAGAAGGACTTAATGCTTGGTAAGGTAGGTCAGTGAAAAAGAGGAAGACCCTGGATAAGATGGATTGACACAGTGGTTGCAATAATGGACTCAAACATAGCAACAATTATGAGGATGGTGCAGGACCAAGCACTGTTTCTTTCTGTTGTACGTGGGGTTGCTACGAGTCAGAATCAACTAAATGGCACCTAACAACAAACGACAACATGTAGTCACACTTCTGTATCTATTTATAAATCTATACTTAAATGTATATTAAAATCATAACTTCATACAGATATTATCAATTCAAATCCCACTTTCGGGTTAATTCTAACCTTCCCTCTTTCCTTATCTGTAACTCCTTTATAAGATAGCAAGAAACCTGGCTCTCATTATCCTGAATGTATTTATTGATTACTCTGCTCTAGTATACACATAAAGTAGTTTCAGAATTGCTAACTCATACCTCTCTGAAAAACAAATTTTCGAACACAATATCTGTATACTGGGCTTTTTGTATTTAGCCTAAGAATATGTTATCTAAATGCTGTTTTCCAATGGTTAGTTCTTTTCTTCCCATCCACTTCAGTGTTATGTTATTCATTTGTAATAGTTATGTTCATTTGTAGCTGTATGTATTCCATTTGGGGTTGCTCCCACACCCTGCTTACTTCTAATTATATATTTATATTTTGAGTCTGTGAAACATTAACATATTTCAAAAAGTCAAAAGTTATGGAAAAATATATGCTCATAGAAATGCCACTTCCCCTCATCTCTTCTCATTCCCCTTCTCCCCTTCTTTTCATCCCATTCCCAGCCTCCTGTGTGGGTAACCATTCATTTCCTGAGGCTGCTATAACAAATTACCACACGCTTTGTGACTTAGTTTATCCTCCCACAATACTGGAAGCGAGAATTCTGAAATTGAGGTGTTAGCAAGGCTGCTCTCTCTACTTAGTTCCTGGAGGAGAATTTCTCTTCCAGCTTCTGGTGACTCTCTGGCATTCCTTGGCTTGTGGTCACATCACTCACATTGCCTTCTCCTCTGTGTGTCCCAAATCTCCCTCTGTCTCTTTCTTAGAAGGATCCTTGTGAGGGCGTAGAGGCCCACCTGGATAGTCTAGGAGAATCTCCCCACCTCAAGATTCTTTATCACATCTGCAAAGACTCTTTATCCAATTGAGGTCATATTCACAGGTCTAGGATGAGAGTGTGAACAAATTTTTAGGAGCCACTATCAGCATCCCAGAGTCACCAGTTTCGTTAGTTTCTGATTTTTCCTTTCTGAGATTTTTTTTTTTCACAAATGAACAAGTACGTATAAATTTCTCATTTCTATTTGTTGTTTTTTTTTTTTTTTTTTTTACATAAAAGATAACATACAATAGATAATCTTTTGTACTTTGCTTTTTTAATTTAAAAATATATCCTGGAAACAAATCCATATAACTTATAAAGATAATTTCTTTAAAATTTTTTTTTTACAGCTTCATGTTATTGTTGTTGTTAGGTGCCCTCGAGTCAGTTCAGACTCATAATGACCCGTGTACAACAGAACGAAACTCTTGCTGGTCCTGCGCCATTCTCAAAATTGTTATGCTTGAGTCCATCGTTGAAGCCACTGTGTCAATCCATCTTGTTGAAGGTCTTTCTCTTTTTCATTGACTGTCTACTTTACCAAGCATGATGTCCTTCTCCAGGGACTGATCCCTCCTGATTATGTGTCCAAAGTATGTGAGACGAATCTCTTCATCCTTGCTTCTAAGGAGCATTCTAGCTGTACTTCTTCCAAGACTGATTTGTTCTTTCTTTTGGCAGTCCATGGTATATTCAATATTTTTCGTCAACACCGTAATTCAAAGGCATTGATTCTTCTTTGGTCTTCCTTATTCATAGTCCAGCTTTCACGTGCATATGAGGTGATTGAAAACACCATGGCTTGGGTCAGGTGCACCTTACTCTTCAAGGTGACAGCTTTGCTTTTTAACCCTTTAAAGAAGTCTTTTGCAGCAGATTCGCCCAGTGCAATGAGTCTTTTGATTTCTTGACTGCTGCTTCCATGGGTGTTGATTGTGGATCCAAGTAAAATGAAATTCTTGACGTTGCTTATTGGTCCAGTGGTGAGGATTTTTGTTTTCTTTATGTTGAGGTGTAATCCATACCAAAGGCTGTGGTCTTTGATCTTCATCAGTAAGTGCTTCAAGTCGTCTTCACTTTCAGCAAGCAAGGTTGTGTCATCTGCATAATGCAGATTGTTTATGAGTCTTCCTTCAATCCTGTTGCGCCGTTCTTCATCATATAGTCCAGCTTCTCAGATTATTTGCTCAACATACAGATTGGATAAGTATAGTGAAAGGATACAATCCTGACACACACCTTTCCTGACTTTAAACCTTGCAAAGTCTCCTTGTTCTGTTCGAACTACTGCCTCTTGATTTATATACAGATTCCTCATGAGCACACTTAAGTGTTTTGGAATTCCTATTCTTCTCAATGTTATCCATAATTTGTTATGATCCACATAGTTGAAAGCCTTTGCATAGTCGATAAAACACAGATAAACATCTTTCTGGTATTCTCTACTTTCAGCCAGGATCCATCTGACATCTGCAGTGATATTCCTCGTCCCACGTCGTCTTCTGAATCCGGCTTGAATTTCTGGCAGTTCCCTGTCTATGTACTGATGCAACCACTTTTGAGTGATCTTTAGCAAAATTTTATTTGTGTGTGATATTAACGATATTGTTTGATAATTTCTGTATTTGGTTGGATCACCTTTCTTGGGAATAGGCATAAATATGGATCTCTTGCAGTCGGTTGGCCGGGTAGCTGTCTTCCAAATTTCTTGGCATAGACAAGTGACCACTTCCAGTGCTGCATTCGTATGTGTTGTTGAAACATCTCAATTGGTATTCCGTCAATTCCTGGAAACTTGTTTTTCACCAATGTCTTCAGTGCAGCTCGGATCACTTCAGTACCATTGGTTCCTAATCATATGCTACCTCCTAAAATGGTTGAAAGCCCGCCAATTCCTTTTGGTATAATGACTCTGTGTATTCCTTCCATCTTCTTTTGAGGCTTCCTGTGTTATTCAATATTTTGCCCATAGAATCTTTCAATAGTGCAACTTAAGGCTTGAATGTTTTCTTCAGTTCTTTCAGCATTAGAAATGTTGAGTGTGTTCTTCCCTTTTGGTTTTCTAACTCCAGGTCTTTACACTTTTACTTTGTCTTCTCGAGTTTTCCTTTGAAATATTCTGTTCAGCTCTTTTAAGTCATTATTTTTTCCTTTTATTTTAGCTAGTCAGTATACAAGAGCAAGTTTCAGAGTCTCTTCTGACATCCATTTTGGTCTTTTCTTTCTGTCCTGTCTTTTTAATGACCTCTTGCTTTCTTCTTGTATGATGTCCTTGATGTCATTCCACAACTCATCTGGTCTTAGGTCCTTAGGGTTCAACATGTCAAATCTATTCTTTAGAAGGTCTGTAAATTCGGGTGGGATTTACTCAAGGTCATGTGTTGGCTCTAGGGGACTTACTCTAATTTTCTTCAGCTTCAGATTGATCTTGTGTTTGAGCAACTGGTGGTCATAACTTCATAGAACTCCATAATTTATTAATCCATTGTCTTACATATGGATATTTAGATTGTTACTAATACTTCACAATTTCAAACAGTGTTGCATGTGCATTTTTTTGGTTGTTGTTAGGGATGTATCTTCAGGGTAAATTCATATACATAGGATAACTGGGTCAAAAGGTAAGTGCATATATAGTTTTGTTACTATTTCCAAATTCTCCTCTAAAAGAGTGCAGATCTGCACTCTCACCAGCAATATAATGATCGTGTCTGTTTCTCAATAACCTTATCACAGATTATACTATTGTGCTTTTTAATATTTACTAGTCTGATAGATAAGAAATGTTTTAATTTTCATTTCTCTAATCATGAGTGAGGTAGAATATCTTTTTTATGTTAAGGACCATTTTGATTTGTTTTCAAATTAATAGAGAAATGTCTAAAGAAATGTCTAAATGTCTAGATTAAAAACAGTAAAGGAATGACTGCTATCACTGCTTTTATTCAACATTGAATTGGATGTCCTGGATAGTAAAGTAAGGCATGAAAAGAAATAAAAGGTCAAAGAATTGGGAGAGAAGAAACAACGGCATCATTTCACAGATAACGCGATTGTCTATGTAGGACAATCTAAAGAATCAGCAGTTAATATATTAGCACTGAGATGTTCTAATGATGTTCCTGGTTACAAAAATCAAAGATACATATACCCAATATATATATACATACATATATAATGTATAAAAAGATATAATGAAAAATCACATAAAATCTTAAGCACCAAGAAGTAATCCAACAAAAAATTTCAAGGTTTTTTTTTTTTGGAGAAAATTGTGTTTTGTATTTGATTGAAAGAAGACTTGAAAAATAGAGATGAATGTTTACGGGTAAAAAGAGACTGTTATAAAAAGTAACTATTCTTCTCAGGTTGAGCTATAGATCCAGTGCAATTTCATTCAAAATACCAAGTCACTGTAGTGGAACTTGTAGCTGATTTTAAAGTATACATAGAAGTACAAAGTCATTCCTGAAGAATTAAGAACAAGATTTGAGCAACTGGCTTACGAGAGAACAAGATTTCACAGAAAAGGAAATATGAATAGTTAATAAGCATAGGAAAAGAGGATCAACCTTACTGATATTCAGAGAAATATAAATTAAAAATCACAATAAGATACCATTTCACATTTTTGTAGTTGCAAAATTGACAAATATTGCTATAAATCGGAAGCAAGTGGACACTATCTTGCTGGTGAGAATGTAAAATTTAAGAAGACTTTGTAAAGCATTTGGTTGTATCAAAAAAAGTTAAGAATGAATGTACATTTTTATTGTAGAAATTCCGTTTTGAGTCATACAACCTAAAGAAATCATTTGGAGTATAAACCCAGAGATAAATACAAGAATGTTCATAGCAACAATATTTTTGAGAATAAAACATTGGTAAGAACTCAAATGTCTATTCATCAGGGAATACATAAGTAGATTATTGTATAGTCATACAATAGTAAATCTATATAACAGTGAAATGAATGAACTTCAGCTTCATGTGTCAATGTGGATAGACTTCAAGGAAAATACAGAGCAAAAATGAAGCTGCAGAAGCATTTATATTTTATAAAGTCTGTAAATAAAGCTAAACAACATGTTGTTTAGGGACACATTGTTTGGGATAGGTGGTAAAACTATTTTTTAAAAGTAAGGGTATGATGAACACGAAAAGAAGAGTGACTGCTTCAGATATTAGGGGAGAACGTGGGCTGGGATCAGGAAAGTTCACACAAAAGGACTTTAAGGTGCTGCAATGTTCTGTTGCTTAAAATGGATATCAGATACATATTCTTCATATCTTACATATATGCAATAAATATTTTTGTGACTATATAAAAACTGCAAGAAAGAGATTAGTATCAATTAAAAGTATCGATATGACTCATGACTTTTCAAGAAAATGGTTACTTGTCATGAGAGTGCTAGTTGCTTCTCTGTCCCCTCCCTGCTCCATCTAATGTGTACATGTAGGTTTTTTCACTTCTAGCTGAAGATTTTGGCCTAGAATATTCTTCACTAGAAAAAAAAAAAATGAAGAGTCATTAGAGAGTATCTGATTCTATGCCTTAGGACAAGAATAGTCCAGATGAGCTGTGAAGTCTTATTAACAGAAAGTAGGAAGTTTCTAGAGGGATGGAGAGAGGTGTGTGGTAGTGTCAGGAAAGATAAAGTGATTTGCAAGATGAAGTGAATGCTGCCAGCTTCCGAATACAGATAATTTGAGTATCTAAAGGAAAACAAGGAATACGGTTAATTGGAACCAATTGTGTTTGAGAAAGGTCATGAGCCCATAATAATGCTCAGAGAAGAGTAAAATGATATAAACTGCTAGAAAAGATCATATACATCAATATGAGTCAATTTGGTATGAGCCCAGTTTCTCACACATGAAAGATATCTGATTGGTTAATTAGAACAATACTATTGTCTCATTGAGCAATTCAAGTAGTTATTGAAATAGTAGTGAGGAGCATATGTTCTACTCTGGTTGAGATGTAAAAATTGTTTTACAACAATAGGGGAAAATGAGCCTGCTGAGTTAATACTGTGTGATATTGAGCTGAGGACAGTGGCTAGATGGCGGGAGTAGGCCCCAGGCATGCCTAAAGGAGTGTACACTTAGGTAATGAGCCTGCAGGAATGAGCTGTGGATGCTTCCAGCTACTTGCATCTCACCTGGTAAGCAGGGAGGAATGCAGCTGGTGTGCTGAGGAATTGAGGAAGGAACTTCTCAAGGAGCTAAATGAGACCGTCATTCCAATAAGGTAGAATTATTGTCACCTAGCCCTATTTGTGGAGCCCTAGTGGCACAGTGGTGGCCCTATCTGTATGGCTGTGAAGGCCAACATTGTTGTGTCCCTGTTCTGTGGAGACATCCATTATATCATTTACTTACATTAAAGTGCATGTATTCTCAGCCTGGGTTTGCCTTTTCATCAATCACTGACATCATTGTGATAGCTATGCATGTTCCAAAAACACTAGTTCTAAAGCACTTTAAGAAGTGCCATTAAAAATAAAAAACAAATTTTAGAGATTAGACCCTTGTTGAATATGTCAGAGCTAAAGATTTTTTCCCAGTATGTAGGTTCTCTTTTCACTCTTTTGGTGAAGTCTTTTGATAAGCGTTTTTAAGTGTTTAACTTTTATGAGATTTCCATTATCTAGTTTATCTTCTGCTATTTGTGCATTTTTAGTTATGTTTGGTATTCTGTTTATGCCATATATTAGCACCCCTAGCATTGTTTCTATCTTTTCTTCCATGATCTTTATAATTTTAGGTTTTACTTTTAGGTCTTTGATCCATTTTGAGTTAATTTTTATGTATGGTGTTAGCTATTGATCTTGTTTCATTTTTCTGCAAACGAATATCCAGTTTTGCCAGCGCCATTTATTAAAGAAACTCTCTCTTCTCCATTTAATGAACATCAACACTTGGTCAAAGGTCAGCTGTCCATAGGTGGATGGATTTACTTCTGGGTTCTCAATTCTATTCCATTGGTCTATGTGTCTGTCATTGTACCAGTACCAGGCTGTTTTGACTACCATGTCTGTATAGTAGGTTCTGAGATCAGGTAGTGTGAGGCCTCCTGCTTTATTCTTCTTCTTCAATAATGCTTTGGTTATCCATGCCCTCTTTCCTTTCCATATAAAGTTGGGGAACGGTTTAATCTCTAAAATTTATAGAAAACTTCAACACCTCAACAACAAAAAGACAAACAACCCAATTAAAAGGCAAAGGACACGAACAGACACTTCACCAAAGAAGACACTCAGGCGGCTAAGGAACACCTGAAGAGATACTTGCAATCATTAGCTATTAGAGAAATGAAAATCAAAACTACTTTGAGATACCATCTCACCCCAGCAATAATGGCACTTATCAAAAAAAAAAAAACAGAAAATAATAAATGCTGGCAAGGTTATGGAGGGATTAGAAATCTTATATGCTACTGGTGGGAATATAATATGGTACAACCACTACGGAAAATGGTATGGTGCTTCCTTAAAAAGCTAGAAACAGAAATACCACACAATCCAGCAGTCCCACTCCTAGGTATATATCCTAGAGAAATAAGAGCCGTCACACGAATAGACATACGCACACCCATGTTCATTGTAGCATTATTCACAATAGCAAAAATACGGAAACCACCTAAGTACCCATCAATGGATGAATGGATAAACAAAATGTGATACATACACACAATGGAATAATATGCAACGATAAAGAATAATGTTGTATCTGTGAGACATCTCACAACATGGATGAATTTGGAAGACATTATACTGAGTGAAATAAGTCAATTATAAAAGGACAAATATTGTATGAGACCACTATTATAAACAGGAAAAGGTTTACACACAGAAAGAAACATTTTTTGATCATTACCAGGGATAGGAGGGGGAGAGGGAAAATCACTAACTAAAGAGTAGACATGTGTTAATTTTGGTGAAGGAAAAGGCAGTACACAATACAGGGGAACTCGGCACAACATAACCAAGTCACAGTAAGACACTGAGAGGTACACAAGAATAAAAGGCAATGAAGGTAAATACCATAACATACATAATCCTGCAGCAACAGTAATAAATGATAATTTATGTGTGGATACATAGGTAGATATGTATGCTGAATAGGTGTGGAAGGGTGTATCAGAGTACACTCAAGTACACATATAGGTTTGGCTGTGGATGTTTCTACATACATATTTGTATGTGCTGCATGTGTATTCATATATATAAGAGAGCATACAGGGACACAGTCATGGAAACAACCTAGATGTAAGCAGATACCTCGCAGGACTGAATTACTGGGCTTGAAGGCTGAGGACCGCAGTCCCAGGGGACATCTAGGTCAATTGGCATAACATAGGTCATAAAGAAAATGTTCTACGTCCTACTTTAGTGAGTAGCACCTGGGATCTTAAAAGCTTATGAGCGGCTATCTAAGATACAGCTGCTAGTCTCTTTCCATCTGCAAGCAAAGGACAGTGAGGAAAACCAAAGACTCAAGGAAACAATTAGTCCAAAGGACTAATGGACCACAGGAACCACAGCCTCTACCAGCTTGAGACCAGAACTAGATAGTGCCCGGCTACCACTACCGACAGCTCTGACCAGAATCACAATAGAAGTTTCTGGTTAAAGCAGGGGGAAAAATGTAGAACAAAATTCAAATGCATAAAAAAAGATCAGATTTACTCGTCTGAGAGAGACTGGAGGAAATTCTGAGACTATAGCCCTTAGAGACCCTTCTAACTTGGAACTGAAGTCATTCCCAGAGATCGCCTTTCGGTCAAATAATAGGACTATAAAAAAACAATAACACATGTGAGGAAAGTGCTCCTTAGAACAATCGTCTACATGAGACCAAAAGGACAATATATTCCCCAAAGCAAAGATGAGATGGCAGAAAGGGGCAGGAAAACCTGATGAATGGAAATGCGGAACTCGGGGTGGTAATGGGGAGAGTGCTGACACATTGTGGGGAATACAACCTGTGTCATGGAACTATTTGTGTATAAACTATTGAACAGGCAACTAATTTGCTCTGTAAACCTTCACCTAAATCACAATTTAAATAAATACATAAAATAAAAAGTATTGTGAGACCAAATAAATCTGGGGAATTCTGTGTCAATCAGAGTTAAATAAGAGTTGTTAAGGTATTCCAGAACCTTTAATAATCACAGTAAATCTCCATTAAAGGGGTTGCATACAGGTGGGGGGAGCCCTGCTGGTGCGGTGGTTAAGAACTCAGCTATTAACCAAAATGTCGGCAGTTTGAATCCATCACCTGCTCCTTGGAAACCATGTGGGGAAGTTCTACTCTGTCCTATAGGGTCACTATGGGTTGGAATCGACTCAACAGCAACAGGTTTGGTTTCAGATATAGGCAGGATTTTCCACCGTGATTTCACCATGAATTCCTTATTCTAAGTCTCTCCCTTCCCCAATTAATGTTCAGAGGAATGTAGTATGGAAACACTATGACCTTTCACTATATGGGACATTCCTACACCTCCACTATCAAGACCACATTTCCCAGCCTGAAAGAGCACAGCACCCTGTCCAATTGCATGATGGTGGAAAATTTGTATAGCTGGGGCCTCCATCCTGCACTTCATGCAACTCAATCTTCTCCACAGGGAAATAGTTGTCCTTTCCATTATCAGATTTGAATTTTGGATTTATTCATACAATTACTGGTAACATTGATTAAATATGCATGAAAGGAAGTGTCATAGTTTGGATTGTGCCCCCCCCCAATCATGTGTCAACTTGGCTAGGCCATGATTCCCAGTATTGTGTGATAGTCCTCCATTTTGTGAAATGATGTAATTATCCTATGTGTTGTAAGTACTGGCCTTTATGCCTGTGGTTGTGATCCTATTTGAGAGTGAGCTGTCCATTATGTTAATGAGGCAGGACACAGTCTACAAGATTAGGTTGTGTCTTGAGTCAATCTCTTTTGAGATATAAAAGAGAGAAACAAGTAGAGAGGAGAGGGACCTCCTACCACGAAGAAAGAAGAGCCAGAAATGGAGTGCATCTTTGGACTCAGGAACCCTGTGCTGAGAAGCTCCTAGACCAGGGGAAGATTGATGACAAGGACCTTCCCCTAGAGCTGACAGAGAGACAAAACTTTCCACTGGCGCTGACGCCCTGAATTCGGTCTTCTAGCCTCCTATACTGTGAGAGAATAAATTTCTGCTTGTTATAGCCATCTACTTGTGGTATTTCTGTTATAGCAGCACTAGATAACTAAGACAGGAAGGAAGTAATCAATAAGAAATAAATTACTGGGGACATAGGAGAAGACCCTAGTCATCTTCAAAGAAGACAATTTTCTAATAGAAAATGGAATCCTCAAATGTAGACCTAAAGAATCAAAGTATCAAATACATTCACTTATTCCGAGAGTAAATTTGCGTCCGGGAGAGGTGCTAATACTTTTGGCTAGGCATTGGCTCTTGCCTAGAGATGCAAATATGTTTTTCTGGAGCTGTCTCACAGACTATTGGGACCTGAGTAATCAACAAGATCATCACAGGACAGGGTGATACATGACAGAGTTATATCCAGAATGCTACTGACATACAAAGGAGGGAACACAAACTTGGGGGAATTGTCATTTCTGCTTAGAAAACTTCTATGAACCCTGACCATGCTGATATCAAAAATAATAGGCAGCTCAAAAATATGTCCAAAGTGGGACTCTTGATTCTTATTCTCCTACCACCCTCCAAACATATTCTTCTCATATTCTTTCTCATTTAATGGAGTAAATGCCACTGTAATCCACACCTAAGGAAGCACCCTTGAAATTTTCCTTTTGAGGAAAAATTTTATCTCACCTCCAATCTCATGTAAATCTTATGTTGCATGACAAATATGTGTCTTTAATCTGCCAGCTACTCCTCTTATCCTATGTTCACCTCCACTGTGCCTCCCCAGGATGCTGAAATAATCTTCTAGTTAGTCTTCCTGACTCCACTCTTGCCAAATCAACTCCTCCTTTTCTTCTAGACCTGAATCTATTTCCTGTACACCTATCATCTTATAAAAAATGTACATAAAAACATGTTACTCTTGCATACTATGATTTGATGGTTCCTTATTGCTCTTAGACTAAAATCCTCACGGTTACTCAGGGTCCAAGTAACCTGAGTACCCTGGCTCCTGGCCTCTTCTTTGTTGTCATTTCATACCATTTTCTCCACTGAATACCAGGCTGTGATCACATAAGACTCCTTTCTGTTTTTCAAACACACCATGCTGTCCTGTCTTGGTTCTTTTACATCTGCTGTTCACTTGCCTGGATCAAGTTTATCTTTTGAGAGGATGCTGAGATGTCATCTCCTAAACTGGATCCTCCCTGATCCACCTGTAGCTCCTCCTCACCCCATCCAACTACTCATTGTCACATAATCTCGTTTATTTCCTTCATAGCACTTATCACAATCAGAAATAATATTGTTTATTTGTGTGTATCTTCCCCTGCTAAAATGGAAGCCCAATAAAAGAAGGTACTTTTTCTATTTTGCTCCCTTCTATATCCCCAGCGCCTTATACAGAAAAGAGGCCCAGTGAATGTTTGGTGAATGAATGTAGAAGATTTGAGAGACCTGAGTGCACCAGTCCACTGCAAAGGCTGGATAATACAGTAAAGGAGAAGCAATAAAAATATCTACAATAGCCATTATTTATTGAATGTACTTTTATGCCGAGTATGATTCTAACAGCTTTGTATACATTATCTCATTTAATCTTTTCAACACCCCTGTGAATAGGTATTATTATAGATAATGCAATTGAGGCTCAGACAGGTTAAGAAATTTGCCCAAAATATAACTAGTAAGTGGGAAAAATGGGATTTAAACTCAAATCTAACTTCGGCCTGTGTATTCCTAACACTCCTGTACCCAAGCTTCCACAGAAGCAACTGATGACATCTGAAGGATCTGTAAGTCACATGTTAAATCAACTTGCAGTCATTCTATTGAAATTCTTACCATCCATGGCAATCATTGTGGTCTGTCTATTTGTATAATCAAGACATAATGTATGTGCTTTTAAAACTAATAGCTACATTTATCCATTGGTTAATTTATCACTGCCCCCTTTCACCTGATATAAAATATTACCTCAAGAGAAAGGAACATGGGAAGATTGAGTTTGAAAAACAGGATTGCATGCAGGGGACCAGTAGGCTTAATCAAGTGGAGAATAAGGCACTGGGAAACTTGACAAGACTATAGGTAAATAATTAACTTTAAAATAACCATATGTATACACATACATAATTCCAAATATAAAATTGTGTCCCTGTATTAGAATAATATGATCACAGGTTTTGTAGCAAGAAGGAACCCACATGAGATTGCTACCTTCAATTAGCTGAGGTACTGCCTATATTTTTGCCTAGGCAAAGCCCAGAAAAGTTAAATATTTGCCCACATTTTGCCAGAAGCAGGGAGCATGTCTAGAGCGAAGGTCTCTGAGTTCCAAGTGAAGTGCTTCTTCCAATGCATCAGGTTGTTTATAAGAAGTAGTGGGTAGAAGGTGCCCCACCCCCCCGAAGATGTCCCCATGTCCCAATCCCTGGAACCTGAGAATATATTACTTTACACGAAAAAGAGACTTTGCAAATGTAATTAATGTTAAGGACCTTGAGACCGGGAGAGTTGCCTAGGCTATCCAGGTGGATCCAATCTAGTCACATGGATCCTTAAAGCAGAGAACTTTTGCTGGCTGTGGTCAGAGGGAGATAAGACTACAGCAGAAGGGCTGGAGAGAGGCAATGTTGCTGGCTTTGAAGATGGAGGCAGGGGGTCGTGAGTCAAGGAATGCGAGTAGTCTCTAGAGGCTGGAAAAGGCAAGGAAATGGATTCTCCTCTAGAGCCTCCAGAAAGGAATGCAGCCCTGCTGACACCTTGATTTGTTCCAGTAAGACCCACTTCAGACTTCTGATCTACAGAACGAACAGTATGGTAATATTTTTTTAAGCCGCTAAATTTGTGGTAATTTGTTATGGCAGCAATAAAAAGCTAATACATAAGAAAATCTGAATTTTAAACTATTTTTTAAATTTTACACAGCAGGGCTCAAAATAGATACGTTCCAATAACTCAGGCTGAAATGTTCAGACGACTTCATTACCCTAAGAATCCCTTCATGAGTGAAAACATATTCATTCAACAAACATTTGTTGGCTCTCTGCTTGTTTCATGAAACAATTTGGCTCAGTTTCAAAACCCAAATAATGCTAAATGCTTTTCCACAAAAGAACACAAGGTCCCCCCTACCCCCGTCAGATGTTGATAGACAAAATTTCTTCAGAGAAGCTATAGTTCTGATGCTAGCCAGCAGGTTTTGCTTATTGTTTGTTTTGTTTTGTTTCTGATATGATAGCTAATATCTCATCTTTGTTGTGAATTTGGAACAGTTAATGAAATTTTATAATTCATATACTAATAAAAGGTGAAGCAAGAGTTTTAAACACAATCTGTGTTTTTATAAAATGCCTGTTTTTAGCTAATTTCTTGTTTATTTTTGAGACAATATGGGGGTTATTGTTGCTTTCACTGCCTTCATTATAGAAGGTACAATCTTCTGGTTTATGATTCATCTTCTTTCCCGCCTTCCTGCAGAAGAAAACAGAAAGCAACTATACTGGGAATTAGAACTGTTATCAGGCTCAAAACATTTAATTAAAGAATACATTTGGTTACTTCTAATCATGTTGAATTAATCTTCTTAGTTCTGCCCTTGTATCAGTCAGGAAAGTCTAGGCTACACTGTAGTAATAAATTCTCAGAGGCTAAACACAACAAAAGTTTATTTCTCATGCAGTCTTTAACCTTTTTTAAAATCAGATTCCCTCATATAGTAAGTCAAAAGCCCTGACTTGTTCCAAAGTGTAGCTCAACATCTCATTATGAGGCCTCCATATGTGCCTAGGCAAGGGAAGGGAGCACTAGATCATTCTACTGCACCAACTCTTCATTGCTTTGGCTCAGAAGTGACACTGTTCATATGTCTTCAGCCAGAAGCAGTCATGTGGCCCCCTAATCTCCTGAGAGCTGTGAAATAAGGGGGAGGACATGGATATTCTCTGTTACAATCCCCCCCAAGTCATAATACCCAGTTTCACAAAGAAGCTGCTACAACATGAAACATTTTTACTGGTAGTTTAAGGAAGACAAATACTATAAATTGTACTCCTTGTCATCCAGCATCAATTTGGTCAGCTTCATAAATAAGCAAGAAAGTACTAATAAATGAAAAAGGTAGATGTGAAGTCCCACTAGTAAACAGAAGAGCACATGCAGTACGTAAAAAGAGCACTAGATGAGGAATTGGTTTCTGTTCCTAGCTCTGCACATATTCCCATTGCCGTTGAGTCAATTCTGACCCATAGCGACCCTGTAGGACAGAAGACAACTGCCCCATATGGTTTCCAAGGCTGTAATCTTTACAAAAGCAGACTGTCACATACGTTGCAGATAGAGAGTCCCAGGCAATGAAATGTAATTGATGTATTGGAAGTCACTGGATGGAGCTTTGGGAAAGATTTCTTTTTAAAAATATAGAGATTTCACTTTTTCTCCCTTTACTGTTGTTACTTTTGCTGTTTGCCTTTCTCCTTCTTCGTGGGACTGGGATGTATTAGCTGAAACTCAGCATCCATGTGGCAAATATGAGGGCGAGATTCATAGCCTAATTATGGAAGAACAAAAAACTAGAAGCTTTGATTGCTGACAAAACCAAGATACCACACTAATCTGGACCTGCCCGCAAACTGTCTTGTTATGTGAGAGAGAAGTAAATTCTTATCTTGTTTAAATCATTGTTATTTGTAATTTCTCAACCCAATTCTTAACTAATGCACAAGTATCAATATCATTTGATTTCAACAATGCCTTATGAGGTAGATAAGAAAGCTATTATTATCCCATTTATAAATGAGTAGACTGGAGGTCTGAGAGTTTAAGTAAAATATCTAGAGTCACACAGCTGTCAATGGGTAGGATTCTCTACTCCAACCTTCTAACTTTTAGTCCAATGCATTTTCTTTTAAATAGTTTGTTATTGTTGGATGCCATCAAGTTGATTTTGACTCATAGCAACCTCATATGACAGGGTAAAACTGCCCCATAGGTTTTTCTAGACTGTAATCTTCATGAGAGCAGATCACCAGCTCTTTCTCCCTTGGAGCCTCTGGGTAAGTTCAAACAGCCAACCTTTCAGTTAGCAGCCTAGCGCTTCACTGTTTCATTACCAGAATTTCTTTCTTCTGAATTAGTGTTTGTTAAATGATGGTTCATGGATTACCTGTGTCAGAGTGACTTGAATGTTTTGAAATGCAGATTCCTAGGCCTCACCTCAGATTTATTGAATCGAATACTTTGAGTGTGAGAGTCTTGAATTATATGACTCAATATCATCTTTTTACACAAGTAACACATACCTTCTACATTTGTTTACCAACTGCTCCCTCTCCCAGTGAGGTATTTTCATGAGCGTTTCTATGCCAATTTATTTTTTGAGTGTTGCTGTAAAAAAATAAATAAATTAGCATAGTGCACTTACAAAAATTCCTCTTGGGGGGAGGACACAGTTAGCAAACATAAAAATAAAGTAGGTATTTAATTTTAAAAATTAATGCAACAGTGACATTTTTGGTGTACCATTCTAAGAATTCTAACACATGAAATAGATTTATACAATACCATCACAATCAGGATACAGAATTGTTCTGTCTCCCCAAAAATTCTATGCCTTCGTAGTTACACCTGAGTCTTAACCACTGCAACCACTGATTTTTTCATCACTATAGTTTTATTTTTTCAAGAATATTAAATAAATGGAAACATAATTATGTAACATTTTGAAACCGATGTCTTTAACTCCACATAGTGCCTTTGAGATTCATACAAATTGTTGTATGTATCCATATTTATTTCCTTTTTTATTTTTTTAATAATTTATTTTACATTTTTGTTATTAAGAATATATGCAACAAAACATACACCAATTCAACAAGTTCTGTGTGTAAAATTCAGTAACATTGATTACACTCTTCAAGTTGTGCAACCATTTTAACCCTGCTTTTCTGAATTATTCCTCCACAGGTAACATAAACTCGCAGTCCCCTAAACGTCCTATCTAACATTTCAAGTTGCTGTTGCCGATTTGATCCCATATAGATAGTTCTTTAAAAGAGCACAATGTTCAGGAAGACATTCTTTACTAATTAAGACAAACTATTGTTTGATTTAAAGACAACTTCAGGGGATATTTTGGGGTTTAAGGTTTAAAGATTGTCTTGTTGTTGTTGTCGTTAGGTACCATTAAATCGGTTCCAATTCATAGCGACCCCATGTGCAACAGAATGAAATACTGCTTGGTCCTACCCCATCCTCACAATCATTGCTATGCTTGAGCCAATCGTTGCAGCCACCTTGTCAATCCATCTCATTGAGGGTCTTCCTCTCTTTTGCTGGCCCTCTACTTTACCAAGCATAATGTCCTTTTCCAGGGACTGGTTCCTCCTGATAACATGTCCAAAGTATGTGAGGCGAAGGCCCACCATCGTCACTTCTAAGGAGCTTTTTGGTTGTACTTCTTCCAAGTCAGACCTGTTTGTTCCTCTGGCAGTCCATGGTATATGCAATATTCTTCGCAAGCAACATAATCCAAATGCATCAATTCTTCTTTGGTCTTCCTTATTCATTGTCCAGCTCTTGCATGTATATGAGGCAACTGAAAATACCATGGCTAGGGTCAGGGTCCTCAAAGTGACATCTTTGCTTATGGAATTATTTTTGGGAGTTCATCCAGCCTCAATGGCTTTAGGAAGTCTGAATTCCATGAAAATTTTCAAGTCTGTTCTGAATTTCTCCCCCTTTTCCTCAGGATTTTTCATTTCTTCAGGATAAATATCTAGGAATGGGGTTGCTGGGTTATATGGAAAGTGTATGTTTAACTTTATAGCAAACTCCCAAATTGTTTTCCAGAGTGGCTATACAATTTTACTGTTAATTCTGAATTTTTATTTTTACTTTTTTTTTTTAAAAACCACAAAACAATAATTTTTTTTTGTTTTTGGAGACTACATACATACATATGGAGTACAAATACAAAAACATGCACAGGAATGATATACCCAAATGTATGTCCTGGAATAGAAGAGGAAGTAATGAATGTGTGTGACTTTTTCTGTATTTATATACATATATTTTTTCCCTAAAGGGAGAGATCTGAAAGCAAACAAGCCAACATTTATTAGTCTTTGTTTAATCTCAAGGATTGATAGATAAATTGATGTCTTTTACATTACCTTTGTTTGTTCGAAATATTTCCTAAGTCAACTTAATTTTTAAATTTAAAAACAAAACCAGGTGATAAAGTGTACTTCTTAAATTCAGCTGTTGTTCAACTCTTGGTAATTTGTTTTCCATATTTCTGCCCTGTCTGAAATTTTAAGCCAAAAAAGGGAAGGATAAACCATGATATTTCAAATCATGAACCTCATCTTATTCAGAGATCAGCAAAGGAGCTCTGACATAGCTCCACTCTCACGTCTAGTCTCAGCAGAGTGATCTGGGCTCTGGGAACAGTTCTAACTTGGGACTGCTCTGCAGAACCAGGCCCAGAACTGAATGTCTGCTGCAAAACAGCAGAGAGATTTTACTCTGTGTGCTTCAGTACAAATTATGTGGCTGGACAGTTCCTCCCAGTCTAGACTCAGTATGTAGGGTCACACCACTGATATCTCCATGTTAAAGTAGAATTGAAGAAATTTAGAGCAAAACATGTCCTTAGCTAGTGTTGCACAAAGATTATATATATGACGACCCGCAGGCTAAATCTAGCCCTCACTTATACATTGTTTGGCCCACACTGTGCTATTTTGTAAAGTTTTGATTTAGCTGCTAATGCTTAAAATTTGAGAGATTTCTCATGGAAACTAGATACCCAATTTATCTCCTGAAAAACAGGAAGTCTGGTGCTATGAATTCTAGAGTGCCAACAATTAGCATTGAAGAGCACCTGTCCCCCTCCACACCTCTGCTTCAGTCATTACATCACCTGCTAACCCCAGTAGGCATTTCAACACCCAATTTTACAGAAGAGAAAACTGAGGTTCAGAGAGGTACAGTGCTTTGCCCAATGTCAGAGTTACCTTGTGGAGAGAAGCATGTTTTGCAACATGTCAACCAAGTGTTAACTTGTTGCAATTCCTTTTCTTTACAAGATGAAAGCACATTTCATAATTTCTAATAACATGTTTTCCATGTACTTCAGAAGATAGAGTGGCATTGATAATCCCTATAACTTTTAACAAAGACTTATTTCAAGTGACTATAAAAACATGGTGGCTTGGTGGCACAGTGGTTAAGAGCTATAGCTGCAAATCAAAAGGTTGGCGGTTCAAATCCACCAGCTGCTCCTTGGAAACCCTACGGGGCAGTTCTACTCTGTCCTATAGGGTCACTATGAGTCAGAATCGACTTGATGGCAATGGGTCTAAAAACATAAAAATGAATTAATTGTAATATCAGCAAGAAGTTTACAAGATTTGGCTAAACTCAAAACAGAAAATTTTGCATGTGAAAAATTCCAAGAAAATGTGATACTAGAATTGAAAACTAGTGTAATTAGAGATTAAATAGTCAGGGAGCATCCATTTTGTAGGATGATCCTAATGTGTAATTCCTCCCTTCCTCCCCTAGAACCTTCCCACAATTTCTCTCCTCTTCTTTGGAGCCCAGAAAGATGTGCAAACTTTGTTCTGAAACTCTTCCCCAAGCCTCCCCATAACATACAATAATTTTGAGTTTTTACTTTTTGTTGTTGTTGTTGTTTTTATCTTTTTTTTAAATTGTACTTTAGATGAAGGTTTACAGAGTTACTTCTGAATTTTTAACAAGTGTCCTAGGTTAGTCTTAGGCACAGGATAGTTAGAAAGCTCTTGCCTAATGCCTCCAGTGGTTCATCCAGAGAGCAAATCTATTACTTAATAATAATAACATATATGGTAAAATGGGATTTATTTTTCTCCATGGGAACATTCACTGTCTTGTATCAAGTAAGTTATAATCCATGAACAGAATTCTATTATTTGTACTTTTCACTAATATAAAACATGTTCCATCAAAGACAGGAATACAAGTATACACAGACAAGTTCTTCACATCTAATAATAACTTGTTCTTTATCACCAAAATGCTTATTAGAGCAATTTTAAAATGTACTATCTTAAATACACACAGAGAATGGAGATTATGTATAAATAGTTGTGTTGAATAATTAATCCAATTTCTATCTAGAAGTATGTATTATTTATAAAAATGGCCTTAGGTATGTTTTTAATTTTTAGGATTTCCTTAAGCAAATAGAAGAGAAACTAATTTGAGACCTATACCAATAAAAATGTAAACTCATGCTTGGTTTTCAAAATCTCTTATAGATTGAAATTTGTCTCTCAGTAATGTGGGATGATGTCAGTCAATACAGCATACAAGCAATACAATTGGGCCAGGTAAAATTATAACAAACATCTCGAGACCCTATACATAGCATCTGAGCAACATGCATTTTAATCAGTACTACATAGAAAAATGCAATTGGGCGAGCTAAAATCATTTTTAAAAAACAAACAAACAAACCTCAAAACCCTGTATATGTTATTTGGATAACATTGACTTCTACCTCTATTACTGAAATCAATTTTGTACTGTATAATTCCTGCAGAATAATTAGTCAATTGTTTAAGTGTATGGAGTTGACTGAAATTTTCATATGTAGTGTGGTAATAGAGGAATGTAACATGCAAAATGAGTTTCTGATGGAAATATATTCTGGAGCATGCCACATGGGAGACCCTAACATGGCTAATAATAATAATAGTAATACTATAACAGACTGTTCTTTTTCAGGTGTGTATTTTGCAGATCTGATAATTCCTTACATTAGCCAAATTACCAGTATCCTTGTTTCTTACCCCTAAATTTGGAACCAACTAGCAGTTTTGAAAATTGCCCAAACCATCTCTCTTGTGTTTTTAGAGGAATAATTAATAAATATAAAGTGCTTTGGAAATTTAATATGCTATTCAGGTACTAAAAAAAAATTCCTTTGTTGCTCAATGAAAAGATCTAATCATTGCAATAAATGAAAGTTTGTTTTCCTTCATCAGGTTGTATTTTAGCAATGGCACTATATGATTCACCATACAGATTTCAGTCCTAGTACACATTTGTCACAAGTTTGAAGGATGACCCTTCAGTAGGTATTAGATTCCATCAGAAGGGTTTCTGAACATGTTTGATGACAAACATTAATGTTATGGAAAAGTTCACCTCATTTTTGTCATTTTAAGAGCATCAGATATGCCAAGTAATTTATTTGCTTATATGCTAAGTTACCTTAACATTGTTGGTGAATAAACAAGCCTGGTTTATGAGTGTTTTACTAGTGTATCACAGCTGGATTACCAGTCTGCTACTAAATTATACTTAACGGCCATTCTAAGTCTCAATTTCCTATATATAATGTAAAGATAGATATGATATTTGATAGAGGTAATAAAAAAGTTAATTGCTATTGCAAAATTCAGTTTTCCTGATCTTCTAAAGTTACTGAAGAAAGACAAAGACAGGCTATTTAAATTTTTCTTTATTGGGCATTTGCTGCAATTTTCAGGGGCAACATATAAAAAATTATTTTGTATTTGTTATAAAAAGTAGTTAAACAAATGTTGCCTAGACAATCTCTAAATACTAGTTAAGTTTACATTAGCTTCTTAAGGACCAATCACAGACCTATGACCCTAGACTGGACACATAGATGGAGCTCAGTAAATATATTAATAATTAATAAAGGAGCTTAAATCCCTAAGTGTGGCTTTCAAGCCATGCAATTATGTTTGTAAGTAATATGAAGTAATAAAATTCAACTCTAAGCAAATTGAAATCCCCTTATCCACACCAAAATTATAGCTGAAATGGAAGTGACCAAGATTATAAAATATTTTATATTGAACACCATTTATTACTGTTGTTTTAATCATATACAGTTTTGCCTTTCAAAGGATGGCTGTAGAATTGACATTCAAGGAGTTAAGAGCACCTAAATCACAGAAAAAAGCAAAAAGAATAATGAAATGACCATTGCTGTTACTCTTGTATCTGAAATACAAAGTCTTTGTCTTAAGAGATCAATGCATATGTGTTCAAACGATCCACAGAAAGAAAAGCAATGCATCTACAGCAAACCAGAAAATATCAAAACAACGACAACCTGTGAAGAAACTAATCTCTGTAAAATTTAAAAGCTGGAGTGGACAGGGGTGCTGAAAATTGAAAATAATATCCTAGAATATTATTTTATATTACTTAGTAATTTCTAGATTTTATTGAATCTAAGATGCTATTTATTGGAAGGTGCACTATTATTTTATGTATGACTAGAGAAGAAAAAAAACACCATCAATTATAATTGTAGGATGTCATTAGTTGTACAAATTTCAGGGATGAAAAGTACATTGTAGAATCAACAAAATACAGTATGTAAAGCACTAACAAAGGCTAACAAATGGCACCCCCCCCCAAAAAAAAGACTCCACAATGATAAGGTTATGTCAAAGGGACACAGGAGCCAACTGAAAGACCTACCAATGGTCAAAGCTGGAATAAGTTGAGCAACAAACTAATTAAGTACTATTGTATTATATACAAAGTATAAAATGAACATCCATGAGTCTATACTTATTTATTTATTCAATCATTTATTTATAGAAGTAGAAGAACATAGATAAAACCTCCATGCAGAAAAATTCCAAACAATTTGTGTAGACACTCCACCCTCAAGGCGGTGGAGCATAACTCCCCACTCCAAGTGTGGGCTGCACATAGTAACTTCCTTCTAAAGAGTGCAGTAGGGAAAGGGGGAAAAAGGAGTGACTTTACAATGGAAAAACCTGACAAAATTATCTCAGCCAAATGATCAAGATAAACATCAACAGTGGTAAGTCATGTTGATAGTATGTACTCTTAACATGACGTGATAAAAATGGCACTTTACCTCTGTGGTCTTCCTCCCCAAAACCCCAATCTAATCATGAGAAAAACATCAGACAAATCCCAGCTGAGAGACATTCTACAAAATACCTGACCAGTACTCATGAGAAAAAACATTAGACAAGCCTAAAGTGAGAGACAAAATACCTGACCAGTACTCCTCAAAACTGTCAAGATCATAAAAAACAAGGAAAGTGTGAGAAACTGTCATAGTCAAGAGGCATCTAGGGAGACATAACAACTAAAACTAATGTGACAACCTGGATGGGATCCTGGAACAGGAAAAAGACATTAGGTAAAAACTAAGGAAATCTGAATAAAGTATCTGCTTTAGCAAATGATAATGTATCAGTACCGGTTCATTAATTGTACCAAATATACCATACTAATGGAGGATGTTAATAATAGAGGAAACTTGGTGTGGGGTATATAGAAACTCTCTGTACTATCTTTGCAATTTTTAAAATAAATTTAAACCTGTTCTAAAATAAAATATATATATATATATATATATATTTTAAAAATGTACATTGTAGAATAACCAAAATGGATTATAAAGAACCACTTGGGGATAACAAACACAGCCCTCCCTTTCTCAGTTGGAAAATAGACATTGGGAATGTGATATTGATTAGTGTATCTGCACCTAATAGATCCTTAATGAATTTGCCAAGGATAATTAGTATATATGCTGTTTCATGCTATGAACCTAAGGGAAGGAGATAATTCTTACATGTATTGAGCATCTTCATTTTTCAAAGCCCCATGCTGGATGCTTAATAATTTAATGTTCACATCAATCCTAAGGGTATTACGCCTTTTTAAAAAATGAAGAATAAGAATCTAAGTTTTTTTTTAAAAAAATGTTTTATATTGATCTCCCTATCTTGTCCTCCCCAGTGATGAAAATGTGATTCTAATCAGGTCTTTATTACTCCAGACCCTATGTTCATTCCTTTGTAAGTACCATTGTGCCTTTGGTCATTGACCAGTTATCACTGAGTCGATTCTGACAGGTGGTGACCCCATGTGTGTCAGAGAAGAAATGTGCTCCATTAGGTTTGTCATTAGCCATAGTTTATGTAGGTTTCCTATGATAGTTCAGCCACAGGAGAATCTAGAATTTGTCCAGCTTTTTTTTTCTTTTTTCTTTTCACATTAATACATATTGAACATAGTTAGAAGTGGAAAACAGGGGCAGATGAACCAGTAAGCAAAATACGCACAGGCTTACATTAAGCAAGGTACTCACGGGCTTAATTGTGTTTACTTACTAATCTGTAGTGCACAATCCATGTGAAATTGTGCACTACAGATTAGTAAGTAAGCACAAGTAAGCCCATGCATACCTTACTTATTGGGTAATCCATCCCTGTGAAAGGCGGTGGTAGAGCTGAACCCTGGTCCCAGTCAGACAGACCTAGATTTTGTACTTGTTCGGCCACTATATAACTGCGCTATCTTCAGCAACTTAACCTATCTCAGCCTCAGATTTCTCATTGGTGAATTAGGAACAGTAAGAGTACAGGCAGTCGTCGGGTTACAAACAAGATCCGTTCCTAAGTGTGTCTTTAAGGATTTGTATGTAAGTTGGAGCAGGAGCATACGGTTCTTATTTAGCCTTTAGTACAAGCAAAGCTTGAAGCCTTTTCAATAATTTAAAAGCTACACGTGCAGCAAGTGAAAGTGATTGTGCAGAAAAATTTGTTGTGAGTAGGGATTGGTTCAGTCATTTCAAAGTGAGGGCAAATTTACATAACATTAAAGGGCAAGTATCGCTGTCCTTAACTCGGACGTTCCTAACCTGGGGGCTTGCTGTACTTTCCTCCTGGGATTGTAGAGAGCCCTTAATGAGATTATACAGACAAAAATTTAGCTTGAAATAAATTATCATCAGCATTGCCCTTGTTTAGAGAAAATAGTAGTATAGGAAGTCTACCTAATAACGACAGTAATTATATGAGGACTACAGTGAGATGTTCTTCAAAAAGAGAAATAAGATGGTCTTTTGAATGAGTTAAACCTCCAAATCATCACATGATGGATAAAAACAGCTTCTTCTAGCAGCAAGAGTTGACGTAATCTGACTGGAGCTATTAATACAGCTAACGGAAGTATGTGTCACTCTGAGGTAGGAGGTTAGACAACCCATGAGAGCCTAGAATAGGGAGTCACAGAGACAAATATTAGCAGAACCCATCTGGGCCCTGTTCAGGAGATGGAATTTTAGCCAGTAGATTTTTAAGTATTAAGGTCCCTTTGCCAAGCTCCCAGCTGTGGGATTAATCCTTCAGCCTGTATTAGTATTAAACTATAAAACATTTCACACGTTCCAATGAGCTCCTGTGGCCTGAAAACCAATTTTACAGCAACCACCTGACAGCAATGCAATGTAGATGTGCTTACAGAGACTGTACGGGCCTATCATGCTAACTTGGGTATTCCATGACCTGTTACTGTTTCCTTTTCTTTACTGTAAGTGAATAGATGCTTATGAATTTGCTTAATGTGACTGAGCTATGAGTACAATCTCTGTTACTGAGCAAGTCTGGTTTCTGTGTCTGAAAGGCTGTGGACCCAATTCTACCACATCGTGAATTTAATTTGTGAGGCCCAGGGTTTAGGGGTGCCAAATCTAAAAAATAAAAATATAAAATGCCCAATGGAAGATGAGTTTCATGAAGCAATGAATAATTTTTTTATTATAAGTATGTCCCATGCAATATTTGAAATATACTAAAAAGTATTCATTGTTCATCTTAAATGCAAATTTAACTGGTCATTCTGTATTTTACCTGACAACTCTAGAAAGACAGCTTTTTAACAGAGCTCCTAAATTGAATGTACTTAAAAAGTGCTCAGTATGGCTTCTGGCATATAAACACTCTATGAAGAGTAGCATTCTAGTATTTTGCAAAAACACTTAAACTGAGTGAAAGTAATTACCTTCGTTGATACTGTTTACTAAATAGAAAGACAACAAATCTTTGTTCTTTTACTCTTTAGAATGAAAACCTCCAAATTCAGTTACTGATCCTTTGGGTTAAGCAAGATCATATTGCTTCCATTTTTCCTATGAAGTCTCCAAAGAAGAGAAGATATTTATGAAATAGCCCCTAATTTCTGCTTTTCCCCTAAGCCTGAATGATTATAAAATAGTCTAAACTCCTCCATTTGCCATACTTCCTGATGGGTGGGATGGATTTATGGCAGACATTAACCTGATAGTCTCAGCTTTTAAAAGGTACTTCTTTTTAATCTAACCACTCTACACCTGGTCATCTTCTATTATCACAATGGAGGCAGCCTAGATGGGGCAACTGACATGACCAACTCTAAAACTTAAGTTGGCAAGAAGCAGTTGACTTTCAGAGTGGTTGAATGTTAGAAAAATAAGTGAGACTTAGCAAAGGGAAGCAGGTATAGTCTGGGCTATATAAAGCCCTAAGAGACTTCTATCAGAAAAAAAGAAAATCTTGATGGGTCATTTCAGAAGTCCTTTTCTTTCCAAGTTTGTCTACTAGACCAAAAATTTATATAAGATTAAAGGCTCTGTTAACAGCTCTTTTCAATTACTTGGTGAATTGCTGTTGAGACTGCAACTTTCCCCAAATAATATGTGTCAAGCTAATCAATACATTCTTTCCTTTTTTCTTCTCTTCTCTTTCCTGGATTGTTCCTTAAGGAGACCCCTGAAGTCATGAAATGTAGCACCTGGCTCACTCTCCGCTGGAGGGAATCCACTTCAGATTGGCCATGTGGAGAAGAAATCTGCCATTCTAAAGAAATGCCCCATGCGATTACTGTTTTGAACATAAATGACCAAGTAGAAATGACCAATGAAAATATATGGTCAATCCAGAGCTGGGGAAGCATTTTTTTTCCTCGAGTCTATCTTTGAAATTTATTTATTTACTTTTCCATTATAAGAAAAGACTAGCATCATTAAAAAAACAAATGCACAGAACACAACAAAAGAAATACGTATCCTGTTTACTCTCACTCAGCATCTTACATTTATGTATACATCTATTTTAATATGGCAACAATAAAATAAAAGGAAAATAATTGTGAATTACATGTAAAAGCTCTGGACTTTCTTTTCCAGCCTTTTGTAAAGAAGCAGTTAAAATAAACTCTCCTCCTGTTACTTAATTTCAACAAATAAGATAAAGTGGTGGTTTAAATTATGTGTCTTGTGGAGTGATTTGGTTGGCAAAGCTGAAGTGTGCGCATTCTTTAGGAAATAATTACCCTAACAACAACACCCATTTACTTGGCTTCCTTTACAAAGATCCACAATTTTGTCTTTTACAATTAATACACAGCAAGCTGACCTATTTTCTTGAGGGTGTTCAGGAACAGGAATGAACAGATATGTCTTCAGTTTTAAAAGTCCAGACAGAAGGGTACTATGAATAGAATCTGGAAAGAAATTCTGGGACTCCATAAGCCTGGAGCTCATGAGTGGGATAAACCGAATAGCCTGCTGACTCTGACCTTAATGATCGACCAGGGACATATGGTCGTCACAAAAGATCTAACAAATTTCCTGGGCCTTAGCCATTAACCGACTCATCAGTGAGTGATACACCATTTAAGTCAGCATTGAGTTTTATAGGGATTCAGTTCTGGAAAGTGTAACCAGAGGGCAGAACCACCTGAGCCCAGCAGCCAATGGCACTGACTGAGGGGTACTGTGTCTAAAGCTTCTGGTCATAGGAGGTTACTGTATCACTGATAACCAAGACCTAGGCGGTACTCTGAAGTAGTGTGTTTTGGAGGAATTGTCTCCAAGACAATGGCAGGAGCTGAGATCAGAAGGCTGATTGAGCAGAATTCCCTGAGACGGGCAGTAGTGACATCCAAGGGTAGCGATGGCACCAACAGCTTCAAAGGCTTTATCTGATTTTTCAAACAAAAGCAGCTTGCTCAACCAGCCACTCTGGATTTTATCAGGGCATTTACCATCTCTGACCCACCTTCCTTACCATTAGGATGCGCAGGAAGAAGATCCGAAGAAAGAACCTGAAAGCTTTCCAAGGATTTGGACTCAGCCCACTGGTGTCCTTCACAGAGGCTCTAGGTCCCTAAAGGTTGTTCTCATATGCAGATATGTGGAAACAAACAGCCTGTACTTTCATTATAGAAATTATAGTTAGGAAATCAAGTGTCATACCTCTAATAAATATAAAAAATATTCCGATATCAGGTTAGATCAGTGGTTCTCAACCAGGAGTGATTCTGCCTCTAGGGGACATTTGGCGATACCTAGAGAGATTTTTGCTTGCCAGAACTGGGGCATCTAATGAGTAAAGACCAGAGATGCTGTTAAATACCCTACAATGCACAGGACAGCCCATCAAAACAAAGAATTATCCAATCCAAAATGTCAATATTGCCACAGTTGAGAAAATGTACTTTAGATTATATTACATTCAAATTATTTTGGTCTGGTTGGGGAGGCCCATAGATAACTTGAGAAAGTTTCAAGGTAATGTAAGTATGACTTAAATTAGGGTACAGACACATATGCTGCAGGATTTGAGAGAAAAGTCCAATCAGGGTGAAACAGAAGGGTTCAGGAAGGAGGTAGCCTTCAGCTGGGCTTTTAAAATTACATAAGCAGACAACAGTCCTTCCTGGAAAGAGTAATAACATGTCAAAACTGCAGAGAAGTGCTCAAAAGTGCAGTATAACCATCCCATTTCTCTATCTTTGTGTGAATCCACAGAGGGCTAGAAAGCCTCCATGAATTTTACCGGGACTGACTACCTCCATCTTTCTTTCTGCCCCCTGCCATGCCCCGGGAAATACCTGGTAGAGCAGCCTTGTAAATGGGAGACCTGGGGTAGATGGGGTACCAGTGGAGGATTAGGGGATAATTTGCCACATGAATAGTAGTGCCTTAAGTGCTGCTGTTAAGGTGACAGTGCCCATGGCCATGAAGGCTTGTGGTCTGCAAGAGGACTTAACTGTTGGGTACATTCAGAAGCTTACTGATTAATGTGCTTCTCAAACTGTTGATGCATTTTATTGCATATAGTTGAGAATATGGGGCTTTGCCTTACTCAAATGGACCTTATTACCATCATCTGTCATACATGTCTTTGTCCTGTACAGTAACAAAAGTCGTGTGACTCTCAAACCATTATAGCATTCCAATTGGCCTGAAGACAGAAGACCTTCACACTTCAATAATCAGTACATGTGGTTAGAGTAAGGTCAGGACAAGGTCAGGAAAAGTCTGAAATTGAAAGTAGTAATGGATGAGGTTAACTTTTTGTATAAAGAACTCATCCTACTAGATGATAGTGGTGACATTTTCCAAGTCACCATTTAACCAATCAGAATATATCCTCAGGTAAAAGAGTTTCACTGCAACAAATACGATAAAACTGTTATCTACAACTATATTGGACTACATGACTAGTATTAAGTATCTCATAAATAGTACTATTAGTTACTGGTAGATGTTGTTGTGTGCGTTTGAATGGATTCCAACTTAGCGAGCCAGTATGACAGAGTAGAACTGCCCCATAGGTTTTCCTAGGCTGTAATCTTTACTGGAGCAGATCACCAGGTCTTTTCTATTGCAGAGTTGCTGGATGGGTTCAAACCATCAACCTTTGGGTTAGCAGCCAAGGGCTTAACCATAGTGCCACCAGGGCTCCTTAATTACTGGTAACAAAAAATAAAAACTATTGCTGTCGAGTCAATTCCAACTCATAGTGACCCTGTAGGACAGAGTAGAACTGTCCCATAGAGTTTCCAAAAGCAGCTGGTGGATTTGAACTGCTGACCTTTTGGTTAGCAGCTGAGCTCTTAACCACTGTGCCACCAGGGCCCCTAATTACTGGTAGTAACTGGTTATAGATAATAACTGAAGAATCTGGCTGGTGATCTGCTACCAGGGAGCTACTAATATGCATGGAGTCTACAAAAAGGAAAGTCAAAGTGCCAGAATTTGGTCATTGTTATTCATTAGTGTTCAGGAACAGAATGCTCTGAATCCAGAAACCTGTATCCATTCTTGAGTTAAATAGAAAAATCCCCCTTAAGTAAGGTGGGTCATTTTTCATGCACTTTGTGACTATCTTTTCTCACTTTGTTGGGATGTTATTTTATTTAGTGATCTTCTAATCTTGAATTTGTTCCCTTGAGCATCCCTGCCCTGTAGAGGGGAATGCTCTGCAAGGGTGAAGGGCTTCAGTTCTCAAGCTAAGGACCTCTACCAGGGCTTTCCATTTGTAAAGCACTTGAACTTCCAAATAATCGTGTTGGACCTGAATGCAAACCCAGTAAGGTCAAGTGAACAGTTACGATTATCAATGCATTATATGGAAAAGGAAAATCAGAAAGACCAATCGTTTTTCAAAGTTCAGTCAGTAAGTGCCAGAGCTGAGACTCAAAAGAAAGTCTACCAACTCTTTCCATGATGATACCCTCCTAGGAGAGTAAATAACAGGAAGGTCAGGAGGTAAGAGAATGTGACTGTATCTCCCTGACACGTCTCTCAACCTCTACTTCCCCTGGTTCTGCTGCCCTCCCTCTCCTTGTGGATTTTTTCTTTGTGGTTTCCATTCAGGAGCCCGTTTGGTGACTCATAGTTCTCTATCACACCCCGGAGGCATCAGGGATGACATCAGAGATGAGGGGGAGAGAAACTGTGTTATCTCCAGAGACATGATTAGAACAGGAGAGATTCCTTCATAGTCTGTGAGAGGCAGTGACAGTTACAGATGTGAATGCCAGAGTGGTCTAAGGAGTTGGACGTTTTGAGTTTTAAACCTACTTGTCCTTGATTTTTAGGTGATTGGACAAGTTGCTGCATCTGTCTTCCTCAGTATTGCCGTTTGTGATGCTAGAATAAGGATTCAAAAATGCTTGATAAAAGGAATAATAGGATCTATATTTTTAATAGGACAGAACTAAGAAAGTAAATGTATCATAATGAATTAGATTTTTCAAATCATTTTGCCCAACATTTCTTTCATAGACTCACCACCTTTAATGGTAATAACATTTTATTACTTCATTTGTTTCTTAAGAGTTTACTAGTCCAATTCCTTTGCCAGGATGAGATACCTGATACTCTTCTTGGGGCATAGTTTTCTATTTTTGAATGTCTCATACTTATGTATTACTAAAAGGACTCTGTTAAAAATGTTGAAAAATGAATTATTTGAAGAAATTTCTATGTGAGAAGAATTATGAACAAATTCAATCATATTTAAGACCACACATAATTATCAAAATAATTCGATACAAGTATTTAAGGGGAATTTAACATTAACTTTTATATTTATAAAGCGTAGACTAGAGGATTGAGAAGTTGAATTACTAAAATTCTATAGAGTCTGTGGTCCATAGATAAAAACCTCAGGAAAGCAAAATCAATCTACTAACAATCTTCTTTAAATTGGCAGTTATCAGATTCCGAGTTTACTTACTAGCTTAAAGGAAGAGCATATAAATTTGTTTATACTTATGTATCTTCAGATTCAAAGACTAGTCACCTGGTTTCCACTCTACATGATTCCTTTGAACTTCTTCATTTTCTTCTCAAAGGAGCAATGATGTAAAATGCTGAAACTCTCATTACATTTCTTCATGAAGTGCCACGTGCCTCTGGAGCTGCCGAGGTTCCATGATTATGTACTTTATGTTCTGCCAATTTTGATTAATTTTTATTCTTTATGAAATCTCTGTACCAGAAGATTTGGGAGTAAAAAGATTCGCAACAATGACTCGCTACTGTGCACAAAACTGCTGCTGCCTATTATTTTTCTATTCTCTAAGAAAGAAAAACGCTCTGAAATGTTATGCTCCAAAGCCCCTAAAGAATTTCCCCCTATAATAAGATCAAAATTCAAAACCCTCAAGCTGAAAATTAGGACTTTAAAATATCCCTGATCAGTGTTTTTCATCTAAATTTAGCTGGAGTACATGGACAGGTTTTTAATTAGCAAAGTGTGAAAACAAACGGAATCCTAAGTAAATGTTTTAATTTGGAATATTCTTGTGACTCTGATGCAGAAATTTGCAAGAACGTGCCTTAGTTTTGTAAAATTTTTTATTTTAGAAAAGAACTGGGCAGCAATAAATTTTTATTATTTTCAACAATATGTGTCAGGGGTGAAGATTTTTAATATCATGTGGTAGGCTCACTGTTTGCTGGTTGGAAAGTGGATTCTTCTTGCTGTGAATATGATTCCTGAGACCCTTTTGATTCATTTAAAGTTTCACATTAGGTAAACATTTCTTGAAGTCGCCCTTTTCTTCAACTGTGGTCAGGAGCAGGCAAGCAAAAACATAGCATTATAGTCTAGAAATTTTATGAAGTTAGATATGAACATATTACAAACCAAAAATTTTTTAATGATAATTAATTTGGATGTTTTAAATACAGTAGAGAATGCTTTATTAATATGATCCAAATAAAGAGAAAAACTAAGGAAATGTTCATGTTTTCCTGGATAAAACCTCAAAATCTTAGAAATGGTAAGAGAAGTTCCTAGGAATGTTTTTCAATTCTGAGAAATTTTCTTTCTTAGTTTGGTCACACTTGGGTACATTCAAATGAATTCAACAGAATTGGATTTAAAGCATTTTAGTTAAGGATAGTACAGGACAAAAAAGTTAAGTGAGACACTACAGTATATACTTTCATGGCATGCCTGGTAGGGCACTGACACAATAATTCTTCAAAAGCCCATATATTTGTTGTAATTATGTTGCTTTTTTCTCCCTATTAGACTGTAAGTTCCTTGCATACTAGGACCGGTCTGGCGTATCTGTGTTATCAACAAGTAGCACAGTGTCAAGAACATAGCAGACACTGGAGAATGTTTATACAGTAAATGCTGAATTTTATTTTGTAATACAAGAAATGATATCTGATGTTAATATATTTCTGGGTCATTCCTTCTATTGACACAACTTTGCTAGGATTGCCATATTTAAATAAAAATAAAAATTCAAAAAGGCTTTCAGGCTCTCTCCTCATTAAACTGAGATCTACCATGTTTACTAGGGGTAATATCAAAACACAATTATTATCCCAGAGGCCACCTTTGAGCCAATTAATAGTCTGGCCTATAAAACAAACAATAACACCCATTAGGAATGTGCTCCACAGAACAATCAACTGTACTAGACCAAAAGGGCAACATTTGCCCAAAAGCAAAGATGAGAAGGCAAGGAGGCACAGGGAAACAGGACAAATGGAAATGGGGAATCCAGAATGGAAATAGGGAGAGTGATGACACATTGTAGGGATTGTAACCAAAGTCATGGAACAATTTGTGTATGAATTATTGAATGGAAAACTAATTTTCTGTGTAAACTTTCACCTAAAACACAATACAGTGTTTATATATATATATATATATATATATATATATAGGGGTTGCCAATCATCAGACTCTACTTAACTGGAATTTGTGAACTCTAACCACATGGAATTATATTCTAGTGGTTTACAGGCACAGGCCCTGGGGCAGGCTGTTGATTCAGTGACCTTGAGCAAGTTATTTCATCATTCTCAGCCTCAGTTTTATCCTCTGTAAAATGTGAATAATAAACCCAGTCGCTATAAAAAATGACTATTAATACATCTCTTTTACTTTACCTTCATGAGTGTGATTGTCATCCTAATAGCCTCAGAGCCATCTTTTTGGGGAAGGGGTTGTGGTAGGGAAATTAGGAATGCCACAGGATAGATATAAAGAGAAAAATCTAGGTAATATTCAGCTTTGGACACTCAAAATAAACTTTTTCAGTAAAGCCGTATGTTTTCAAGACATGCTTTTTTTCTGGAAGAGAATTTTCCAAATTCATCTAGCGTCCATTTAGCACATCAAGGGTTATAGCTAGCTTTGGAGTCAGATGGAGAAAGGATTTGATATAGGAAAAGCACAAGGAAGTTTAGGCTGTTTCCAGTGTGGGAATTGTAGCACAACTGGAAAAGGCACAAGGAGGAGAGAGAGCTAAACAGATGTATGTGTCTGGTTTTTCCTTTCTATAAGCTTAGTTCACTAAAAAGAAGAAAACCAAACCCATTGCCATTGAGTTGATTCCGACTCAAAGCAACCCTATAGGACAGGGTAGAATTGTCCCATAGGGTTTCCAAGGCTGTAATCTTTACAGAAGCAGATTGCCACATCTTTCTCCCACGGAGCAGCTGGTAGGTTCGAATGGCCAACTTTTTGGTTAGCAGCCGAGCATTTAACCACTGCACCACCAGAGTTCCTTTAGTTCACTAAAGGTAGCTAATTAGAGTTACATGGTAGTTGGTAGGGTAAGGAAGGACTCTTGCCCACGTTCTCAGTTTTGGAATCTTGAAAGAGATACTTTCTTGAACTTCCTTTAAACAACCTGGGGCGTTACAATATCAACTTGAAGGCATAAACCTGTTGCCATCGAGTCGATTCCAACTCACAGTGACCCTATAGGACAGAGTAGAACTGACCCATAAAGTTTCCAAGGAGCAGCTGGTAGATTCGAACTGCCAACCTTTTGGTTAGCAGCCAAGCTCTTATTTACTGTGCCACCAGGGCTCCACTTGAAGGCATAGTGGGCAATTAAAAGCATGAAGTGTTTTGACTTTTCCAAGTTACTATATGGGACAAGGATGCTGAGTTGAGCTTTAGAGCAAGAGCTATCGGCTCTTCTGTGGCAGGTAAATGACCAAGCCAGAAGACTGAATGGAGAAAGTGTGCAGATTCAGGGGTCTTCAAGCTGTAGGAGTTCAAAAGGGACCCAATCATCCAGGGAGCTCCACCACCTCTGACCAAGCCCACACCAGACTGCACATTCTACCAGTCACAGACTCAACCATGAAGGCAGGGCAAGCAACCAGCAGCTGAATAAAAGACATGTCCCCCAAGACTACATGATTAAACTTGACAACCTGTAAGTGAGAACTTCTGAAGAATATCTAATCATATACGGATGAAAATATTACCTTTGGTTTGCCCATCCAAATAGGAATTAAATTTTGCAAACCCAATTATGAGAGCTGCAGTTGTTCATCAAAACCTGGGAGCAGGATGGTCTTGTTTCAACTTGTCAGTGATCAGGCTGTGTTAGTACAGGGCAAGGTCTCTCTAAAATAGCTATTTGGAGCAGAGAACTTACAATTCTTCATAACAAAGTGTTACTGATAGGAGAAACTCAGCCTGCTTCTGTCCTTTCAGATTTGTCATTCCAGGTCTCAGAATAAACAGACTTGAGGACATTTATTTTTAGGGTTAGGATAGGGAGGTAATGACTGCTTTCAATTCACTCTAGAATATCCGCAATAATAATGACTTTTAATCAATAATATAGGCTCCTATTTACAAATGCTTGTTCCTTTGTCTCCTATTTGGCAGCAGTAGCAATAACAATTTATTGTATACTAAATTCAGTTTACACATGTAATCTTTCTTAATTCTCATGATCACTCTGAGAGTAGAAGTTAGTATCCCCATGTTTGAGGAAAACAGGTTCTTGAAGAATACATGTAAATTTCCAAATATTACAACTGTTATAATTAATAAGAGGGAGGGGCCTATGTTTATTGAGTACCTATCATAGGTCAAGAGCTTTACATAAATGATTCAAATTAATTCTTGTGACCATCCCATAAAGTGAATACTAATATGTCTATTTTATAGATGAGAAAGATTAAGCAATTTGCTCAAGAATGCACAGCACAACTAGAACAGAGGTATGAGCTGACTTAAATGCTGCTGCTCTTTGCACTCTTATCCTGCCTCATAATCACATCTGTTTGAAAATCAATTTGACCTCTATAAAATTAATAATATAGAGCCTTATATATTAGTTGGAACCTCATATATTATTTGAAGGATGAAAGAGAAAATCAAAATATAACAGACTGAAATACAGTCTAAACTTTCTGAGTCTTCTTTTTGTCCTATGTTTAATCTACTGTCTTGCAAGCATCAAATGAGATAATATAAGAAAAGTGAAAAACATAGGCCTGACTCATTACTCTTAAATCATTTTATTTCTTCTTCTGCTATAAGCTCAGAATATATATATATGTGTGTATATATATATATACACATTCCTTTATATAATATATATGCCTTTATATTATCTATAACTTTATATATGTATAGATATGACATATATAAATATAACTTCATTGGTTTTATAAGCTATAAAGGCTAAAAATAAAATATTTGAGCAATTTTTACCCTTGGATTTTTTTATAGATGCAAAAGAATTTAAAATAAGATTCTTACAGAGAATACTTAATTGAATATTTAAAGAGAAACATCACAATTTGATCAAGCCCCCAATCTTAATATTATTAAAACTATAAATTTTTATTTTAACTGTTTTGTTGACCATTATTGTTGGTGTTCAACAAAATGAGATTGTGTACAGTCAGGGAAAAGAGTTCAACTGTATTTTGAAACTTGAAATGTTTTAAAATAATATACCAAATTATGGATTTAAAAAAAAAAACAGCCTATAATCCTGGAAAATACATGTTGGTAAATGCATAAAGCAAAGATGCTTCACAGTGCTGGGTAATCACAGCCCTGTTGCTCCCTGGGATTTCAGCCAGTCCATATGGTCATCTATTATGGGGCCTGAAGACTGTGGGTGATCTCACAGACCATATGTGCTACAATACCTAAGAAAAACTGGGGCTTGGCTAATAATGTGGCAAGAACCTAAATTTGGCTTTAACTTGTTTTTATCGAATAGGACCCAAACTTCATTGTTATTTTGTACATTGCTTGCTTTGTATTTCATTAACTTTGAAATGGGGTTGCAAAATACACTTTTTCACTAGCAATATGTTTCCAGTGACTTATTTTACCAATATCATACCTCTCATTCTTTGGAAATTTTTAAAAAGCCCAGAGAAATAATGTTGCAATTCTCCTTGTGCTGAGAGATCTGAAGACTAGAGCCACCAGTGGGTTGTCAAAGGTATTGCAGCTGTGAGTGACCTAGGTTACCTCTCTGAGCCAAGATTGTCCTTTAGTTTCAGAGCTGAGGTAAGAAAACATGAATATGTAGCCGCTGAGGTTATTATAGAAACCCACAGGGAGTTGCTAATCCCAGGAGTGGTTAAGAAGAGAATCAAAATAGATGGAAAATGAATGTCTGATAAAACCATCACCAAAACCATCCAATGTAGAGAGAGGATTTAAAGAATTCAACTTCCCCAATCCACCTGTGCGTTTGACCATGGAGTTATCGCTCGTATCTGCACCCTGTTGTCTGTTTCATCCTCTTTTGTGAGAGGCCATCTCATTTAAATACTTCACCTTCCTCATGTCACTTTAGCACCATTTACAAACACAGCAAAATTTTATCACCAGGGACTGGGCTGTGGAAGATTGAGTAAAACAAGAGAGCATTCAGAATGAGTAATACTACTCTGAGCTGAGTTCCCTATTTAAATTCAACAATTAATTGTTTGCTTCATCTCCAATTTCACATTATTAAGACCTGCTTAAATAAATGTCTATCAATGATATTGAGAAGTTCATTCTCAATTCAAGATTGGTGCAAAATAAATTACAAAACGGAGAAAAATTATTTTACATAAGCAATAAGCAGGGAAATGTCTTTAAGATGGCTGATGCATTTATTTAGAAGAAACTATAGACCCCCAAAGAGGGAGATGGGATGTTTTACATCTACAGAACTACTTTTCTACTTCAGTATCTTTGTGAACAATTTGCACTGGATTAAGAAGCATTAATTCCAATCCTCCTTCTTAGGTTTCACATATCAAAGACTCCATCTGATGTTTAGAAGCAAATTAAAATTTCAATTAAGCTTTACATAAATGCTACATCTATTTACTTATTTGTTTATTTATTTATTTATTTATTTTTGCAGGCAGTTTAGAAATATGAGGAGTGTGGGGATCTCTCCTAATTTATTCTGTTACTTTAAATTCCAGTTTGTTCTGATTTGTGATTTAAAAACTAGAAAATATGTCAGGGAGATGTCACATTTAATTCAGCAATGTATCGTCAGATTGTTAGGGAGCAATTTTTTCTTGAACAGAAGTGAAATCATTTGAGTAATACTAACTTTTGTGTTCCAAATTGGCTTGGGTTACTCACAACATCATACTTAACAGAGAATTATAAAAGAGAGGATGAATGCTTAGGTGTTTGGAGAGTTTTGAACATCTTAGGCACTGAATTCTTTCAATTTATTTAGCAGTAGGCTATTTGATTACCTCTAAGTAAAAAAATCGATATTTGTGGAATCTGATACAGAGAATGATATTGAGAAAAATAAGTGGTTTATCCATGTAGCAATGGTGTCATAAGGATGAGAAATATATTCCTGTTACTGCTTTCAGAACCTGGATTTTATACTGAACAGACAGTCCAAGTTAATTTAAGTAAGCCACTATAGTTAAGAGGATAACGTAATACTTTCATTCAAGAGAGAGGCAATAAAATAAAAATCAATTAGCAACTCAAACAATGAAATCGTGGTGACTGAGGTAGATTTAAACACAAAATTATTAGTCCAGATGATAAGAATTGACACACCCAGAGTCCTGTGGGTCATTTGCTTGAAAAGTTTATGGCAGAATTCCACAAAGAATACATTGTTCTATTGATCCATTCAACAAATATTGATGAGTATATCAATCAAAGCCTACTCAGGAGACAGAAACCACATCAGTTATGTGCACATATAAAGAATAATTAGTTAGGTATCTAGCAATTAGCTAGAGGTGCTTGAATGTTTAAGAAAGAGAATTTTAAGTCGCAGGGAGGTAACAACTGCAGGAAGCAACTATCGCCCCTAGGCCTAAAGGAGCAAAGGGAAGAGGTTAGAATAAATAAAACTGAGAAAAAAATTTTTTTAACTGTATTCTGGCTGATTTTTTTTTTCTGTAATTCTTTTTTTAATTGTTGTAAAAATATAGATAACACAACATTTGCCAATTCAACATTTTTCACATATGCAATTCAGTGACACCAGTTACAACAATCATGTGCAACCATCTTCCCACAAAGCTTAAACCCACACCTCTGAGCAGGTAGTGCTGCATGCCTGATGCTGGTATATCTGAACTTATGGAGAATTGGTTTCTTGATTAGAAGCAATTTTGTGTGGAATATCATAATGATGAATAAGGCATTCTGTAAGTGTACAGTTTATAGTGCTGGCAGATGTGTTATGGACAGGAGAGAAAGAACCATATTCTGAATAGATATGTATTTCAGAGAGGACAAATTTTTGCCCCTTCCATGGTAAAAGAGGTCCAATGTAGTCAACCTGACATCGGGTGCCGTATTAGAGCCTCAGTGTTGGTTTTGACTGTTGATTTAGCAAGCTACTCCCCAGCAGTTGTAACCAGGTCAGACTTAATGGGGGTCAGTTTACACATGGGCCCATTGAGCAAGTATGGAGCATTTGGGAAAAGAGACTGACATTCACAAAACACCTTATTTTTTCACCTAATTATTGAAATCCTTCTCTGTAGAGATGGCCTTTAGTGAATATTTACATGAGACATAATATTCTGTGCCTATTTTGATAGCTCCATCTACATATCACTTCCCCAGATGATTTCTTCACCATTCTTTCAATTCTATTCTTTCCAAATCCCTGACCATCTAGCCAAATAATTAGTTACCGCCCATAAATCAGTGCATATCCGTACCTACAATCAATTATTTCCAGACAGAGTGAAAAAAACAAATATTCCACTCAAAGTTCTTCCCACTGAGAGGATTTTTCTTTACTATTTTCCCACAGGCCACCTCTAAGTGGAGTTTTAATACTACAGACATTCATTTTTAGTTGGTGCCAGCATTTCAAGCAGAACCATCTAGAAACCAGGCCCAATATTTTTCCTTTTCTGTTAAATGGTCATAAGACACTCCCAAGGTGGCCATAAGTGTGGGCTGAGGGAAGGAACTCAGTGTAGTAGGAATCAGTGTCAAAGAGACTGAGACACGTTCTCTTGCAATTTACTTGTCTTATCTGGACCTGCACAAACTTGATCTCTTATGTACCATTTTCATTTGTGGATATATTGTAGACGTATGGCCAACATTATAGCTTGATTGGTCAGACAATATCCAGTTTATGATAGTCACTCTGTGGCACTTGGTGAGGTTTTCAGTCTCTACCAGAACTCAATAACAAGCTAGGAATTGTTTCTCAAAAGAGAAACGTTATAAGCAGAAGAGAACAAGAATTTGATCCAATACTCTACAGGTCTGACTCTTTTATAGCTGCTTGTCAGAGGGTCCATGCATATAGCACCCGTATTTGCCATAGACATTTTGAATATCATTGGATCTGATGAGTCATTAGGTCCAGATGGAAGAGTAGCTTGCATTGCACTCTTGAATATAGAGTCTTTTCTTGCTCTGCTTTCCACTCAAAACTTTAACTGCTTCTTAACCCAGTGCAAATTGTTCACAAAGATAGTGAGGTAGAAAAGTAGTTCTGTGGATGTACAGCATCCCTTTTCCCTCTTTGGAAATGTATAATTTCTTCTACATAAATGAATCTAATTAGCACACTCAAACATGGAATATGTTGCCTTCCAAATTCAAAAGAGCACATTATGCACTGTGTTTTTTGTTGTGCAAGATGCCACAATTATCTTTCACTTAGAAATGATATCTCAAGATACTCTCGACTATTGAACCACTAGAAATTTCTCTAAGGTGGTGCACTTCTAAGGTTTCATATAATTTATATCCAATACCCTAGTTAAACATGTCTTACTAAGGCATTTAAAATACTTGCAACATCATGTGGAAAAATTCAAACCCTCATCCATTGCTGGTGAGAATGTAAAATGGTACAGCCATTGTGGAAGACAGTTCGGTGTCTCCTCAAAAAATTAGAGGTAAAGTTGCCATAAACCAAACCAAACCCATTGCCATAGAGTCAGTCTGGATTCATAGCCACCTTATAGGACAGAGTAGAACTGCAACCTTCTGGTTAGCAGACAAGCTCTTAACCATTGCTCCACCAGGGCTCCAGAACTGCCATATGACTCAGCAATTCCACTCCTAGGTATATGGCCTAAGAATCTAATAGAAGTGACACCAACAGACATACACACACCTATGTTCATTGCAGCACTATTCACAATAGTAAAAAGATGAAAACAATCTAAATGCCATCAACAGATGAATGGATAAATAAAATGTGATAAATACATACAATGGAATACTATTAAGTGATAAAGAAAAATGCGTTCCTAAAACATCTTACAATATGGACTGGAAGGACATTATGTTAAATGAAATAAGTCAATCATCAAAAAAACAAAAACAAATATTGTCTGTTCTCACTTTTATGAAATGACATGAATAGGTAAATATACAGAAATTAATGCTCATTAATGGTTACTGGGTGGGGGAAGAGGGGAAGGAGAAATAATCCCTAGGTAGTAGTCACTTTTTTTTAATAGAAATAGGAAAGGTGGTACTGAATATGGGTGAAGTTTGCACAGCATGACAGAGGTAACCAATGTCAATAGGCTGTACATAGTGAAAAAGGATGACTGGGCAAATGCTAAATTGTGTATGGTTTTGCAATAATAACAACAGCCAAAAACGGGGGAGGGGGAAGGCTACAGATGCTGATATTAATTAGAAATAACCAATCACCTCATGGAATTAGTTCTCTTGGTTTAGGGGCTTACGGCCCTAGTTTCGTGGGACAATTCAGTAAATTAGCATAATAGAGTTCTTAAACTTTATGTTCTACCTCCTGGTATGGTGAGTAGTATCTACAGTCTTAAAAGCTTACAAGCAGTCAGATAAGATACAACTATTGGTCTTTATTCATCTGGAACAAAAGATAAAGAAGGAAGCCCAAGAATTAGAGAAAGAACTGCACTACATGACTAATTGTCTACAAGAGCCACTGCCTCCTTCTCGAGACAAGAAGAACTAGATGGTACCCAGCTACCCCTGTTGAACATTCTGATAAGCAACACAATAGACGAATCCTGATAAAAAGGGAGAAAAAGGTGGATCAAAAGTTCAAATTCTTAAAAAATCCAGACTTACTCGACTTTTTGATGCTGGAGGTGTCGCCAAGTTTACGGCCCTGAGTTGCTCTTAAAATCTTGAATTGAAATTATCCCCCGAAGTCACCTTTAAACTAAGTAAGAGTTTAGCCCAAAGAGTAAACATTGTCACCCTTGAGTATGCATTTCTCTAAATATATATGTGCGTGTGTGTGTGTGTGTGTGTGTGTGTGCTTGTGTGTGTGTATAATATATTTGTTCTTATTAGGTGCTGTCAAGTCGGTTCTGACGCACAGCAAACCTGTGTACGATAAAACATAACACTGATCGGTCCTACACCATCCATATAAACATTGCTATGTTTGAGCCCATTGTTGCAGCCATTGTGTCAATCCATCTTGTTGAGGGTCTCCCTCTTTTTCGCTGACCCTCCATTTTACCAAGCATGATGTCCTTCTCCAGAGACTGGTCCCTCCTGATAACGTGTCCAAAGTATGTGAGACGAAGTTTCACCATCCTCGCTTCTGAGGGGCATTGTGGCTGTAATTCTTCCAAGACAAATTTGTTCACTCTTCTGACGGTCCATGGTATAGTCAATATTCTTCTCCAACACCATAATTCAGAGGCATCAATTCTTCTTCAGTCTTCGTTATTCACTGTCCAGCTCTCATATGCATATGAGACAACTGAAAATGCCATGACTTGGGTCAGGGGCACCTTGGTCCTCAAAGTGACATCTTTGCTTTTCAACACTTTAGAAAGGTCTTTTGCAGTAGATTTGCCTCATGGAATGCGTACTTTGATTTCTTGACTGCTGCTTCCATGGGCATTGATTATGGATCCAAGTAAAATGAAATCCTTGACAACTTAAATCTTTTCTCCATTTATCATGATGTTGCTTATTGGTCCAGTTGTGAGGATTTTTGTTTTCTTTACGTTGGGGTGCAATCCATACTGAAGGCTGCAGTCCTTGATCTTTATCATTAAGTGCTTCAAGTCCTCTTTGCTTCAGCAATCAAGATTGTGTCATTTGCATATCACAGACTGCTAATGAGTCTTCCTTCAATCCTAATGCTGCATTCCTCTTCATATATTCAAGCTTCTCAGATAATTTGCTCAGCATGCAGATTGAATAAGTATGATGAAAAGATCCAACCCTGATGCACACCTTTCCTAATTTTAAACCATGCAGTATCCCCTTGTTCTATTTGAACAACTGCCTCTTGGTCTTTGTCTGTGTTCCTCGTGAGCACAATAAAGTGCTCTTAAATTCTCCTGTTACCCATAATTTGTTATAATCCCCACAGTCGAATGTCTTTGCATAGTCAGTAAAGCACAGGTAAACATCTTTCTGTAATTCTCTGCTTTCAGCCAAGATCCATCTGACATCAGCAATGATATCCCTCGTTCCACATCCTCTTGAATCTGGCTTGAATTTCTGGCAGTTCCCTGTTGATGTACTCAGGCAAATGTTTTAAATTGTCTTCAGCAAAATTTTACTTGTGTGTGATATTAATGATGTTATTCGATAATTTCTGCATTCTGTTGGATTACCTTTCTTTGGGATGGACACAAATAGTGATCTCTTCCAGTCAGTTGGCCAGGTAGCTGTCTTCCAAATTTCTTGGTATAGACCAGTGAGCACCTCCAGTGCCACATCTGTTTGACGAAACATCTCTATTGGTATTCTGTCAATTCCTGGAGCCTTGTTTTTTGCTAATGCCTTCAGTGCAGCTTGGACTTCTTCCTTCTGTACTATTGATTCTTGATCATATGCTACCTCCTGAAATGGTTGAACATCAACCAATTCCTTTTGGTGAAGTGACTCTGTGTATTCCTTTCATCTTCTTTTGATGTGTCCTGCATTGTTCAATATTTTCCCTGTAGAATCCTTCAAAATTGCAACTCGAGTCTTGAATGTTTTCTTCAGTTCTTTCAGCATGAGAAAAGCCAAGAGCGTTGTTCCCTTTTGGTTTTCTAACTCCAGGTCTTTGCACATTACATTATAATACTTTAGTTTGTCTTCTTGAGCTATCCTTTGAAATCTTCTCTTCAGCTCTTTTACTTCATCATTTCTTCCATTTGCTTTAGCTACTCAACATTCAAGAGCAAGTTTGAGCCTCTTCTGACATCCATTTTGGTCTTTTCTTTCTTTCCTGTCTTTTTAATGACCTTTTGCTTCCTTCATGAATGATGTCCTTAATGTCATTCCACAACTCATCTGGTCTTTGGTCATTGGTGTTCAATGTGTCAAATCTATTCTTGAGATGGTTTTAAATTCAGATAGGATACACTCAAGGTTGTATTTTGGCTCTTTGGACTTGCCCTAATTTTCTTCAGCTTCAACGTGAACTTACATAAGAGCAATTGATGGTCTGTTCCACAGTTGGCCCCTGGCCTTGTTCTGACTGGTCGTATTGATCTTCTCCATTGTCTCTTTCCACAGATGTAGTCGATTTGATTCCTGTGTATTCCATCTGGCTATGTCCACATGTATAGTTGCCATTTATGTTGTTGAAAAAAGATGTTTTCAATGAAGAAGTCATTGGTCTTGCAAAATTCTGTCATGAGATCTCCAGCGTCATTTCTGTCACCAACGCCATATTTTCCAACTACTGATACTTCTTTGTTTCCAACTTTTGCATTCTAATTACCAGTAATTATCAATGCATCTTGGTTGCATGTCTGATCAATTTCAGACTGCAGAAGTTAGTAAAAATCTTCAATTTTTTCATCTTTGGCCTTAGTGGTTGGTGCATAAATTTGAATAATATTCGTTTTAACTGGTCTTCATTGTAGGTGTATGGATATTATCCTATCACTGACAGCATTGAACTTCAGGATCGATCTTGAAATGTTCTTTTTGACAATGAATGTGACACTATTCCTCTTCAATTTGTTATTCCCTGCATAGTAGACCGTGTAATTGTCCGATTCAAAATGGCCAATACTAGTCCATTTCAGCTCACTAATGCTTAGGATAATCGATCTTTGTCTGTTCGATTTCATTTTTGATGACTTCCAATTTTCCTAGATTCATCCTTTATACATTCCATGTTCTGATTATTAATGCATGTTGCAGCTGTTTCTTCTCATTTTGAATTGTGCCACATCAGCAAATGAAGGTCCTGAAAGCTTGACTCCATCCATGTCCTTAAAGTCGAGGAGGCAGCTCTTCCCCAGTCGTCTTTTGAGTGCCTTCCAACCTGAAGGGCTCATCTTCCAGCACTATATCAGACAATGTTCCGCTGCTATTTATAAGGTTTTCACCGGCCAATTTTTTTTTCAGAAGTAGGACACCATAGATTGTTTCCTGAGGAACTTGACCTATGGGAGTCACTAATTTCACAAAGCTTACAATTGGTTTTAATTGTGAGAGGATATAAAACATAAATATGCAAAAAAACTACATAATAAAGTAATTTTTGAAAGTGATATGTGTGCTATGAAAAGAAAAAAATGAACAGGGCACTGAAATAGAATAATTGGTGGTAGATGGGATGTTGTCTAATCTGAAGAGCTGAATTATTGCAGTAAAACCTGAATGGTGAGAAGGAGGAAGCTAAAGCAAAGTGTAGGGTGGAGGGGGAGGAGTGAGGGAAACTTGTACAAACGCCTGGAGGCAGGAAAACTTAGGCACGTTTAAACTTTGGAAGCAGGTTAGTTTGGAGGACAGAAATTGAGGGAGAGAGTAGGAGAGACTGTTAGGGCAGTTAGTATAGGTCAGAAAATAAGGAATCTTGTAAGCCATGGGAACCCTGGTGGTACAGTGGTTAAGAGCTCACCTGCTAACCAAAAAAAGGTGGCAGTTGGAATCTACCAGCCGCTCCCTGGAAAACCTATGGAGCAGTTCTACTCTGTCCTATAGGGTCACTATGAGTCAGAATCAACTCGATGGCAACAGGATGTTTTGTTTGTTTGTAGGCCATGGTTGAAGTGTTTGGCTTTTATTTTATTTGCAATGAAAACCAATAAAACCCTTTGCCATCAAGTCAATCCCAACTCATAGTAACCCTATAGGACAAAGTAGAACTGCCCCATAGGCTTCCCAGGAACAGCTGGTGGATTTGAACTACTGACCTTTTGGTTAACAGATGAAGCTCTTCACCACTGTGCCACCAGGGCTCCTGAAAACCAACAGAAGATTTTAAGTGGAGGAGTGATATGATGTGAACTATTTCTCAGAATGATAACACTGGTCACCTCAGTAAAATGAGCTTCCTAGAGACTTTATCTAAAATCTCACCCCTATCTCCACCTTTTCCAACATTTCATATCACTTTTTTCTGGATTATTTTGTATAATAATGTGTACTTTACGTTGTAAAGTACAATAGATGTTACTTCTTTGTCTTCTGTATTATCTCCTCCCCTACTAGAGTGTCAGCTCTTGAAGAGCGGGCTTTTTGTTGTTTGTTTTGGTCTTTACTGCATTCCCCCAGTACCTAGAGGAGTACCTGTCATATAGTTCACGCAAAATAAATATGTGTTAAAAGGAGTAATAAGTAAACAAGTGGCTTACTATGTCTGCATGAGTCAGAATCAACTGGAGAGCAACTGATTGGGATTTTTTTGGTTTGTTTGTTTTGTTTTGTTTATGTAGATAACAGACTGGGGCTGGGGAGCTGGTCAGGGTAAAAGCCTGGAGGCAGACTGAGTTCTAGGAAGCTGGAGCAGTGGTCCAGATGAGAGAAGGTGGTGCCATGAATTATAGTTTAACATTTAAGTGATAGAGAAAATGAAAACTTGGCTCATTTCAATTATGTTTGGGAGAACAGTACTCGGTGATGGATTGGATTTTGGGGTTATATATTGTTGGTGGTTGTCAGCTGCCACTGAGTTGGCACCTGACTCATGGTGACACTGCGCACAACAGAATGAAATGCTGCCCGATCCTAAGCCATCTTCATGGTCAGTTGCAGATTGGACCACTGTGATCCTTAGGGTTTTCATTGGCTGATTTTCAGAAGTAGGTTGTCAGGCCTTTCTTCCTAGTCCATCTTAGTCTGAAAGCTTCACTGAAACCTAGTAAGCACCATAGCAACAAGCAAGCCTCAACTGACAGACGGGTCATGGCTGTGCATGAGGTGCAGTGGCTGAGAATGGAATCCGAGTCTCCCACACGGAAGGTGAGAATTCTACCACTGAACCACCAATGTTCATAGATAGAGAGGGAAATGAAGGATGATTTTTGCCCTGAGCAAGTGAATAGATTTTGCCATCATTAACAGACAGACATGGGGAACATTGGTAGAAGAACAGGTTTGGAGTGTGTAGGTGTGAGTAGAGAAAGTATCTTCCTCAGCATAAAAGAATAGGAGATGGCACCCCAGTTTTTGTGGTCACAGAAGACTGGAGATTAAAAGGCTCGAGGATGTAGCTTCAACAGGAAGGGCTTCTTAAGCAGAATTTATAAGTCCTCATTCCCTAACAGTCTTTCTGGTTATCGGAACATTGGATGGGAGAGTGGGGGTAACAAGGATCTTTGATTTCAGTGGCTTAGCTAGAGAGGTAAGTCATGGAATGACCATTTGTTACTATTTCTGTGGCCTTATTATAGCTCTGAGCTATAATAAGGGAAATCTGTTATAATTTCAACCTCTTTCTTTTATAGTAGTGTAATGGATTTATGCTCAAACTTCTTGATCCCTTAAGCAATAAAAATTCAGGACCATCTGCAGATTATGAACGTTAGAGTGCTTTTAGACATGCAGCTGAACCAGGGATCATAATCAAACTATCAAAATCCCATTATCAGCAATATTAAACACATCTGATAGGTCTAAATACGACAGATTTGGCATTAAGTGGAAACCTTTCAAAACTGCAATGTTCTCCTCTCCAAACCAGCGACCTTTCTCTAACCCACGCTATGCAAAAGAGATGCTGCGAAGGAGCCCTGGTGGTGCAATGGTTAAGCGCTGGGCTGCAAACTGAAAGGCTGGCAGTTGGAACCCACCCTGCTGCTCCTCAAGAGAAAGACCTGGTGATCTGCTTCCATAAAGATTACAGCCAAGAAAACCCTATGGGGCAGTTCCACTCTGTCACATGGTGTTGTTATGAGTAGAAATTGACTGGAGGGCACCTAACAGCAGCAAAGAGATGCTGCTAGGTGGTTTGTAAAGAAAACAAAACAACTGCAATAACAAAACCTTTCAAGGTCAATGACTTGAGAAATGCTACATCCTCTATCTCTTTCTTGTGCAGAACGCAGAGGTTCTCAACTTTAGCTGTACATTAGAATCACCTGGGGAGCCTTTAAAAATCCTAACGTCTAGGTCAAACATTACACCAATGAAGTCACAATCTCTGCAGGTCGGACCCAAGCAACTGTTTTGTTTTTTTTCTTAAAAAAAAAACAAACAAGTGGTTTTAATGTGTAGCTAACACTGATAAAAACTGCATTGGAGATTCTTGAAGAACATTGGCAGATTAAAGACCCCAAGGAGTACCTCGGTAAAATTGCCTGTTTTCTGTGTTTAACCCACAGTTTCCAAAATGAAGTTGTTTATTCTTTATGTGCATTCACAATATCTCAAGAAACAATAGTATTACACCAATATATTTCTAGAATACTGCCATAGATAATTCAAACATAACCTGAAACTTCCAACTGTGCAAATTTGAGGGGTTAAAATTGCAACTCATTGTTTTTCCATTTCCGTTTACCTGTTTATTAGTGAGGTGAACATCTGTGCAGATGTTTATTGAAAGGTCCAAAAGCTTTCATGGTTGCTGCTTGTGGTTATGGATAATTCAGATAAGGGATTAGGGGAAGAAGCTCCAGAACATAAAGGAGAGGGCAGCCTGTGTCCTGGGAGAATTAGTCATTTGAAAGCTGAGTCCTAGGGATTTCGCTGATATCGGTGTAACACCATGTTTTCCCGTTGAAAATCTAGGAAGGTGGTGATGTTGGAGGGATTGTTATCAAATTGATCTGTGTAGTCTAAAAACCTAGCACAGTACATGTCAAACTCTCAAAAATTTGTTGAAAAAAAAGAATGAATGAAGTTTACTGCCAGGACATTTCTGAAACTTGATAGGGGCTCATGGACACTATCCGGGCAATTGTACTTCCAGCAGATCTACAGAGATGACTGAAGGAATTTACCTTGAGTCCTGCAATCTTTCTTATCCTATTTGAACCTTTGTTGATCTAGCAAAATTTTTCCTTCCCTATCAGTCTTTTTTTGGTGTGTGTGTGTGATACATACATGTGTGTGATATGTGTATGTGTGTCCCAGAGAGAGAAAGAGAAGTTGCTTGCTTTATATTTTCCCTTAGGAAGGGAACTTTTAAATAAGTTGGACTATTAGAAATATTGTAACAGGGCTTGGTCTGCCCAGGAGTTAATGGGGGATGAGAAACTGCCCATGTTTCTCCTCTCCTGCTTAGTTTTCTTGGAGATCTACACCTTTGCTTGAGAGTTCAGAACCTCTGAAAAGGTTTTTAATAGATGCCTTGCAAGTATGAGTCGGAATCTACTCGCCGGCGATGGGTTTTTTTTTTTTTTCCTTGCAAATACAGGATTGTTGACTTCTTTAGCTCCAAGACCGACTACAGATCTATTTTTCTCTTAATATTACTCAATTTCTACCAGATCCAGAGTTTGGTTCATATTAAATGAGTCAAGACGAGCTGTAAAACACTGTTACAAAGTAGAGAATATCTTTAATATCGCAATGGTATCTAGAGCCGTTCTTTGGTTTCTGAAGAGTTCTAGTACGATTTTCTCCCAACTTAACGTTTCTAATCCTTTCCATTTTTCTTGTATTGCAGGTTTATTTTTCCCATTGTTTCTATTGTAAGTGATAAAATGAAAATACAAGATAAATCTAGCAGAATAATATTTGAAACTATTCTTTCTCATTTACTTTTTTCTGTCTACTGTGAAAACAGATTAAATTGTTAATGTTGTCTTCTCATTTAGGTTAAGAGATTTGGAACTCATCAATATTTGCATGTATTTTATATTTTTCTCTGTAGCTATCAGTCACTTGAAGAAAAGAATTTGTATCTTCCTTTTCATTTAAGAGGGAGGGAGAAGGCAGCAAATCAACCCCCATTGTGCTGGAATAAATTTCACGCTACAATGAAGAGATGACAGTTACCATGATTTCTTAAATTTGATATCGCATAATTACTAAATTTAGTTACTAGGAACTTAAAACTGTCATATTTATGAAAAATTAGTTGACTGTATATAATATATCATGAATGCCTATGTGACAAAAGAAACATAAAAATATCTATAAGCTGAAGATTACATGAAACATCATATTTAGGAAAATTGATTAGGAGAAGAAATATAGTTCATGTATGATCTTACTTTTCTCTCTAAATCTAATCCATATAATATAATAATAAGTACAATTTACCTATTCACACAGTAAGTACAATTTCATTTCCTCCGTAAAGTGTATTTTTCTAACAAAGGTCTTCTGAAGGCAGAAGATGTACTGTATTTTTACGCAGATAACCCCCACACCTTCTACATTTGTTTGCCAACCCTCTCTCCCCCTAGAGATATTTTCCTAAGCACCACTGTGCCAATTTTTTTTTTTTTACATGTTGCTGTAAAAAAAAAAAAAATTAGCATAGCAGTGTTTATGAAAATACCTGGGGTGGGGAGGGGAGTAGTTGGCAAACAAACAACAGTTGTATGCACAATTTGTCTATTTGCATATTTTAGCCACTAGCCTAACAAATTTAGCAAATTCTACTTCAGCGATTTTAATGTGTCTTTAGAAGCTGCAGTGCATTTAGTGGTTGGGGGAAGCTCTTTAGAACAGATTTACTACTGGTTCAACTTCTCAAGGAGAGGAAGTTTGGTGAAATGGCTAGAGCTAGAGCCCAAAGTGAGAATTTTAACTTGGCTGTTTATTGGCTGGGTTCTGTCAGGTCTCCAAGACTATTTTCTCACCCATAAAATTGTTACAATAATTGCATCTTCAGATTGTTTTAATAATTAAATAAGTCATGTATTCATAAAATATCTATGACAAGCTAAGGGCTTGATGATTGATATTATTATTAGGTTACAGGGAAGGATTGTTTCAAGGACTCCTAAATGGCAGCTGGCACAGGGGAACAGAAGCATCTAGTGTAATGAGAAGTCTCAACTTGTTAAAATATTGTAAAGAAACAGTTCTACCATTCCAGCAACTGTACTGTCTGCCTGCTGCAGAATTTCTCTTTTCCTCTAGGGAGTCGGCTACTAGAACTGTAAATCCTTTCAGGGCAGGAACTATGCTTTTTCATTTTTTTGTAATCTCAATGGACAGCACAATACCGAAAACATAGTAGGTATTCAATAAATGCTGATGGTTTTATCTGGCTATTGTGGCTTTTAACTTTTGGTGCAAGCAACAAAAAATCTTTTACCCATATAAAGTTACAAGAAAACATACAGTCTTTACCAGTGCATATTTAAAAAGAAAAAAAAAACCCTAAAAATAAATGAAAAGACATATCACGTTCCTGAACTGGAGAGACTGAATATTTTAATGTCAGCCTTCTCAATTTAATTCATATGTTTAGTGCAATTCAGTAAGAATCCCAAGATTGAAGATGATAGACAGAGAGAGAGAGGCAGCTAGAGATGCTGCCTGGAGTCTTTGGCAGGCCCTATTAGTGAATCACAGCACAGACCCTTAGGATTTTGGAGCAAAGCTCTACCATCCTCTGCAGATAACTACTCTCCTTTTGAGAAACAACTTTTGGCTTGTTACTGGGCCTTAGTAGAGACTGAACGCTTAACCATGGGACACCAAGTCACCATGAGGCCTGAGCTA
>NW_004444019.1:10214752-10250599 GCF_000243295.1 Trichechus manatus latirostris
GTGATTGATCCTGATTACCAAGAGGAAATCAGATTGATATTACATAATGGAGGTAAAGAAGAATATGTCTGGAATGCAGGAGATTCCTTAGGGCGTCTCTTAGTACTGCTGTGCCCTGCGATTAAAGTCAATGGAAAACCTCAGCAACCTAATTCTGACATGACTACTAATGACCCAGACCCTTCAGGAATGAAGGTTTGGGTCACCCCACCAGGCAAAGAACCATGACCAGCTGAGGTGCTTGCTGAGGGCAAAGGGAATACAGAATGGGTGGTGGAAGAAGGTAGTTCTGAATACCAGTTACAGCCACATGATCAGTTGCAGAAATGGGGACTGTAATTGCTATGAATATTTCTGTTTTGTATGTGTGCATCTAATATTTTTGTTTCCTTCACTTATAAAATACAAGATGTAAACAGGGCTAGAGCATTTTCGATTGCACGTGTGTTAGTTGTATCATGTTAGGCACAAGTATGACTTTGTAAGCATCTTTATTCAGAGATTATGTATGGTTTAAGGAGATGTGTACATGTGCCTAGTTGACAAGGGGTGGACTGTGATGGTTAAGGTTGTATGTCAACTTGGCTACACCATTATTCTCAGTGTTTTAGCAGTTGTATAATGTTGTGATCACCCCCATGATGGAATCTGCTGAGTGGTATGGGTGGGGCGGGGCCTGTAGCAGCTCACTGCCCTCTCAGTTTCATCTCTCTGCCTTCTGCCAGTTTCCTTCTGCCTGCTCGCCTTGCCAAGTTTTTTGGCTTGTTCCAGACTCAGCAGCTGCCTCTTGTTGTCTCACCTCAGGTTCATGGGACTTGAGCTAGCAGCTTACCTGTTGATCTTGGAATTCATCGAACTTCTCAGCCTGCAAGCAAGAGTCTGCTTCCCCGACCTGCTGACCTTGGGTTCGGCAGCCCCTGCAGCTATGTGAATCAGGAGAAACTTTGTGGTCTTATCTGCTGATCTTGGAATTCATTGACCTTCACAGCCTGTGAGCGGGAGCCCCTCTCTGACCTGCCAACCTTGGGTTCACCAGCTTCTGCAGCTATGTGAACTGGGAGAGGCCTCTACCCTGATCTGTGGACTTGGGATGTTTTAGCCTCTACAATTGCATGAGCTATTTCCTTGATATAGATCTATATATATATATATATTTATGCGCTTTACTGGTTTTGCTTCTCTAGGGAACCTAGCCTAAGACAGATAGATAGGATAGGATAGGTATAGCGATATAGATGTTTTAGAAACTTAATAGATAATTTCAAGTTTATTCTGATAAAAACACCCAAGAAATTTGGGGAAAAACTTGTCATGAGTTGGAAATGCCCTACCAGATATAAAACAAAGGCTCAATCTAGTTCTATGATATTCAGCTGTTTTTAGCTTTTTTCTTAAAGACTTAAGATTCATTCCTGTTTATTTAGAGTCATTTTTGTTCATAATCTCTGTGTGGTCTCATTGTTTATGGCCTCAAATCAGTGGTGCACCTAGAGCATTTGACACCTAGAGATGATCATTTTCTTTTATCATCCCCCTCTTCTGTACAACAAAACTATATTCAGTAATAATCATAAAACAAAGTGAATAATATTAATGGCCAGAAAAATGCAGATAGTGAAATTTTTTTTTGTTTATCTTCATACATACATGTAATAATCATGTTAGTAAGTTTTTAAAGTAAAGATAAAATAACTAAAATACAAGAAAGGGAAAAAACTAAGGCTTTGACATTATCTGATTATAATAATGTATTTTTTGATAAAAAATCTTGTGCTTACATACTGGCTAGTCACAATAATTAATAATATAGTTACATTTGCTGTTTTTAATATTTTATCTTTTAAAAACTTGTCAATGATTTTGTGACAATTGATCTTTTTTGCACATTCATATTCAATAGACAATATAGCCAGATTGTCGATATATCTTCACATTCAGTTCACCTAGGAAAAATTTTTATCAGTTTTAATCTTAAAAAGATTTTTTTTCAGGAAGCAACAGACACTCAAATTGTTAGGAAAAGTTCTAAATATAAAGATACAATTGACAGATTCATACAATCCCCTTTTACAATAAATTCTATTAATTTCAACATGTCTTTTTTTCCCAGGATTAATTCCAGAAGATTTCGAATATCTCTGCAGTGGAAAAAAAAATTAAACACAATTAAAAATTCCTAGTAGTCATATAAAAAACCAAAACCAAACCCATTGCCACTGAGTCAGTTCTGACTCATAGTGACCCTCTATAGTATAGCATGATTGAGGGAACTTAAGTTCTGTTTCTTCATGTTTACCATTATTGTGCTGTTACTGTTTAAATGCTGAAATATGTAGTAATACATATGCAGTTGTGGATAAAAACTGCACCAAAGTGACTTTGAATTATTCTGAACTGTTGCAAACTTACTCTTGAAACGAACACCTGTGACTTAGTTCCTGTGTGTTGTGGGGACTACTCACTATATAACTGCGAGTTCTCCAAGTTAACTTTCACAAACGATACTGTGATTATTAATGGATAAGTAATTAAAATGTGCTAATATGAATGTATGACATATATTATTAACTTTGACTGTATTTGCAGCAAATGTAAAATTAGAGCAACAAAAGAGGGTTGTGTGAGTGTGTTGCCTACCCCTTCCCTCTGAGGGGAGAGTATCTTATCAATAATATTCTTTAAAATTGCTGGCTAATTTTATTTTCTGCACCCAGGACAGACCTCTCCTGTCTCCCCTGTCCTTGGCACTCTAATATGAGGAAAGAATTTTTGATGGATTTCTCATAATTCTAATTGTCTTCTGAGCTGAGGCACTGACTCTCTTTGTTCCAGACTATCTTTCCCAGGATGTTTGTATTGAGAACAGCCTTGGAAGACAGAGATTGTGCACTTGCCCACCACTCCCCACCTCCCGAGAAAAGGGCATGTTTGCATGTTCTCCAGTACAACAAAGATAACGTCTTTCTCTGGAGCAAAGGGCAGACATGCTTACTGTCAATTATAAAAGATTCAGATGTCCTAAGCTTGGGGTTCTCTTCTGTAACACAACCCACTGCATGGGCAAGCATCACCAAGCTCTCTTTATGTTCACCTTTTGGGAATTTGAGCTCTGGAAACTGGTGCAAATGTTGATATTCTGACTATTGCTATTGCTGTAAGTTACAAAGTCCTTTGTTTCTGACCCTGGTATCTTGTGTTTTCTGTCAGTATCCCTGAAACTATACCAAGCTAACTTGTTAGCTTGCAAATAGTGTAAAATCTCACTTAGACACATAACATAGTCCTGTTCCAAATATTCAGAAATGAATGAACCTGTTAAAAGTGCAAAAGAAAGTAGATAACTTTTGTAAAAGGAATGAAGACACTTTCTTGATTTCTTAAGTAGGGTAATATACAAAATGTTTTAGTCTTTAAATTTCATCTCCATCAGGCTTGTGTCATCTGTGTGTCACCATGGTGACAAGAGACTTGTGAGGACAAGACCAGAAGCATTCAAGAGCCATGCAGAGAAACAAAGAGTGGGCAGGTGTTAGATATGTTCTTTAACAAAAGCAGTGGCTTGCTGGAAAGGATGCAGTCAGGACCTGTAGTAGATTGTATTGTGTCCCCTAAAAATATCTGTCAACTTGGCCATGATTCCCAGTATTGTGTGATTGTTCACCATTTTGTCATCTGATGTGATTTTCCTATGTGTTGTAAATTCTACCACTATGATGTTAATGAGGCAGGATTAGAAGGAGTTATGTTTATGAGGCAGGACTCAATCTACAAGATTAGGTTGTGTCTTGAGTCAATATCCTTTGAGATATAAAAGACAGAAGCGAGCAGAGAGACGGGGGACCTCATACCACCAAGAAACAAGAGCCAGTAGTGAGTCTGTCCTCTGGACCTGGGGTCCCTGTGCTGAGAAGCTCCTAGATTAGGGGAAGATTGATGACAAGGACCTTCCTTCAGACCCAACAGAGAGAGAAATACTTCCCCTGGAGCTGGCACCCTAAATTTGGACTTCTAGCCTCCTAGACGACGAGAGAATAAAGTTCTGTTTGTTAAAGCCATCCACTTGTGGTATTTCTGTTATAGCAGCACCAGGTAACTAAAAACCCCACTCACTGCCATTGAGTCAATTCTGACTCATAGTGACCCTAAAGGACAGAGTAGAACTGCCCCATACAGTTTCTAAGGAGTGCCTGGTGGATTCACACTGCTGACCTTTTGGTTAGCAGCCATAGCTCTTAATCACTACACCACCAGGGTTTCTATGAGTCAGTATCGACTCAGTGGCAACTGATTTTTTTTTGGAAACCCTGATGGCATAGTGGTTAAGAGCTATAGCTGCTAACCAAGAGGTTGGCAGTTCGAATCCACCAGGCGCTCCTTGGAAACCCTATGGGGTGGTTCTGCTCCATCCTATAGGGTCACTATGAGTCAGAATCAACCTGACAGCAATGGGTTTGTTGTTTGGTTTAGATAACTAAGATAGGGTCCAAAGTAAGCAATTAGCCAGGAAATGCCATGAGAAGGATAGGTGAGAGACAGAGGATAGACTTTAAGAATTGGTGATGGCAACAAAAAAAAAAGGTAAATTAGCTTAAGGCTGGCTTAGAGGAGGCAGTACTACTATAACCTGATGAATTTTGTCTTATCCTCAGTTCCTTAAACACACTATGAGGATGCATGTGCCATTCCACATCTTAAAGATGCTGCCCAGGATCTGAAAATCTGCAGGCATAGTGTAAGCCTAACTTGCGTTATCTCTCTTTATTTATATATATTTTTTCAGTGTAGACGACTGTCTTCCAAGTCTGAACATTTAAAGAAAACTATTAGCTAACATTAGTTCATCATACTTTCCCACCGCTAGGTATTATTATAGAAGGTTCTTGTTTGTGTATTTCTCTTTATTTTTATTTATTGTTCATGATCTTTATTAAAACTCATTTGGAGACTCATTTCCCCTGGTTATAAATCCCTTAAGAGTTGATGGCTATATCACAAGGACTAACATCATCACTATTATGCACTGGCATATTCTGAGGGAGACAGAATAGGAAACAAAAAACATCTACATCTTTTCCCTGCAGGAAATTCTAAATGTACCCTGATAGCGGCTAAAGAGACTGTATTAATGTCAGATAGTCTAGAGAAAATATTACCTGAAGACTTATTGAAATCATATAGCTATATTTCTAGATTGATAGTGTATTGTATTAAAGTCAAAAAATATACAATTTTGACTAGAATTCTAGCATGACCATTAAAAATAAAACTAGAGTTTACGTGAAACCAAGCTGAAAAAATTTCTTTATTCCCTGGTATTTAGAGTTGACTTTCAACTGTAAGGGAAGATTTTAGATTGAGAGACGGAGACTATCTTGGTGTGTTGTTGTTGTTGTTAGGCGCCATAGAGTTCTTTCTGACCCATAGCGACCCTATGTACAACAGAACGAAACACTGCCAGTCCTGTGCCATCCTCACAATCCCTGTTATGTTTAAGCCCACCATTGCAGTCACTGTCTCAATCCATCTAGTTGCAAGTCTTCCTCCTTTACGCTGACCCTCTACTTTACCAGGTATGATGTCCTTCTCCAGCGACTGATCTCTCCTGATAACATGTCCAAAATATGTGGGACATAGTCTCACCATCCTTGCTTCTAAGAAGCATTCTGGCTGTACTTCCTCCAAAACAGATTTGTTCGTTCTTTTGGCAGTCTGTGGTACATTCAATATTCTTCACCAACACCATAATTCAAAGGCATCGATCCTTCTTTGATCTTCCTTATTCATTGCCCAGCTTTTGCATGCATATGAGGTGACTGAAAACACACGGCTTGGGTCAGGTGTGCCTTAGTCTTCAAGGTGATATCTTTGCTTTTCAACACTTTAAAGAGGTCTTTTGCAGCAGATTTGCCCAATGCAATGCATCCTTTGATTTCTTGACTGCTGCTTCCATGGGCAAGTAAAATGAATTCTTGACAACTTCAATCTTTTCTCCATCTATCATGATGTTGCCTATCGGTCCAGTTATAAGGATGTTTCTTTTCCTTATGTTGAGGTGTAATCCATATTGAAGGTTGTGGTCTTTGATCTTCATCAGCAAATGCTTCAAGTCCTCTTTTACTTCCAGCAAGCAAGGTTGTGTCATCTGCATAACACAGGTTGTTAATGAGTTTTCCTCCAATCCTGTTGCCCTGTTCTTCTTCAATTGATCTGGCTTCTCTGATTATTTGCTCAGCATATAGACAGAATAAGTATGGTGGAAGGAGATAACCCTGGCTCACACCTTTCCTGACTTTAAACCATGCAGTATCCCCTGTTCTATTTGAACGACTGCCTCTTGATCTATGTATAGGTTCTTCATGAGTACAATTAAGTGTTCTGGAATTCCCATTCTTCACAATGTTATCCATAATTTGTTATGATCCACACAGTCGAATGCCTTTGCATAGTCAATAAAACACTGGTAAACATCTTTCTTATATTCTCTGATTTCAGCCAAGATCCCTCTGACATTAGCAATGATACCCCTGGTTCCACATCCTCTTCTGAATCTGGCTTGAATTTCTGGCAGTTTCCTGTGATGTGCTGCTGCAACTGTTTTGAATGATCTTCAGCAAAATTTTACTTACTTGTGATATTAACAATATTGTTCGACAATTTCCACATTTGGTTGGATCACTTTGGAATAGGCATAAATATGGATCTCTTTCAGTTGATTGGCCAGGTAGCCGTCTTTCAAAGTTCTTGGCATAGACAAGTGAGCACTTCCATTGAAACATTTGAAACATTTCAATGGGTATTCTGTCAATTCCTGGAGCCTAGTTTTTTGCCAATGTCTTCAGTGCAGCTTGTACTTCTTCCTTCAGTACCATCAGTTCTTGATCATATGCTGCCCCCTGAAATGATTGAATGTTGACCAATTTTTTTTGGTATAGTGACTCTATGTATCCTTCCATCTTCTTTTGATTCTTCCTGAGTTGTTTAATATATTCCCCGTAGAATTCTTCAATATTGCAACTCAAAGCTTGAATCTTTTCTTCAGTTCTTTCAGCTTGAGAAATGCTGAGCGTATTCTTCCTTTTTGGTTTTCTATCTCCAGGTCTTTGCACATGTCATTATAATACTTTAGTTTGTCTTCTTGAGCCGCTCTTTGAAATCTTCTGTTCAGCTCTTTTACTTCATCATTTCTTCCATTTGCTTTAGCTACTCAATGTTCAAGACTAATTTCAGAGTCTCTTCTGACATTCATTTTGGTCTTTTGTTTCTTTCCTGTCTTTTTAATGACTTCTTGCTTTCTTCATGTATGATATCCTTGATGTTATTCCACAACTCATCTGGTCTTCGGTCATTAGTGTTCAATGTGTCAAATCTATTCTTGAGATGATCTCTAAATTCAGATAGGATATTCTCAAGGTTGTACTTTGTCTCTGGTAGACTTGTTCTAATTTTCTTCAGCTTCAACTTGAACTTGCGTAGGAGCAACTGACAGTCTGTTCCACAGTCGGCCCCTGGCCTTGTTCTGAATGATGATATTGAGATTTTCCATCATCTCTTTCCACAGATGTAGTCAATTTGATTCGTGCGTATTCCACCCGGTAAGGTCCATGTGTATAGTCACTGTTTATGTTGGTGAAAAAAGGTATTTGCAATGAAAAAGTCATTGGTCTTGCAAAATTCTATCATGGGATCTCTGTCATCACTTCTATCTCCAAGGCCATATTTTCCATCTACCAATCCTTCTTCTTTGTTTCCAAATTTACATTCCAATGATTATTAATCCATCCTGATTGCATGTTTGATCAATTTCAGACTGCAGAAGTTAGTAAAAATCTTCAATTTCTCATCTTTGGCCTTAGTAGTTGGCGTGTAAATTTGAGTAATAATCATATTAACTGGTCTTCCTTGTAGGTGTATGCATATTATCGTATTACTGACAGTGTTGTACTTCAGGATAGATCTTGAAATGTCCTTTTTGATGATGAATGCAATGCCACTCTTCTTCAAGTTGTTATTACCAGCATAGTAGACCATATGATTGTCTGATTCAAAATGGCCAATACCCATCCATTTCAGCTCACTAATGCCTAGGATGTTGATGTTTATGCATTCCATTTCATTTTTGACAATTTCCAGCTTTCCTAGATTCATACTTTGTACGTTCCACTTCCCGACTATTAATGGATGCTTGCAGCTGTTTCTTCTTATTTTGAGTCATGCCACATCAGCAAATGAAGGTCCCAAAAGCTTGACTCCATCCACATCATTAAGGTTGACTCTACTTTGAGGAGGCAGCTCTTCCCCAGTCATCTTTTGAGTACCTTCCAACCTAACGGGTTCATCTTCTGGTACAATATCAGACAATATTCTGCTGCTGTTCATAAGATTTTCACTGGCTAATTTTTTTCAGAAGTAGACCGCCAGGTCCTTCTTCCTAGTCTTTGTTAGTCTGGAAGCTAAGCTGAAACCTGTCCACCATTGGTGACCCTGCTGGTATTTAATACCAGTGGCATAGCTTCTAGCATCACAGAAAAAAGCCCCCACAGTACAACAAACTAACGGATGCGTGAGGGCTGACAGACATGTTTAATTAAATGCAATTCCATGTCTGCTGACCACCCACTAGGTGCCAGGATGGGAATTGGTGCTTAATTAAAGCACGGGAGCTCTTCTTTCTGAACTGTGATATTAAGTTTGGTAATTGGGCATCAGTATAATTTTCTTAAGGAGCCCTGGTGGCACAGAGGGTAAGTGCTTGGCTGTTAATCAAAAGGTCGGCCATTTGGAACCCACCAGCCACTCCATGGGAAAAAAATGCAGCAGTCTGTTTCCACAAACATTTACAGCCTTGGAAGACCCATGGGACAGTTCTACTCTGTCCTGCAGAGTCACTATAAATCGGAATCTACTTGACATTAGTGGATTTTATGAGTATCTTGGAAAATATTTATGATATTTTAGGAAGAAAAAAACACATTTGAAGAGTAATTCTAAATAAAAATTACGAATAATACTTGCTCCTTTTAAAATGTGAAGATATTTTTACTCATTTTGGGCTGCAGAGGCACTGGTTTTAAGGACACTGGTTTTAACCAGTCAAGCCTCTTTTGAAAAAAAAATGTAACCTTAGGTACTTGATGCTGTAAACAACACTTTAAAAACAACTGGTGGAAATGACCAGTGTCTATCCGTAGATGCCCTGAAAAGAGCACATGATGAGGGAATCTCCTAAAGAAGGCAACTCAGTTACTTGAGACTGCACCTAGTCACATCTTCTCGGTCACGGCTTCAGATGTGATGCTGGAGCAGTGAGAATGGGAGCGAAGTAAAACTTTCCTCCTTGGTGAGCAAGCACCAGCACAAGTGAGCAATGCAAAATGCTGCTCAGCAGGCTGCAGGTGGGCAGGTGCAACGAGAGGCTCTCAATACTCCTTTGTGTCTTTCCTTTTTTTTTTTTTAACACTGCCTCACATGATTTTTCAGACATTTAATCGTATTCTCTCTACCAGGGTTTATCAAGTTTATCAAATCAGTGAAAAGTTATGGGAAACAGAGAAATTACTGGGTAAGATGAAGATTTAAAATAGATTCAGTCTGAAAAATCACTGGATAAAGAAAAATAATTGAAAAAGCATGGAGGTTAAGAACAAAACAGGCTAAATAGTGTATCTGAAGAATAATGATCATATTCAGCCTCTCTCTTCATTTAAATTATTCAGCCTGTACCAATTGATACTTAACGATGAATAGATCTATAGTTACCAAATTTTGAGATATTTGTACCAATAACAAAGGAGTTAGAGATGCTGTGGATGTCTTGATCTTTCCTTTGGCTGGTTGCATGCTGTGCAAGGACAGAAGCCAGGCCTCTACTTCTACTGACCATCCCGGGTACAACAGGGAGTCTCCTGTAGACCCTCAACAAGTACTTGCTGAATGGCCTTGTTTGTATGTAAAGACTTGAGGAAGAAAGTTTATAAAGAGATATTCTGCAAACAGATTTCTAAATGCATACTTTTTATGTAATCTGTTAATCTGTTGTATTATAATAAAATATTTATGTTTTTGCTTCAATTATTGGACCTGTAAAGCCCTGGTGGCACAGTGATTAAGAGAGATGGCTGCTAAACAAAAGGTCAGTCAGCAGTTCAAATCCACCAACTACTCCTTGGGAACCCTATGAGGCAGTTCTACTCTGTCCTATAGGGTCGCTATAGGTCAGAATTGACTCAATGGTAATGGCTTTATTGGACCTGTAAATCTTTTCAGGGCAGGTACTATGTCTTTTTCATTTTTAGTAATCCCAATAAACAGCAGAGTGCCAGAAACATAGTAGGTGTTCTATAAATGTTTATGATTTTATTTGGCTACTTGTGGCTGTTGTTTCTTTGAGCAAGCAACAAGAGTCCCCTTGTTATGGGTTGCATTGTGTCCCCAAAACTGTGTGTCAACTTGGCTAGGTCATGATTCCCAGTATTGTATGGTGGTCCACCATTTTGTGATGAGATTGTCCTATGCGCTGTAAATCCTAACATCTATGATGTTAATGAGGCAGATTACAGGCGGTTATGTTAATGAGGCAGAACTCAAATCTACAGCATTAGGTTGTATCTTGAGTCAGTCTCTCTCGAGATATAAAAGAGAGAATGGAGCAGAGAGGAGAGGGACCTCCTACTACCAAGAAAGCAGAACCAGGAGTGGAGTGCGTCCTTTGGACCTGTGGTCCTTGCACTGAGAAGCTCCTAAACCAGGGCAAGATTGATGACAAGGACCTTCTCCCAGAATCAACAAAGAAAGAAAGTCTTCCCCTGGAGCTGGAACCCTGAATTCGAACTTCCAGCCTCCTAAACTGTGAGAGAATACATTTCTCTTTGTTAAAGCCATCCACTTGTGGTACTTCTGTTACAGCAGCACTACATGACTAAGACACTCCTCCTCCCAAACAAAGTTAAAGAAAAACATGCAGTATTTACCACAGAAAAGAACTAAAAACTTGATAACTGAAAAGAAGTACCATGTTCCAGAATTGGAAAGATTGAATACTTTAATGTAATATCAATTCTTCCCTAATTAATGTATATGTTCAATGTAATTCAATAAGAATGCCAGCGAGAAAATACACAGATGATACAGAGAGAGAAAGGAAGTATTTTTTGGAGACTTGAAAGTGATTTCAAGTTTATTCTGATAAACACAACCAAGAAAATTTGGGGAAACTATGGTCATGAGTGAGAAATATTCTACCAGATATAAAATAAAAAGCTACACTATTTAGAAACATGTAGTTCTAAGAGAAAACTTAAAAGCTCAAAGAGAACAGAATAGACAGTGTAGATAGTGCATAAATAGACAAGGCATGTATAGGAATTTATGATAAAGATGATATCACAAAATATTTGGAAAAAAGATTAATAAACTATTCTTGGAAATTCTTGTTCATCAAAATGAATTCCAGAGGTATTAAAAAGTTAAACAGAAGAAGTAAAACTACTAGATAAAAAGGGAATATTGAAGATCAGCTGATTGTGAGCTGAAAAATTAAAGACTACATATAAAAGCAGTGCAAGAATACTCAAAGGAAAATGTTTATAATTTTACTACAAAATTTAAAGAGTTCTGTACACTATAACAATCCAAAGGCAAAAATGATAAATTGGAAAACATATTTGTAACATTTACAGCAAAAAAAATTTTTTTTTGTCATCAATATGTAAAGATTTGGAGCCCTGGTGGCGTAGTGGTAAAGAGTTCAGCTGCTAACCAAAAGGTCGGCAGTTCAAATTTACCAGCCACTCCTTGGAAACCCTGTGGGGCAGTCTACTCTGTCCTATAGGGTCACTATAAGTCAGAACCCACTCAATGGCACCTAACAACAACAAAAACATACAAAGATTTACTGGAGAAAACCTGTGAAATCTCCCAATTATGGTGGGCAAAGGACATCATGGTAGAGACTGCCAGCTGCCCACCAAAACCCATGCTCTTTTTCTTCAGTAGTTCCAGAATTGAAGTGTGACACATGGATAAATTCAGTCCCAGCCTCCCTCATGGCCACGTTGCTAAGCTTTCCCTAATGGAATAGGAGCAGAAATGATGCACTGCTTCAAGGACAGAGCTTTTCAGAGAGTAGATGTGCCTGCTCTGCATTTCTCCTTCCCATTCTGCCTGCTGAAGCTTATGTGACATGACCCAGACTAAACATTAAGGTTTTAGGGGGTGATGGAACCACAAAAGAAAAAGATTCTAGGTCTCTCCATCACCATGTGGAGGATGATCACATGCCAACCTAACACCTGCACAAAGGGATGATAACTTCAGTCTTAACATGGTAATCATTTGTTATAACAATTTAGCATTGCCGTTGAGTCAATTCTGACTCACATTGACCCCATGTGCATCGGAGTAGAACTGTGCTCCGTAGGGTTTTCAAAGGCTAAGTTTTTGGAAGTAGCTTACCAAACACATCTTCTGAGGTACCTCTGGGTAGACTCGAATCTTCAACTTCTTGGTTAGCAGCCAAGCACTTTAACTATTTGCACCACCCAGGGACTCTTATAGCAATTTATTCTATCCTAATACACAATGCCTAGAAGAAGAAACACCAATGACTACTAACCATATGAAATATAGTCATCTTCATTTAATAGTTAAGAAAAAGTAAAAGTTACTATATTTACCTAGCAAATGATTATTGCAAATATTGAAAATGGTAAGAGCAAAAATGCTCATTTTGACAAGGATTCAGGGAAACTGCTTCTCTCATACGTGGTTAGTGGGAATGAGTAACTGGTCCAAATTCTTCAGAAATAATTTTGCATATTCTTTGAAGGGTCTTGGAAAAATCATGTTTTTACCCATTTCTTTTTGATAAATGTATTCTAAGTAAACAGTTATTAATAAAGATTTATGTGCAAAGGTGTTTACCAAAGTATTCTTTATAATACCAGAACATTTGGAAGCAAATTAATGCTCCCAAATAATAAAATGGCTAACTAAAATTTAATGCATTTATCTGATTATGGATTATTATATAGCATTTGAAATTGTGTTTAGGAAGATTTTTAAATTACATGGGAGAAATACTCATACCATAATGATTAGTGTAAAAAATTCAGCACACAAAATGTAATATAGAGTGTGCATCTAAGATTTAAAGAAAAGAACCAAAACTATATAAATTTACAAATATAGAAAATTATATATGAAGATATTTGAAAGAGAGTATGCTAGAATATTAATTGTATTCAGTACAAATGACTTCTACAATCTTTCCTTTACTTTTCTGTACTTTGTGGAATTCCCTACAAATATTTTATTAGTTTATAATTAAAAAAGACAAGCTATTTTGAAAAGATAAAATAGGCTGTCAAAAAACTGAAGTGGGTTTGTGAAACTGTATTTGTCAATGTAGAAACCATTATAGCAATTAATTTAAAATATTCTGCTATTTAGAAGACTAAGTTAGCTTTATTTCTATTCCCTGGTTATGAAACATTTTCTAATTTTAGAGCTTTAGAGATATAGCATTTTCAACAGAGTAGTGTGAAGTCTGAAACTTTGGATATCAAATATTTTAAAATCTTTTTATCAAAGTGCAATATACATACAGAAGTGTGCCCATATTCAAAATGTATATCTTCATGGACTTTCACAAACTGAAAACACTGATGTGACTTACACCCAGATCAAGAAACAGAACATCGCCAGTACACAGCAGACTTTTTTTTTATTTTCCCTTCTAGTCACTTGCCCCCGAGATAACTGCATAGACTAGTTTTGTCTTATTATATATAGAGGAAAAAGAAATCATATATTTTCTTTTGTATTTTGCTTCTATCACTCAACCTTATGTTTGTGTGATTCATCCATATTGTTGCATGCACTTTTAGATTACCCATTCTTATTGCTGTGCAATATTCCATTGTGGAAATATACCACAATTTATTTGTATGTTCTACTGTTGATAGGCTTTCATGTAGCTTTAAGCTTTTGGCTGTTATGAGTAGTGCCTAGAACACACCATTACAAGTCCTCTAGTGAACATATGTATGCCTCTTGGTTAAATGTATACATATCTAGGAGTGTAATTGCTGGGCAATAGGGCATGCATATGGTCAACTTTAGAATATATTGCCATACATGTTTCCAAAGTGGTTTATTAATTTACACTCTCACCGGCAGTGTATGGGTTTGGGTTTCTCCACATTCCCACAAACTGTAGAAAGTGCAGAACTTTTCTTTTTCTATATTCTTAGCCATTCTGGTGGTTGTTGTTAGGTGCTGTTGAGTCGTTTCCGTCTAGTAGTGACCCTATGTACAACAGAATGAAACACTGCCTAGACCTGCACCATCCTCACAATCGCTGCCATACTTGAGCCCATTGTTGCAGCCACTGTGTCAATCCATCTTGTTGAGGGTCTTCCTCTCTTTTGCTGACCCTCTACTTTACCAAGCATGCTATCCTTCTTCAGGACTGATCCCTCCTGATAATATGTCCAAAGTGTGTGAGACATAATCTCACCATTCTTGCTTCTAAGGTGCATTCTGGGTGTACTTCTTCCAAGACAGATTTGTTCGTTCTTTTGGCAGTCCATGGTATATTCAATATTCTTCACCAACACCATAATTCGAAAGCATCAGTTCTTCATTGGTCTCCCTTATTCATTGTCCAGCTTTCACATGTATATGAGGTGACTGAGAAACCATGGTGTGGGTCAGACGCACCTTAGACTTCATGGTGACATCTCTGCTTTTCAACACTTCAAAGAGGTCTCTTGCAGCAGATTTGCCCAAGGCAATGCATCCTTTGAAATCTTGACTGCTGCTTCCATGGGTGTTGATTGTGGATCCAAGTAAAATGAAATCCTTGACAACTTCAATCTTTTCTCCGTTTATCATGATGTTGTTTATCAGTCCTGTTGTGAGGATTTTTGTTTTCTTTATGTTGAGGTGTAATCCATACTGAAGGCTGTGGTCCTTGATCTTCTTCAGGAAGTGCTTCAAGTCCTCTTAACTTTCAGCCAGCAAGGTTGTGTCATCTGCATATCACAGGTTGTTAATGAGTCTTCCTCTAATTCTGATGCCCCATTCTTCTTCATATAGTCCAGCTTCTCGGATTATTTGCTCAGCATACAGATTGAATAAGTAAGGTGAAAGGATACAATCCTGACACACACCTTTCCTGACTTTAAACCAAGCAGTATCCCCTTGTTCTGTTCAAACGACTGACCCTTGATCTACGTACGGGTTCTGCAGAGCACAATTAAAATTAAAATATTAAACAACGCAGAAAGCATCAAGAAGATGGAAGGAATACACAGAGTGGCTATACCAAAAAGAATTGGTCAACGTTCAACCATTCAGGAGGTTGCATATGATCAGGAACCAATGGTACTGAAGGAAGAGGTCCAAGCTGCTCTGAAGGCATTGGTGAAAAACAAGGCTCCAGGAATTGACGTAATACCAATTGAGATGTTTCAACAAACTGATGCAGCACTTGAAGTGCTTGCTTTTTCTATGTCAAGAAATTTGGAAGACAGCTACCTGGCCAATTGACGGGAAGAGATCCGTATTTATGCCTATTTCCAAGAAAGGTGATCCAACCAAATGCGGAAATTACCCAGCAATATCATTAATATCACATGCACTTAGAATTTTCCTGAAGATCATTCAAAAGCAATTGCAGTAATACATCATCAGGGAACTGCCAGAAATTCAAGCTGGATTCAGAAGAGGACATGGAATGAGGGATATCATTGCTGATGTCAGATGGATCCTGGCTGAAAGCAGAGAATACCAGAAAGTTGTTTATCTGTGTTTTATTGACTATGCAAAGGCATTCGACTGTGTGGATCATAACAAATTATGGATAACATTGCGAAGAATGGGAATTCCAGAACACTTAATTGTGCTTATTCTCGTGGTGGTTATGTGGTATTAACATGATGTGCTACTGACATTTGTCTTAGTTTCCTAGGGCTACCATAACAAAATACCACAAAGTGCCAAGCCCTGTTGCTGTCCAGTCAATTCTAATTCATAGCAACCCTTTAGGACAGAGTAGAACTGCCCCACAGGGTTTCAAAGGAGTGGCTGGTAGATTCAAACTGCTGACTTTTGGTTAGCAGCTGAGCTCTTAACCACAAGCCCCCAGGCTTCCCCACAGTAGGTGGCTTTAAAGAATAGAAATTTACTGTCTCACAGTTCTGGAGGTTAAAATTTCAAAATCAGAGCATTAGGAAGTCCTGTCTCTCTCTGATCATTCTAGGGAAGAGTCTTCCTTGTCTCATTCAGCTTCTGGTAGCCCTGAGTGTTTCTTGTTGCATTTTACATGGCCTGTATTTGTGTGTGTCTCTGTGAGTTCTTTTCTTTGATAAAATACCACTCAGAAGGAGGGGATTAGTACCCACCCTACTCTGGTATGACCTCCTTAATTTAACTGATTACAACTTCAAAGAAAGACCTTATTTTCTAAGGAAAGTCACATTCACAGATACAGGGGTATCTTTTTTGGGAGACACGGTACAACTCATAACTAGATATTAAAAATATTGAGTATTCCTATCAATGAAAGTGATATATGTCTCCATTTATTCATTTATTTGGAAACCCTGGTGGCATAGTTGTTAAGAGCTCAGGCTGCTAACCAAAAGGTCAGCAGTTTGAATCCACGAGGCCCTCCTTGCAAACTATGGGGCAGTTCTACTCTGCCTTATAGGGTCACCATGAGTCGGAATCTACTCGAGGGCAACCGGTACGGGTAAGATTGTTTTCTCAATAATACATATTAGTTTACAGTAGACAATTAGCATACAGTTTTCCAATTATTCTAATTATTTGATGATCTTTGATTCCATTGAAAATGGTATTATTTAAAAACTTTTTTTGTTTGCAATACTCTCTGGTCCTTTATCCTGTGAAATACAGCCACGACGGTCTCTCCAGACCTTCAGCTCTGCTCCCCAGCCCAGGGAGTCCTCTAGGTTTACCCTGTCTTCCCTCCTGATGTTGTGACCTCCAAAAGTAAGCTGGAGTAATTTTAAGGCTTACTCATTTGTTTCCTCTCTCTCAGGGATCACAGGTCTTTCTGTCCTAATGCCCAGTTTCTTGAAAACTGTTGTTTCACTTATTTTATCCTTCTCTGTGTCTGTTTGATGCAAGAACACCTTTTAAATTTTTCTTTCAAAATTCACTATAATTTTTTATAATTCTGTTGTCATCAACAGTGTCACAATATCAGATTAAGAATAAATGCTTGATTATTATCCAGTTCAGCAAAGAAGTAGTTCATATCACTGACAAGTAAGTGTAGTTCTAACATGAATGTTGGTTGATATTTTCATTTATGCTAATGAGTAAGACAAAAATGAAACAGTGAAAACCTGTTAAAATATCATTCATTCATCAATGACATGAGTGACTTCTCTACTGAAGCCAATAATAGTTTTCAAATACTGGAAGAACGTTTCCTCAGTTTTTGTCCTATTCACAATATAACAGCTATAGACACTTAGAGATAAGAAACGGTCTGCTGTTTCTTGCCGTGATGAAGATTAGATTAAGGAAAGCATGTAGGAGCACTTTTACACTTTTACATTGTATCTACATTAATAACATCACTTTCTTAAATCTGTACAATCAATAAAATAATATGTCATGCCTTGATTTGTAGTGTTGGTTGATTTCCACCGTATAAATACTCTCCTAATGGCCAATTTGAAGTTATCAACGTGACATCACTGAACCTGGCATTGGAAAAAGCCACACAGTAACACAGCGTTATAGAGCGTTTCCACCATACAGATGGAGTACACATAAATAAGTTCAAGAGCATAGATAATGGTAAAATAATTAAGAAGTCATGGGATTTTAGTATTTCTTAACTTTGTTTTTAATATAATTTGTTTTTAATGTAACTTCATATAGCTTAATTTTTAATAATGGTTATGTTTATTAACTGGCTCAAAAATCTTCTGAAAATTTAACAATTGATTCTTACAAGCTGGTAGGAGCTGGCTCCAGCACAGCACTGCGTAATTGCAGGTTAGTTGAGATGCTTAGAAATTGCATAGGTAAAGTTCCTGAAAGGAGCGCTGGTGGCACAATAGCTAAGCACTCAGCTGCTAACCAAAATGTCAGCAGTTTGAACCCACCAACTGCTCTGCAGGAGAAACCTCGCAATCTGCTCCTGTAAAAATTTCAGCCTAGGAAACCCCCTGCAGGGCAGTTCTACTCTGTCCCATAGAGTTGCTATAGGTCAGAATAGACTTGACTCCACACAACACCACCACCAACAAAGTTACTAGTATATTAAAGGGGCTCTATAAAGGGTAACTATAAACTACACAACCTCACCCCTTCACCAGGAGTAGTTTTACTTTGCTGTAAAAGAAAAAAGAGTATCAAGTTGTAGAACAATCCCTAGGGTAAGGACTCTGTAAGGGAGGAAGATTCAGAACTGTTTGCATGTTACTAACTGTTCCTTGAATGATCATTGTAAACTCCAGTTTCCTTATCTGTAAAGTGGGAATAATAATTATGTACACACCAAATGGCTGTTGTAAATATTAAATAATGTACACGATGCACTTCCCAAGTGTAACATGCTAAATTTAAAAAGTTACGGGGCAGCAAACTCATTTCTAAAGTGGAAACCATTCCCAAGATATAACAAGTCTTATTTATCCCTGCCTCCACCTTTCAGGCTTCCTTCTGTCTTCACTATGCAATCTCACTCGCCTCTGCAGCACTGAGAGCATCTTCCAGACCCTTCCCGCAACACTTGAATGTGTTCATCAGATAATCTGAGCTTTGTTTTTGGAAAAAAATAAATAAACAAATCAGTCTCCACCCTTGTGTCATGACAACACCCTTCAAACTTTGTTTTCAAGTGTACATTCCCATTAAAATACCTTAAAGCATGATTTGGCTTAGAGAATTTTTTGAAAACTATACAAAACTCCTCGAGATAATTGAAAACACTCCAGGTGTCCCAAAAGCAGAAAAGGGAATTACTGAGAGGAGTTTAAGCAAAGCATTACTTAGTAAGCAAGGAGGAAAAGTGGGCTGAGGGCTTAGCTGCAGGAGCCTTTGGAGCTGAATTGGGCTCTGAACATAAGCCCCTAGAGAAGAAGGTTGTGGATTGATGGGGCAACCTGAAGTGACTCTCCTCCATAGAGAGTGGGGTGGATTGGGAAAGGGGAGCATTGTTTAAAGGGAAAGCAGAAGGAAAGGAACTAAATCTTTCCTTTTTCCCTCTGTGAAGGACATTTTGCATGGAATCTAGGGCTTTTAAAATAATGAGAGGTGAGCCCAGAGCTAGGAGACTGCAGAGCTACCTCCCTACCTTAAGAAGCAGAAAGTTAAGCATTCAAAGGAAGACATGAGGTTGTGTAGGTGGAACAGAATTCAAGGGGCTTGAAACAGGAAGACTTTGCACATCTGCAAGCATTCTGAATAAAGTCAAAGATGTATAATGGTCTCAGAGAAGCAAAGATGACTTGTCAGCTTCCTATGTCAACAGACTAGTGTTATTTATGGATAGAGTTTTAATGTAACCATTTTATTGATTGGCTGTACTTAGCAGTGCACATTTTATTTTTTTCTTCCAGTGCTGTCAAACAGGCTCCATCAGATCTCCTAGGCTCTTGGTTGATGCCATAATTTTAGGTCACTTTCAGATAATAAAGGACAGACCCATTTTCAGAAAAAATTATGCCTATTTTAAATCCAGGTCAAATATTTCCCCCTTTTAGAGCCCTGGTCCATGGTTTAGGGAAAAGCAGGAGGGATGGATACAGAAACCTTCAATGAGATGGAATGATGCAATAGCCACAACAATGGACTCAAACGTACGAACAATAATGATGGCAGAGGACCAGGCAACAGTTCGATCTTTTATACATAAGGTCACAGTGAGTCGGCGCTGACTTGATGGCAGCTAACAACAACAACAGACACTGTTTAGAATTGTCAGTGCACAGTGATAATAAATAACAAACTGACTTTTGGTCAGCTATGTTGCAGTTTTTAAATTTACTACACACATGCTCCCCCTGTATCCAGGGCAGACTGCTCTTAGTTAGTGCCCTAACTAAGCAGTTACTGAGCTGCAGAAATTGAGTGCTCTCCTAAGCTGTTAAGATTGGAGCACAGGGATATTGGGAGAACTTAAGCTATAAATATGGTGTCAGGGTTTCTCTTGATAAACAAAACCAGTAGGAGATAGATAGATAGATAGATTTTAAGAAATTGGCTCATGCAATTGTGGAGACCAGCAAGTCCAAAAGCCATAGGTCAAGCGACATACTAGAAACTCCAGCAGGATGTCAGTTACAGTCTTGAGGCAGAATCCCTTCTCTTTGAGAAACCTCAGTTTCTGCTCTTAAGGCTTTAAATTGATTAGATGAGCTCCTCCCCATTAAGGGTAATCGCCTTTACTTACAATTGATTGTAAATGTTAATCACATCATCAAAATACCTTCAGAGCAACATCTAATGTTTGACCAAACAACTGGACCCCATAGCTACCCAAGTTGACACATAAAATTAACCATCACATTCTGGAGGGCATCCACAGGGTAGCCAGCACACACAGGAAGACCCATCACTCTGACAAAGCTATTCTAAAGGGAACTTAGCCCAAAGACTGAGACCAAACTTCTGATTTCCTTGTCGGTTAGGAAGGTCTGTTCTTTTGAAAAGGGAGCAAGTGGCCCCAGGGACCTCCTAGGTTACAACACTATTCTACAAATATTTGCAATTTATGATGTGTCCAGAAAAGGACAGAGGTTGGTTCAATGTAATAGATACTCCCTAGTATGCTATATACTCCACAAAGAAGGCCATTCATTCTAGTTGCTTTGTACCCACAAGACCAACATAGAGGTGACATACATTTCTAATATATTTCCTACAACATCCCCTAAAGCCCTCTGCTCCAGTCCCCCACTGAATTTGATACATGTTGTATTTCAACATCTTCAAGCCTTGCTGTTAAATGATTTTCATTCTCTGTTTAAACTGAAGTGCCACTTCCTTGATTAAACATAAGCTCCTAAATTAACTATGTGCCTACTCTGATTCTACTTCTTCTGTCATTTTTTATTTCATTTTGAATTATAATTCATTTATTTTCACAGTTGTTACCCTCACTAAATTTTCAGCTCTTTGAAGTTAGAGTTCATGTTCTATGTACCTTCATACGCATAGCTATCTTTCTCTTCAGTACTTAATGAAACACTTTTTTAAAAAAAAAATTTCCCCTAGGAGTTATTCAATAAACATGTTGGAAGACAATTTAATTTAATATCAAAATAATGACCTTGTTCACCAGAATAAATATTGCATATTAATCAAACACCAACTTTATGAAAAAAAACTAATCCATTTTTATTCAACACCTACTATACTCTATAACACAATATGTATTTCTCAAGCTGAAAGAGCTGAAAAAAAAATTCAAGACTTGAGTTGCAATAGTGAAGGATTCTATGGGGAAAATATTAAAGGATGCAGGAAGCATCAAAAGAAGATGGACACAGAGTCACTATACCAAAAAGAATTGGTTGACATTTAGCCATTTCAAGAGGTGGCATATGTTCAGGAACCTATGGTACTGAAGGAAGAAGTCCAAGCTGCACTGAAGGCATTGGCAAAAAACAAGGCTCCAGGAAGTGAAGGAATATCAGCTGAGATGTTTCAAACATCTTCACTCATCTATGCCAAAAGATTTGGAAGACAGCTACCTGGCCAACTGACTGGAAGAGATCCATATTTATGCCTAGTCCCAAGAAAGGTGATCTAACCGAATGCAGAAATTATTGAACAATATCATTCATATCACACGTAAGTAAAATTTTGCTGAAGGTCATTCAAAAGCAGCTGTAGCAGTGTATCAACAAGGAACTGCCAGAAATTCAGGCCAGATTCAGAAGAGGACGTGGAACCAGGGATATCATTGCTGATGTCAGATGGATCCTGGCTGAAAGCAGAGAATACCAGAAAGATGTTTACCTGTGTTTTACTGACTATGCTAAGGCATTCAACTGTGTGGATCATAACAAATTGTGGCTAACATTGCAGAGAATGGGAATTCTGGAACATTTAATTGTGCTCACGAGGAAGCTGTACATAGATCAAGAGGCAGCTGTTTAGACAGAACAAGGTGATACTTCCTAGTTTAAAGTCAGGAAAGGTGTTTGTCAAGGTTGTATCATTTCACCATACCTATTCAATCTGTATGCTGAGTAAATAATTTGAGAAGCTGGATTATACAAAGAAGAATGGGGCATCAGGATTGAAGGAAGACTCATTAATAACCCGTGTTATGCAAATGACACAACCTTGCTTGCTGAAAGTAAAAGAGGACTTGAAGCACTTTCTGATGAAGAGCAAAGACCACAGCCTTCAGTATGGATTACACCTCAACATAAAGAAAACAAAAATCCTCACAACTGGACCAATAAACAACATCATGATAAATGGAGAAAAGATTGAAGTTGTCAAGGATTTCATTTTACTTGGATCCACAATCAACACCCATAGAAGCAGCAGTCAAGAAATCAAAAGACTCATTGCCTTGGGCAAATCTGTTGCAAAAGACCTCTTTAAAGTGTTGAAAAGCAAAGATGTCACCTTAAAGACTAAGGTGCGCCTCACCCAAGCCATGGTTTTTTCGGTCGCCTCATATGCATGTGAAAGGGGGACAATGAATAAGGAAGACCGATGAAGAATTGACGCCTTTGAGTTGTGGTGTTGGCAAAGACTATTTGAATATACCACGGACTGCCAAAAGAACGAACAGGTCTGTCTTGGAAGAAGTACGACCGGAATGCTCCTTAGAAACAAGGATAGCGAGACTACGTCTTACATACTTTGGACATGTTGTCAGGAGAGATCAGTCCCTGGAGAAGGACATCATGCTTGGTAAAGTACCGGGTCAGCAAAAAAGAGGAAGACCCTCAACGAGATGGATTGACACAGTGACTGCAACAATGGGCTCAAGCATAACAATGTTGTGAGGATGGAGCAGAACCGGGCAGTGTTTCGTTCTATTGTACATAGGATCTCTATGAGTTGAAACTGACTTGATGGCACCTAACAACAACAACAAGGCACAGGCCAAGGTCAAGAACTCTCAGATGGAATTGTCATACGAAGGATGCAACCAGGAATCAGAACTGGGTAAGCAGGCTAGGCTCAGAGACATCAAGACAGAAGTCTGAGAGTGAAGAAAATATATTTTAAAAAGAAGAAGTAACATAAAGAAGCTTAAGGTCAGAATAAGGAGGTAGAAGGAAGGTAATTTGGTTCAGCCCTGTTGAAACCCTGATGAGCCCTGGTGGTACAATGGTTAAACACAGGGCTGCTAACAGAAATGTGGGCGGTTTGAACCTACCCAGTGGCTCCACAAGAGACAGACATGGCAATCTGCGCCCCAAAAGATTACAACCTAGAAAACCCTATAGGGCAGTTCTACTCTGTCCCTACGAGTCATTATGAGGTCATAGGGTCTCTACAAGTCGGAATCGACTCCATGGCACCTAACACAGCAACTTATTGAAACAATATGAACCAGAGAATCATATCAGGAAATCATATCAGGAAAGGGCCTGTTAGGGCCTTTAAAGTTGGTGGAATCGAACAATGTCTTCTCTATTTACTATTAGCTCCCTTTTACTTCTCATAAGGAGCCCTGATAGTGCAATGGTTAAGTGCTCAGCTGCTAACTCAAAGGTTGGTGGAAGAAAAGTCTTGGCAATCTGCTCCTATAAAAGCCACAGCCTAGAAAACCCTATGGGGCAGTTTTATTCTGTCACATGGGGTCACTATGAGTCAGAATGGACTAGACAGCACCTGACAACAACTTACTTCTCTTTTGCAGACCACAGACCCTGTGCCAGACCAGCTTATATTAAGGATCTTGATTAATTTATGATTTGATGGCAAAACAAACAGATAAATAAATAAATACTCAGCTAATTACAAGGAGACCACATTCAAACTTGGTGGATAGTTTTGCTATAGAAAAAATAAACTAAAAACAAAAACATTCTGCTCAGTGTCTCATTCTTCATCTGAATGTTCTATTTATATTCAGTCTCCGATAATACAGATGTGCCTCACTTTATAAAGAAGAACAAGCACACAAGAATTCAGATTTTCAGGATGGAAAATGACAATAATTATTTCAATTATGAAGGAAAAAATATTTAAAATATTGGTGTTGCAAGTAAAGAATTATTTGATTCCATTAAAGGCCTTTCCTTTTGTATAAAATTCATTTTACAGAACTTTACCTGGGGAGGGGGCAGAAAATTTAAGGTAATGTATTGGAAACTACAAGAAATTGAATATCCTGTAAATCCCAACAAATTTCACTTTCTGAGTGAAGCCTCCCCACTCCTCCTAGTCAGAACGTTCATGTGAACAATTAGGATGGAAACCAAATCACTAAAATTATTCCATGGAAGAATATTTCTTAATATACCTCAAAAGTAATTATGTACAACTTTAGAAACTTATGAATCACGTAAGAGTGTATGCAGTTTACCTTCTAGCAAGTTAATAAAATAGTAAAGTTGCATCATTCAACATGACACAATGGAAAATCTACAAATACCAGCACTTTTAATCTCTCAGTTTAAATCTTACATTTAGTATATACATCATGATAAATGCAAACAAGGGTAGAGAACTCACTTCACTGGCATGAGGTAGCTTTTATAGGTGTATTATTCATCTCTGCTCTTATTAGAAAAACTTAACTATAGTTTAGTGAGGAAGTATTGAACTAGAAAGGAGATCTACCTGGTTTTGAAACCAGGCTTTTCCATTTTTAGGTGAATTTAAGCAAGCCGCTTCACCATTTTGAGATTTTGTTTACCCATATATCAAACGACATAATGAGCTTACTTTACATAACTGTTGGAGAATTTATCAAGATCATATATACATGCAAAACGTTTTACACAATATCTGCCACTGAGTAGAAGGTCAGTAAAGCCTTTTTACTTGGTTCTCACTTTAATAACATAATGATGAATTGTCTGCTCTTTTGTTTATCTATTACTTTCAACAAGAAAAAGATGGGAAGCACAAAAAATCATATGGAACAACGTAAACCAGAGAGAAACGTGTGTGTGTAGCCCACTGCCGTCGAGTCAATTCCGACTCATAGCAATCCTAAAGGACAGAGTAGAACTGCCGTACAGGGTTTCCAAGGAGGGGCTGGTGGATTTGAACTGCCGACCTTTTGATTAGCAGCCGAACTCTTAACCACTGCGCCACCAAGGCTCTGTGTAGTAATATAGCGTCATAAAATTTTTCATAACTGGAAACAGCTATACGTGTAGCTCTAGAAAGTACCTTGGAAAACTTGGTAAAGAGCTGCAGCTCCAGGAGCAAGTGGTCTGTGCATGTGTGGTTTGTTTGTTGAGTGGTAGGGACAGGATGTAAAAGAATGCCTAACACATAGCTTTTATTGCTGATGTTGTTTTAATTTGAATTAAATTCCCTTTGGATTGGGCATTCGTGCTTTCACTCTCCAGCTCTCTGCATTCCGGATTCTTCCTCATTTTCTTATATATCCTTGTATATTACACAGTGGTACATGTTGCTGCATCTTACCCCCTTATAGCACATAAATCTAGTCTCCCTCCCCTCGGTTTACAGCTAAATATCTAAGCAAGGTAACAAGAGTGGCCCATGATGACTGAGTTCTTTAGAGACACAAGTAACGAATTGAGAGGCAGGATTATAGCTCAATCTTCCCCAGCAAACTTCATCTTCCCCGCTTGAATCTCTTTGGATTTTCAGCATGTGCAGCATGGAATTTGGTGAACATTAGATGTGCTCTACCACCTGTCGGTTTGTCATACTGTAGTGGAATGCCTGTTGCTATGATGCTGGAAGCTATACCACCGATATTTCAAATACTAGCAGGGTCACCCATAGTGGGCAGGTGTTGGTGGAGCTTCCAGACTCAGACAGGCTAGGAAGAAAGGCCTGGCAATCTACTTCCAAAAAATTAGCCAGTGAAAACCTTATGGATCACAACAAAATATTGTCTGATATAGAGCTGGCAGATGAGCCACTTAGATTGCTAGGCACAAAATACACAGTGGCCACAACAATGGACTCAAGCATACCAATGATCGTGAAGAAGGCACAGGACTGGGGGTCACCATGAGTGAGAGTCAGTTCGACAGCAGGTAACAACAAACCAGACGAGCTCCAAGATTTTCCTAATTGTTAAGACTGAACTCAGGCCTTAAGAAGTTGAGTCAATGCTCTTTTTGCTATAATCACAACTCCTTCCTTCACTCCTTTAAGGAAATAAGAATCATCTGAACTTAGAAATCGTTATGAATCTGACTTCAAAAAAAGTTAATGTGTATGTGTTTACAGGTTCAATTTGGAATACAGCAACTTATATACTGCCAAACTGTAAACTCTTAAAGTTGTTGAAATGTAAAAGGAAAGTAACAGGCCAAATAATTTTATTTTATTTTTCTCTGACACAACAAAGAATAAAAGTAACTTTGCTTCCAACTTTTGGCTATTTTTGCCAATTCATCATATAAGAAAAAAATAGGTCAGGTTTAAATATCCCACTATTTATAAAAATATATGAAATGATAAAATAGTTTCGCAAGTGTCTTTTTTGAAAGAGTGGATATTTTAAATGACCTAGCTGGCTTTTGTGGATCTAGTCTTTGTTTCATGCCTTCACTAGCAGAAGGCAGAAAGCTGGTCGCTTCACTGACTTTTTCTAAGAGGTAAAGCAGATTGCCACAGAGAATTTCCTAACACCTACAGGCACTAAGAGCTTGTTGTATTAATTTTAAAAAGAATAGTCAAAATTGTATTTTTTAAATATTACTTTTACCCAATTATTTGAGTTCTAAAGCTAATTAGAGAAGTTCCTGGTGACAAGGATATACCTTATACATTACACTCCACGTCTTCATTTTATCGTCCTCTTCATCAAATCCCTTATCACATATATTAAAGAAAATCTTGTCTCAATGCCACTTGTAGGTTAACCAAATCACTTATTTTTATTGCGTATTCTTCCAAGTACATCCCTAAGATCTATTTTATTCTTATCTTATGCTAAAGAATGTAATTCTTGGGTCTGGCATGTGCTCTTTTATATTTGTTAATTGCCATGATCTATTTGCAAGATTGTAAATCTATTTAAATAGCATAAAGCTATCAACTTGACACTTAACTGAAAATGTACTTAATTCTGTTAGTTTTTTATTCATCTCTCTGATTGAGATTCCATTCTCCCGCCCCCCAAGGTCTTAGGGTCACTTGCTTAGGGGCGAAAGAAGGTGATGAATGACTTACTGCTACCTATAAAGTGGATGGGTGAGTCAGAGACTGGCGAGACAGGGGGATCTGAAGTTACATAGACCTTGAAGAGGCCACTTGGGGCCACTCTTGCTGCCAAATCATCAGTATTTATGACATCTTCTTTCAAGTTGTAAAATGCTGGCCCTGGGTATTATATGACGGTTGTATTACAGGGGTCACCTATCTTGTTTCTGAATTTTTGCTCAAAATATTCCCCGTGCCTAGACTTGTGTCTCCTTGCTCCTTCAGTAAGTTTTACTCTTGCGTCTAAATTTGATTCTTCAAGAAATTCTGTCTGATTTGATGCAAAATAGCATTCTGCACTATCACTTTAACATTTTGTAGACCATTATTTCTACTAAATTTAAATCTAAAAAAATACTATACGACAAGCACCACAATGGTAAATTATATTACCATATTTGTATGAATTTTCAGAATATACAAATATAAAATCTCAGATTTGAGGGCTACTGGGCAGGACCTTCTGATCTGCCCATACATCAGGGCCAGAAATCTAATCATTCCCTGGCCCTTTCTCCTGTTCTAATTAAACACTCTACTACTGAATGAGGTGACAACAAAATTTGTCATTAACAATTAGATGTGATAGGGTTGCTTAGCACTTCCAGAGAAAGGGAAGAAAGGTCATAAGGAAGAGGACTTTCTATAACTCTACTGCAATGACGACAATCTGAGTCAAGTCTGCAGATTCCAGATGCATCCTTGAGCAAGGCAAAGGAGCTTCCCAGTTACCTTCCAGGAAAGGCTAAGAGCTCCCTATGGTACAGTCTTCTCTGTAAAGCTTCCTCTTCAGACAGGTAACTCTAGAAAGGAGAAGTGTATCACACATTCAAAAACATGCTCTGTATAGAAAAACAAAGCACACAAAATAATACATTCTCATCTCTTGTAAGATGATCAAATCACTTATTTTTATTGTATCACTTGCATTTCTCATATCACTTATTTATTGCATATATTACACTTATTTTATTGCATATTCTTCCACTTACATAAATAGATAATGTTATACATCAGTTATCCTGAGCAGGAGCTCCGCATTCTACCCTTGCTCTTATGACCTGCTTTGCTATCACTCTGTAACGATACAAATGTCTTCATGGTATCCTCTATCTTCCTTAAGCTTGCTTATAAAGCAAAATCACTCATATCAGAAAATATTTCTCTGTTTACACACATCTGGAAATAAGATATGTGATGTGGTGAGATACCAGCGAACCCCAGTCCCTGGAAGCCCTCTACCCTCACCTTGTTGCTTAAACTGCCTGTGTCGATTCTATTATGTACAACGAAGGATCCAAATGAGAGCTTTGTTGCCGTTTATTTAGAAAAGCAAATATCTTAGATCTTTAGAGTAAGTCTTCAGGGAGGGTGTAACTAGCGGGCTCTTTGACTTATCAATTATACTAAATTAAAATTCTGCATCAAATATTGGTGGGGACAGTGGTGGGTCAGTGGTAGAACCCTGCCTTCCATGTGGGAGACCCAAGTTTGATTCCCGGCCAATGCACTGCAAGCAGAGCCACCACCCTCTGTCAGTGGAGGCTTGCGTGTTGCTATGATGCTGAACAGGTTTTTTCACCAGACTAAGACAGACTAGGAAGAAAGGTCTGGTGATCTACTTCCAAAAAATCAGTCAGTGAAAGCCCTATGGGTCACAACAGTCCCATCCACACCCCTTCATGGGCATGGCATAGGACCAGGCAGTGTTTTGTTCCATTGTGCATGGTGTCACCACAAGTCATGGGCAGCTAACAACAACAAACTGTAAAGGAAACTTACTATCCCTGAGGGTCCCATAGCAAGTATTTTAAATGAATAAAAGAAGTAACTGAGTACAGTAAAACCGGTGACTTATCTGAGAATAGACGTCTACTTCAGGGAAAAGGATCTTCTTTCTTTCCCTCCCTTCCCCCTCCTTCTCTTACACACAGAACTCCCACTCAAAGGCTGATCTCACCTAGTGTGAGCTTATTAAAGCAGGTGACACTGTGGTGTGATGGCTGAGAGATTTAACCCATTCAGTGTAGAGGTTTTTAATCCAGTTTCTAATTTCTTTGAGCCAAAAGCCTTTCAGTGTCCCCTATTTGTTCTGGGAGGTCGCTGATTCCCATTTTCCTCTCGGAATCTGGGCTGCCCTTGCCAGACACGCCTCTGACCTTGTTAAGCCAAGCAACACTTTCACAGGGTTAGCAAAGACTTTGCCTAGAACAAGATTTTAAGGGCTAGTAAAGCAAATGGAAAAACCAAATGGAGATTCCCACAAACAGAAGGTCTGACTAATTCACCTGTAGATATAAATGCTGTTATAACAAAGAATTCATTATCATTTCTACTATTAATTCTAACTATCACATCTGTTCTTTCATTCTTTTGTTAACTTCAAATTTTTTTTTGATATTTTATAAACACTTGTCAAACTAATACATATCTACTAAACAAACAAACAAACCCGTTGCTGTCGAGTCGATTACCATTCATGGCAAACCCATGTGTTAACAGAGTGGAACTGCTCCATACGGTTTTCTTGACTGTAATTTTTCTGGAAGTATATTGCCAGGCCTTTCTTCCATGGCACTGCTGAGTGAGTCTGAACCTCCAACCTTTAGGTTACTAGTCGAGTGCAAACCATTTGCACCACCCAAGGGCCTATACATACTGAGACATAGCTTGAAAAGGCAGCATGCAGATCTCCAGCCCACTCATTGCAGTCGAGTCAATTCTAACTCATAGTGACCCTATAGGACAGAGTAGAACTGCCCCCATAGAGTTTCCAAGGAGCAGCTGGTAGATTCGAACTGCCAACCTTTTGGTTAGCAGCCTGAGCTCTTAACTACTATGGCACCAGGGCTTCCAGATCTCCAGAGCTCTCTCTAAATACAGGTCTCTCCTCTCTAGCACTGCTGCAGACTTTAGCTGCCTTGGTATCCATGGACTTTCAGCTCCATCTCTTCAACTCAGGGAGTCTGTCTGAATTCACCTGGGTTACCACTCCCTTCAATGCAGACCAGAAACTCTCTCAAGGCAGTTTGCTGATGCAATAACAGGGCTCACCTCCTGTGTTTCGCCATCTCCCAGCGATCACTGTCCTTTGTGGCCTGATGCCTGTTACCTTGAAAACTGTTTTTCAGATATTTTATCTGGTTTTGTGGTTGTTTCAGATTGGAGGGTAAATCTAGTACTTTTTACTCCATCTTGTCTGAAAGTAAAAATCCTGACTTATTTACTGATTTTTAAAGTTTGCTCTTAAATGCCAGAAAGACTTGGTCTTTTCTTCTACACACTTACTCTCTTGAGTATCATTTCAGCTTGCGGTATATTTTTATAGTAGGTAATAGTAGCTTCAATTTATGCTTTGTAAATCATTGATGTGATTTTTCTCTCTTCTTACTTCCCTCTCCTCTTGTATTATATATTCCAGACAGATAGCTTTCTGATTCACAGAAAAATGTTTGTTTAGATGATGATTTTGGCATTAGATTTCCTTAGAAGTCTCTACTTATCTGGGGTTTTTTTAAAATAGTTTTACCCTATCCTTTTTTCAGTTTTATGGCGTCGTTTTATTACTATTCACCTTTCTTAAAACCAATAAGTCTTTGTAATCAAAAAGATGCTGCACGCTGGCTAGAAATGGCAATGGTCATTGATTTCTATATGCAGTATAATTTTTTTTCAGGTTAGTCAGGATTTTATCGTTAATGAATTGTAACAAAGTCAATTCTCTCACTAATAGACTGTAATTTTAATGCAGGTGCATAGAAAAAAAAAAGTACCTTATTTGAGTATTTATGTACTCCAATCAAAAATACATTGTATCTTGTGTTATCTATTTATGAAAACAGTTATTTAAAAGAAGTGTTTTGCTTTGCTGGGACAAGTATGACTCAGAAAGTATCTTCCCTGAAGCAATCTAACTATCAATATTCTTCTTGGCAACAGTCAAGATCAAATTATCAAGGAGTCATGTAATAGGCGAGTTTGCTTTTTATCACATTTATATCTTTTCCCTCCATTGATATTTAATGGTGAGAAGCCATAGATCTACTTTTTTTTAGTTTTACTTTTTGTTTCCACAGACCCACTGTTTAAATAAAATCTTACTTGGAAACTCAATATGAAAGAAAGATGAAAGCATGTTATTCACTGTTGAATTACTGACACCTTGAAAACACGACATGAGCTAGCAGATGTGGAGCAGTCCAGAAGGTGTATATACATCCCCTCTGCATTCTTTCATTGGCATCTTTTGGTGTTACCAAATGGTAGGTAGGGCATTGTGTATTTTCTCAGAAAACCAGTGGTTAACATCTGGTTCTAGGCCAGTGGTGGTGTGGACCAAACTCTTAAACTCATGAAGATTAAAGAGCTGACTCCTGTCTCCTCCAGAGTGGCTGACAGAATATGAGTTTTACATGGCCAAGGGTACCTTTCAACTACCTTACTTATAGCATACTTGTTGTTATTTGTGTCCCTTCACTCAACTATATTTGAACATCTATTATGTGCTTGATATTGTAAAGAATGTTGTGGAGGATTGAGACAAGTAGGACCTAGAGCCCTTGGGCTTATCTTTAGCTCTGATGTCCTCATTCATTTATAAAAGGAGAAGATGACATTCCACATTAGCAACAATCTTAGTTAAGCTAAGAGGTATCCAATATCAAGGGAGTATTTAAACAGATTTGAGAAGGTAAGTTTCAATGCATATGACTGTTGAATGCATAAATCTGACCTTAGAGTGTTGACTATGTGGTATAATTTGCAAGCCTAAAATACCATCATTCCTTTGGGTTAAACATGCTTTATTCCCTGATGGCCATTCATAGATATAAATTCACTATTGCAATAATTTACTATCAACTTTGCTAAATTTGATCCATGGCCAATCAAAAATTGGACTGGCATTTTCAGTGCAAATCTTGCATAAAACTTAGTAGGTGATAAAATGTCCTTGGTGAGCGATAGAATTTCATTTTTATGCTTGTTATTCCATTAAATTGTAGTTTTTGTGTTTTCATATTGACCTATGGTAGCATTAGATTTTAAGATTGTTACTTAGGAGATGTGCATGCTAGTCTTGGTTTTATTAGTAACTAGCACTGAGACATTAGGTCTCAGTTTATTCATCTGCAAAATGGACAGTTTGATCAGTATGATTTCTAAGATTCTTTAAAGCTTCCAATTTCTGGAATACTAAGCTTTCCATCAAGAAGGAAAGGATCTAATATGCTCATATGAAAAGCTAGTTAACAAAATGTGTCACAAATCCCAGAAAAGTTTGCATCTAAAAAAGATGTATGCTTAAAATAAGTGTGCCAAGTGTTGAGAACTTGGGAAGTAGAGCTTCATTATTGCTGCCAACATACTCATTCTGGTCCATTCAAAATATCACTTTTTATTTCCTTTTCAATATGCTGTGCATTCACTCATTCAACAAACATTTATTGAGTGTCTACCATGTAGCAATCACTGCCCTAGTTGCTGTTGTAGATACTATTTACTTCAGATAAATTTTCTACATGCTAATGTGAAGAACTCCTGTGCAAAGAAAGTTAGAAAACCGAAAGGGAAGAACACATTCAGCATTTCTAAAGCTTAAAGAACTGAGGAAAAAACTGAAGCCTTGAGCTGTAATATTGAAGGATTCTATGGGAAAAATATTGAACAGTACAAGAAGCATCAAAAGAAGATGGAAGGAATACATACACAGAGCAGAGTCACTGTACCAGAAAGAATTGGTCAATGTTCAGCCATTTCAGGAGGTAGCATATGATCAAGAACCAATGGTACTGAAGGAAGAAGTCCAAGCTGCACTGAAGGGATTGGCAAAAAACAAGGCTTCAGGAATTGATGGAATACCAATTGAGATGTTTCAACAAATTGATGCAGTGCTGGAGATTCTCACTGGTCTATACCAAGAAATTTAGAAGACAGCTCCCTGGCCAACTGGAAGAGATTCATATTTGTACCCATTCCACAGAAAGATGATTGAGAAGAATGAGAAAATTATAGAACAATATCATTAATATCACATGCAAGTAAAATTTTGCTGAAGATATTTCCAAAAATAGTTGCAGCAGTACATTGACAGGAAACTGCCAGAAATTCAAGCCCAGTTCAGAAGAGGATGTGGAATAAGAGATATCATTGCTGATGTCAGATGGAGCTTGGATGAAAGCAGAGAACACCAGAAGGATGTTACCTGTGTTTTATTGAATACACAAAGGAATTTTACTGTGTGGATCGTAACAAATTATGGATGACGTTGGGAAGAATGGGAATTACAGAACACTAAATTGTGCTCAAGAGGAACTTGGACATAGACCAAAAGGCAGTTGTTTGGACAGAACAAGGGATACTGCATGGTTGAATGTCAGGAAAGGTGTGTGTCAGGGATGTATCCTCTCACCATACTTATTCAGTCTGTATGCTGAACAAATACAGGAAGAAGAATGTGGTCTCAGGATTGGAAGAAGGCTCATTAACAACCTGAGATATGCAAATAACACAGCCTTGCTTGCTGAAAGTAAAAGAGGACTAGAAGCACTTACAGATGAAGATCAAAGACCACAGCCTTCAGTATGGATTACACTTCAACATAAAGAAAACAAAAATCCTCACAACTGGACCAATAAGCAACATCATGATAAATGGAGAAAAGATTGAAGTTGACAAGGATTTCATTTTACTTGGATTCACAATCAACACCCATGGAAGCAGCAGTCAAGAAATCAAAAGACTCATTGCATTGGGCAAATCTGCTGCAAAACCCTCTTTAAAGTATTGAAAAGCAAAGATGTCACTTTGAGGACTAAGATGCGCTTGATCCAAGCTATGGCATTTTCAATCACCACATAAACATGTGAAAGCTGGACAATGAATAAGGAAGACTGAAGAATTGATGCCTTCAAGTTATGGTGAAGATGAAGAATATTGAATATACCATGGACTTCCAGAAGAATGAACAAATCTGTCTTGGAAGAAGTACAGCCAAAATGTTCCTTAGAAGCAAGGATAGTGAGGCTTCCTGTCAAGTACTTTGGACATTTTATCGGAGGGACCAGTCCTTGGAGAAGGACATTGTCATGGTTTGAATTATGTCCCCCAAAAAATGTGTGTATCAATTTGGCTAGGCCATGATTCCCAGAATTGTGTGGTTGGCCTCCATTTTGTGATTGTAATTTTATGTTAAAGAGGATTAGGGTGGGATTGTAACACCACCCTTACCCAGGTCACATCCCTGATCCAATGTAAGGGGAGTTTCCCTACGGTGTGGCCTGCACCACCTTTTACCTTACAAGAGATAAAAGGAAGGGGAAGCAAGCAGAGAATTGGGGACCTCATACTACCAAGAAAGCAGTGCCAGGAGCAGAGCATGTACTTTGGACCTGGGGTCCCTGTGCAGAAAAGCTCCACATCTGGGGGAACACTGATGAGAAGAAGGCTGACAGAGAGAGAAAGCCTTCCCCTGGAGCTGATGCACTGAATTTGGACTTGTAGCCTACTGGACTATGAGATAATAAATTTCTCCTTATTAAAACCATCCAGGTGTTGTATTTCCGTTAGAGCAGCACTAGATGACTAAGACAAACATCATGCTTGGTGAAGTAGAGGGTCAGTAAAAAAGAGGAAGACCCTCAATGAGATGGATTGACATAGTGGCTGCAACAATGGGCTCAAGCATAACAATGGTTGTGAGGATGGCGCAGGTCCAGGCATTGTTTTGTTCTGTTGTACATAGCGTTGCTGTGAGTTGGAACTGACTTGATGGCACCTAACCACAACAAGAACAACAACAATTTGAAGTGTGGAAAATTATGTGATGTGGAGTAAATGCTCTAGAAAATCATGAAAGACTGAAATGTATATAAGGATGGTCCAACCACCAGGTACCTCACTCCCTATTCCACCCTCCTCACATCCTGGCCAGTCTTTGAATCTCCTTCCCAAATACTTTGGTTGGAATGTAGAGAATAATTTTGAAATATAGGACAGTACTTGAAGAAGGAAGTATTAAGGTAAGATATTCAGGAAGTACTCTATTTAGACAGAACATGGAAAATAAATAGCCAGGAGATGGAGGAAAGTAAGAGTAAAAAATTTATTTTTTTTGCAAGGGCTTATCCTCATGCACCCCAGGAATACCATTTTTGTTCTTTTTTTTTTGGTAAAGGCATAACCTGAGTGTGAGTCTGTATGTGAATGTGTGTGTGCATATTCACACACATGCATGTGTGCACACACACACACAGTCTTTTTTCTACATTGCAGATGTGTCCTAAATGGCTAAAAGGTTTTGCTTTCTGTTTTTTACCTGATGGCTTTCCAATTTATTTTACCATATTTGTGATGGTTTCTTTTTTTTATTTTTATTTTTTTTAATATTTTATTGTACTTCAGGTGAAGGCTTACAGAACAGGAAACAGTAGTACACATGTTCTTTTATGACCTTGGTTAACAACCCCA
>NW_004444019.1:10257530-10343675 GCF_000243295.1 Trichechus manatus latirostris
GCCAGAAAGGGCTCCCAACTCAAGAAAAGGAAAAGAAAACAAACAAACAATTCAAAATGAACAAACGAACAAAAGCCCCGAGATCCCACCAGTGCGGTAGCCCAGACCAGGAAGCAGCTCCACCCTCGAATGGAGCTCCGCAGCCCCTCAGGAAGAAGCAAAGATGGCACACGGAGCCAGGCACTTGAGTGAAAGGAGAGGGAGGTGGCAAGAGGCAAGCAAGAAATCCAAAGAAGCAGAAAAAAAACAATAATAAAGCAACACCAGCAGCCAACAAATGGCACTCAGAGAGCCAGCTAGTGTGGCTCAGTGTTTCTGGACAAGAGACTGTGTCCGCGGGAAGCAGAGGAGGTCGAGTGTGGGTGAAGAGGGATAGAGAGTGGGAAAACGTATATCACAAATTGCCGGCGCTCTGGAGCACCTCAGGAAGAAGCAAAGATGGCGCACGGAGCCAGGCACTTGAGTGAAAGGAGGGGGAGTTGGCGAGAGGCAAGTGAGAAATCAAAAGAAGCAGAAAAAAAAAAGCAACACTAGCAGCCAACAAATGGCACCCAGAGAGCCGCCCGCCTGGGTGTGTAGAATCCAAGCAGCCGGCGCTTCCCAGCCAAGAGACCGTGGCCGCAGGAAGCAGAGGAACAAACGAACAAAAGCCCCAGGATCCCACCAGCGCAGTAGCCCCAACCGGGAAGCAGCTTCACACTCGAATGGAGCTCCGCAGTCCTTCAGGAAGAAGCAAAGATGGTGCATGGAGCCAGCCACTCGAGTGAAAGGAGGCGGAGGTGGCGAGAGGCAAGCAAGAAATCAAAAGAAGCAGGAAAAAAAAAAAAAAAAGCAACACCAGCAGCCAACAAATGGCACTTAGAGAGCCAGCTAGTGCGGGCCGGTGTTTCTGGACAAGAGACTGTGTCCACGGGAAGCAGAGGAGGCAGAGTGTGGGTGAAGAAGAGTGGAGAGTGGAAAAGCGTATATCACAAATTGCCGGCACTCTGGAGCCCCTCAGGAAGAAGCAAAGGTGGCGCATGGAGCCAGGCACTTGAGTGAAAGGAGGGGGAGTTGGCGAGAGGCAAGTGAGAAATCAAAAGAAGCAGAAAAAAAAAGTAACACTAGCAGCCAACAAATGGCACCCAGAGAGTCGCCCGCTTGGGTGTGTGGAATCCAAGCAGCCGGCGCTTCCCAGTCAAGAGACCGTGGCCATGGGAAGCAGAGGAGGCCGAGCCGGGGCAAAGAGGGGTGTGGGGTGGGAAAGCGCAAATTACCGGTTGTTTTGTCTCCCGCTGGACACTCCATGAGGCTGCTTTCTCGTACCCCCATTTGCTGGTCTCCGATAGGAGTCCAAGATGGTGGATCCGTGCTGCGTTAGCTGATAGGGGACCTCTGCATGAATCTCTCCTCGCTCTCCATTCTCTGTCAGTTTTCTCACTCCATTTGGTGCTTGGCTGAGTTCTTTAGCTCTTCATTTGATGTTTTAGGGTTTCAGGATTGTTGTATTCTCTGTTTGGCTTAGTTTTTTGGATCTTTGCTGTGGAGGGACGGCGTGGTGTTTCTGCCTAGAGTGCCATTTTGCCGGAACCTCTCTCTGTGATGGTTTCATTTTAAAATAAACTGTAAAGCTATAATGTAAAAGACACTTTCATTAGAAATAAGGTCCTTAAAATAACACATACCTCTCTGAACTTAATTCTGAGCCCCTCATGTCTAAATTCTAACGTTCATTTTTTCGGGTCTCTCTGACTCTCAGCCTGCACATTTGTCATCTTCATTTCATTGTTTACATGTTTATTTTGGGAATGCAACATTTAGAAAACTGGAATCTGCTTCAAGAAATAGGAATTGAGAATTCCATCACAAAGTAAATACTGGAATCAAGTGGCATTTATTTTTCACACATCTTTTATTGAATTTTGTATTTTTGGATATTACCTTTTAGAGAGCTTACAATGAACAAGATATAAAACACCAGCCAACCGTCAACTGAAATTCATATGTTAAATTGTGGTAAAAGTTTTGAAAACTGGAATTGATTATAAAGTAGTCATTTTCTTTTTGACCTCAGCAAGGTAAATAACTAATGCTGAGAGACTGAACAAATTTTAATCCAAAGTGTAAGCTCAGTATCCTAAGAGATTACTATTGAAAGACTTCAATATATTTTCTGAAGCCATGCTTTATTCAACAAGTGCATATTGAAAATCTAATATGTGGAAAATGTGGTGCTGGGAAAAGAGGGAAAAGAAACAGGTACAGAAAAGTATAAGACCTGGTCCTTACTCAAAAAAGTTTATAACATAATATAAAAAAAAAAAAAAAGAATTGTCTCTACAACTCTAGCAATAAAATAAATAGGATGACATCTGCTGTCTCCACCCAATTTTTCTCTTGTTTTTGTTAATTGCCATCAAGTCAGCTGCAACTCATGGTAACATTATGTATAATAGAACGAAATGTGGCCTGATCCTGTGCCATCTTCATGATTATTGGTATGTATCAGTCCATTCTCGAACCCATGACAATTAGACAGCATGTAGCAAAGTGGTTAGGAATGTGGACTCTGAAACCAGACAGCATGTATTCTAAGCCTGAATCTTCCACCTTCTGACTCTGTGTCCTTGGTTATGTTATTTAACTTTTATGTGCTGTAATATCTTCATCTTTGAAATGAGGATGATGATCATACCTCACGCATAGGATTGTTGTGAAGATTAAGTGAGATAACTCATGTAAAGAACTAGAAAATATAATACCAGTACTTACTATGTGCTTGGTATTGTCGTTGTAATTAGCCCGTAATTCCTTTGAACCTACCATCTGAATGTTACACTAGCAAAGATCACAAATGCCTTGCAGGATCATGTTTCCAGGTGTGACAGGGACAATCCCAATGTAATGATTGATAACATTCTATTTCAATTCAAACAAGTCAGCACAACTGGACCAAAGCAAGAGCTAAGAAGTTTCCTGGACACATCCAAACACTTTGAGGGACAGAGTAGCTGGGGCTGAGGCCTAGGGACCATAGTTTTAGGTGACATCTAGGTCAACTGGCATAACAAAGTTTATTAAGACAATGTTCTATGTCCCACTTTGGTGAGTGGTGTCTGGGGTCTTAAAAGCTTATGAGTGGCTATCTAAGATATGTCAGTTGGTCCCATCCCACTTGGAGCAAAGGAGAATGAAGAAAACCAAAGACACAAGTGAAATATTAGCCCAAAGGAGTAGCAGACCACATGAATCAGAGTCTCCATCAGCCTGAGACCAGAAGAACTAGATCGTGCCCGGCTACCACCAATGACCGCCCTGACAGGAACACAACAGAGAGTCCTGGACAGAGCAGGAGAGAAATTCACATAAAAAGACTAGACTGGAGGAACCCTCAAAACTATGGCCCCCCCGGATGCACTGTTAACCCAGAACTGAAACCATTCCCAATGCCCACTCTTCAGACAAAGATTAGAAGGGACTATAAAACAAAAAATAATGCACGTGAGGAATGTGTTTCTTAGTTCAATCAGATGTAGACCAAATGGGCGGCTTCTGCCCAAAAGCAGGATAAGAAGGCAGGAAGGGACAGGAACTGGTCAAATGGACACCGGGAACCTGGAATAGTAAGTGGGAGTGTGCTGTCACATTGTGGGGATTGCAACCAATGTCACAAAACAATATGTGTACAAATTTTTGTATGAGAAATTAACTTGAGCTGTAAACTTTCACCTAAAACACAATTAAAAAGAAAAAAAAGTGTTCTAGTTAAGAAATAAATTACACGGTCATCCTTCCAATGACTTCGTAATTGACCAATCAAGTGGGTCTTCTCTTTCCCTTCCCATCAGTTCTCCTTCTTTGTCTTTTATAATTTGACAAGTGATGCCCAAGTGCACCCTATACCTACACCTAAAATTTGCCAGGACAGGGGAGTAGCAAGTGTTCATGCAACTTCCTATTATGATCCAAGACATCCTAGAGATTATATTCAACACATAGTCCTATGATTATTATGTTCATATTGCTAATATGGTAAATTACCTAAACAACAATTAGGAAATTACTATGTCCCACCCCCAGATTTGACTAAATCCCTTCAGTAGTTGGATTTTAATCTCTTCTCCAGGTCTTTGATTTCTGACCTCTAAGATCAAATATTCTTGCTTTAGGTCCAACCTATGACCTCTTTGATGAGTAAAAACATTAAGGCACAAAATAATGAATTAATGGCAGAAGAAAGCACCCACTCTGAAAAATTACTTTGCTGTGCCAAAAATGGGAAACCCTTGTTACTTCATGCTTTATAAATCCCTCAGTGCTCCTTGGCATTATGAAGCATCAGATTAACTGTATTTGAGTCATGGACCAGAGAAGATCTTTTACTAACACTACACTCTTTAAATCCTGACCTTATGGAGGGTGATGAATGACAGCACACTCGGTTAATAGGTGGAAGTGAATCACTCCCTCAGGTTTGAGAACAGGTCATCCAGCACCTCTGATCCCCAACTCCCCTACACCCCAAGCACGTCTTGCTTTTTTCCAACTAAAATCAGGATTCAGTGCACCCAGATGAGATCATTGGCTGTGTGTAGTCCCAGAGTTGTGATTGATGTCAGGCTCTAGGTCCCTGCTCTGATTCCTCACTTGACCATCTTTCCAATTAATACTGAAACTTTCTGGGCTATGACCAATTGAAAACTGCAGTTCACTTAGCTGGAGCCCAGGGATTTTTTCCTTAAACTTTCCAGTCTCCCCCTAGAAGTTTGTTTCCCCTTTCTCTACCTCCTTGCTTGCATCTCTACTACGTAGAGGGGTAACTCAGAACTGGGGTTGCTGTAGATCCGACTTTTAAATGTTATCTGTTAACTGGATTCATTGCTGCCTACCTACTTGGATATTCCAATCATATCCACTTCCAGAGTTTATTAGGAGACAGTTGGATTCTCTCTGAAGTCAGTTCCCCAGCTCTTCCCCACTCCCCAGTCCTGGCTTATGTCTCTATTCTGATATCCCCATGCTGCAGACCTCTCAGAATGCTCAAGTCTGAACATATCAAAGCAACAATAGTGTCCTGCTTCTTTTGCTGCCACTTATTAGCTGTGGAAACCCTGGTGGTGTAGTGGTTAAGAGCTAGGGCTGCTAACCAAAATGTCGATAGTTTGAATCCACCAGGTGCTCCTTGGAAACTCTATGGGGCAGTTCTACTCTGTCCTATAGGGTTGCTATGAGTCGGAATCAACTCGACAGCAATGGATTTGTTTTTTTTTTGGGTGGGGGCTTTTATTAGCCGTGAGACCCTGAGACATTTGCATATTGCTCTGTGCCTCAGTTTCCTAATTTGTACAAATGAGTACGATAATACTTGCTCTGCCTATTCAACAGAGTTGTCTATGTATGAAACCAAGATGTAATGATATGTATGAAAGTACTTTTTAATTATAAAACAATATTCAAATTATAGTGTGTTATCATGATGCTAGTGATTCACCGAAGGGTGTATATATCACTCCTTCATGCAGTATAATGCAGTTTTATTGAAAATAGAATCATGATGTAGCAACTTGAGTCTTCAGCATTAGTGCCTCTTAATAACTCAGGCAAAACAAGGCCCAGCTAACACATGATTTACAATGAGGCGAACACAAGAGAAAAATGTCATGTGACTGTTGTTCCAACTTTCCTTTTGTACTTGATAGTGTTTTATGTAAACCTGATTCACTTGTAATTTCCAATGTACAGGTGACTCTGGTGACTGAGTAGCAGCTTTTAAAAAATTGCATTCAATCCTAGTGCTTCTAGTAGGAGGCCTTCCACATACATTTAGGTCAGAAAAAGTGAGTGGAATGCTGGATGGTCTGATCTGAAGACTTGTCAGCTTATGTGAATATAATCTTGGAAGGGCCCTAAAGCTGCAAGATGCTGCCTTTTAACCATACTCCTTTGTGGCGATTCATTTTCTTATTATTTCAACATTCTATTACTCTCTTTCAGTCTCTAAATTCAGACGCTTCTGTTGATAACATTGGTTTTTTTTTTAAATGTTTCTTTGCTTATACTTCTTCAACAATAGGTCTTTTGAAATTATGTGTATATTTATTTATAATAGCATAATACCTTAATTTTCTACAAAGTAACTAGGTAGAAATGAGGTGACATATCTGACAAAAATAAATAAATTTCTGCATACTAGTAAAATATAAAGTAAAATGATAGAGGTTTGATGAATTACCTGTTCTGAAGATAAAATAGTGAACGTATTCTTGAAAGGTACAAATTGACATTGCTACACCTCTGTACTCACACTTTTCAGATATACTAACAATAGAACCTGTATTTATTAAGCTCACTTGTTTCAAGTGAACCCAGCTTTGGATACTGACAGGTTGGGTATACAGTTACAAAGAAACAGTTACTCAGAATGCTGAGTTAAAAGGAGGGAAACTCAACGGAAAGTTCCGACCATGTTACTAGAGTGAAAAGAAAGGGAACTTGAATTTTTGAGAGCCGGGTTGGTCAAATTTAAGCTTTGGATTTTAAGGCCTAAGAGGCACAGCATCTGGAGAAAGCTCAGGGGTTGAACAATGAGACAAGAATCACTGAAGACACAAAAAGCTGAGACCTCTGTGTAAGAGTGCACTACAAATAACAACAGTCTTAAACTATGAAAAAAATTACTTGTCACAAGCCTTGACATTGAATGGAGAGAAAAATTCTCCTCTTACTTGTAACCATGACTGTCCCTCACTTAATGCTGAACATTGAATTTACCTTTTTTGAATAGGTTGGGGAAAGAAGTCCAGAATTTAGTTTAAATTGTTTGTTGGTTAGTAGTACTTCCAGGCAAATGGCAGAAGTGAATGCTAAGCCTCTGTGGAGTAACTCACTTAAAATCAGCCCTTAAAATATTCCTGCATGTAAAGGTCCAAAAAAGAAGAGCTAACAATAACATAATAAAGCAGAAAAGGAAAGAAGGCAGCGCAAGCAAGAGCAAGCAGAATAACTGACAGCAGGATAAAATCTACAAAACTTCAATATTTTGAAATTTAAGACCAGGGTGTATGATATACAATATGTTTAAACAAATAAAAGAAAATGTTGAAAATATTTGCAAGGAAAAACAGATTATTAAAATGACTAAACAGTTTTGAATAAAGATTCAAATGGAAGCTTTAGATATGGAAAATATAAACAATGAAATTTAAAATTGAATGGGTATGTTTAACTGAGCTAAAGAGTAAATTAGTAAACTGAAATAGAAATCAAAAGCTATACTGAATGTATTCTAAAGAGGAAAAGAGATGGAAAATATGGAAGAAAACATAAGAGATATAAAGGATAATATGAAGATTTAATTTATATTTAGTCAAAACCAGAAAATGAGGATAAGAAAATAGGGTAAGGGAAAATAAAAAGAATTGCAAAAGTTGACAAAAGACATTAAGAAACTGATTCATGAAGCCCAAAGTAGACTAAATGAAAAAAAAAAAAAGAAGAAACAAACCTATGCCAAGTAAATAATATGAACCTGAAAAGCACCAAAGTGTCTTAAAATCAGAAGGGAAAAGTCTGATTACCTTCAAGTAAAAGACATTTAGAGTGTCACCTCATATCTCAATAGCAATACTAAGAGTTAGAATGCAATGGTATAATATACCACGAGACTATTTTAACTGTCAATCTAGACTTAAATACTCAGAATATCTTTCAGGAATAGTGGTATATGTAGACATTTTCAGACAAACTAAAACTGAGAATTTGTCACCAAAATACATTCATTATATAAATTCTAAAGGATGTACTTGAGTGGGAAAAATATTTCAGAGAGCAATTCTTAAATGCAAGAAGGAATGATGAGAAAACAATATGGCAACACTTGGTTAAATCTAAAAAGACATTGATTATATAAACAACAGTTACAATAATGCTTTGTGTAATTAAAGAAAAACAGAACTAAAATACACAACAACAATGCCATGTAAGTTTAAAAGGGGTCAATAGAGTTTAAGTGTATGAGAGTTAACTGTATGGCTTGCAGATGAGTAAAGTTATTAATAAATAGTAGACATTGATAAGCACAAATCTTAAAAACTTCTTGTACTACCATTGGGAAAAAACTGTAACAGTAGAAGCAAAGAAATGAAATAAGAAGAAGTGATTAATTTAAGAAGGAGACAAGAAAGGAGAGACAGCATAGAGACATGGTAGACCGAATGAAGAACACAAAATAACAAGGTAGAAATGCTCTGTCTACATCTATACATATGTATGTGGAAAGATTGATAATAAAAGAAGATAAACAATAAAAATACTACCAAAAAAAATATGGTTTATCTATATTAACATCAGAAAAATAAACTTCAGAGTAAACATAAGAATTACCACAGGTAAAGAGGATTACATAATAATAATAATAAAAACTTCAGTTCTCCAGGAGATATAACAAAATCAAATTTCTATGCATCTAATACACAGCTTCAAAATGCAAAAGGTAAAATTTACAGAAATTCAAAAAGCAACAATTCAACTCTATAATCATACGAGACTTTAACACAACTTTCTTAGGATTTGATTGATCAAGTAAATAAAAACTAGTATTTGAAGATCTGAATAGCATAATTTAAAAAGTTTCTTCAAAAGGACACATACAGAGAGACTGAGGGAAAGAGAATGAAAATCTTGGACTCTATCAACTGCATAATACACATTTTATTTGAGCACACATAGAGTATTTAAAAAAATTTTCTACTTTCTGAGCTCCAATGCATATCATAACAAATTTCAGAGAATTTATGTTATACGGACCATGTTCTCTGATTATGCACAGTTATGGCAGTAGTCAATAAGATAAATACAATTAGAAAAAACTCCTTATGTATGATATTAAGAAACAATTCACAGAACAAAGAAGAAATTTCTAAAGGAAATTAGAAAATATTTAGATCAGACTGATAATAAATGTATTACACACCCAAATATGTGATGATCAGTTAAAGTAATATTTAGAGAGATATTTATGTTGTATATTTTATAAATGAATACATTATGAACAAATTAAGCATTCAACATAAGAAGTTAGTAAAGATCAATAGAATAAATCCAAAGAAAGTAGAAGGGAGGAAATAATAAAGATAAGAGCAGAAATTAATGTAACAGGAAGTAAACATACAATAAAGAGAATCCATAAGGCAGAAAGTGAAAAAAAAGTTGCCTAAAAATAACATACTATATATTACATATATATAGTATGCAAGTAAAATCTGATACAATCACTTTGGAATGTAATTTCACATATCTGCTGTAGGTGAAGATGAATTTATCCCATGACCTAGCAGTTTCAGTCTATACTACAGAAACTCTTGATGTGCACCCAGAAACAGGTACACAAATCTTCATAGAAGAAAAAAGGTGTAAACATCACAAATGACATTGAAAGTAACATGGATAAATTGTGACATATTCATACAATGAAATGTTATAGGGTGATTAAGATGAATGAATTATAGCTTCATGAAATAACATTGAGGAATCTAATGAACATAACACTCAGTTAAAAGAGCAACTCAGAGAATAAACATTCTATATTATACAAAAGGAATTAACAGGGATTCAAGGCCTGTCATATTCTATGTCCATCTTAACATTTCTGTTTTATACCATTACTTCCTAAAATTGACTCTGCCCTATATGCAACCCAGGCTATTTAGTGTTCACCAATTGGGATTTGCTGCTTTCCCTACTTTTGCCTTTGCTCATGCTATAACTTTCTTCCAGAATGCTGTACCTCCCTTCCCCTCATCCAAGCTGTGCACCTTATTCAAGGCAGAGCTAAAGTTTCACCTCCCACAGGAAGCCTTTATTCATCATTCCCTACTCTAAAAGACTAGATACTTTCTAATCCATAAGACTCAGTTTAGCACTTAATTATTTGTTGTTATGTGCCCAGTTACCCAGAAGTCAGACTTTTTCCATTCCAACCATTCAGAAAGAAACAGGGAATTTGGAAGCAAAAAAAAAAGACAGATGACTTGTAGAGAAACAGGACTCTAAATATACTGATGAGCCTTCTGTCCTCCCCAGAACACACATGTGGTTCGTGAACTCTACCCTATTCCCTTAAAGTCCCGTTATAAGGACAATGAAAATTCACTTTTGTTTTCACTGTCTTGTCAACCTGAATACCTAGACTACTAAAAATCAACTTTGAATTAATGTACTCCTATAAAAAAAAACCCCAATATCAGGAAGCAATTAGTAATGATATTAGCAATGTCAACATTATTCCAAAGAGGGAGATTGGATAAAAGACTGTGTTAACTCTATTTAGGTTGATTTCAAGTTGGGTAATACTGAATGGAAGGAACTCAGCATGTGTCATGTGAATCTGCCTGTGAGATAAGTGGGGCTGAAAGAACACTGAATCCTAAAGGAAAGAGAAACTCTATGCAATATTGTGGAATTAGAATCAGCAGAACTTCATGACACCAATATGTCCAGCTCTGCCATTTTGAAATGAAAATTCAAAACAATTTCAATTCAAAGGTTACAGCTTATGTCATTCTCTTAAATGTTGTTGTTGTTGTGAGGTGCCGTCAAGTTGGTTCCAACTCATAGCAGCCCTATATACTAAAGAACGAAACACTGCCCGGTCCTGTGCCATCCGCACAATCCTTGCTATGTTTGAGCCCACTGTTGCAGCCACTGTGTTAAATCCATCTTGTTCAGGGTCTTCCTCTCTTTTGCTGACCTTCTACTTTACCAAGTATGTATCCTTCTCCAGGGACTAGTCCCTCCTGATAACATGTCCAAAGTAAGTGAGACGAAGTCTTGCCATCCTCATTTCTAATGATCATTCAGACTGTACTTCTTCTAAGACAGATTTGTTCATTCTTCTGGCAGCCCATGGTATATTCAATATTTTTCACTAACACCGTAATTCAAAGACATCAATTCTTCTTCAGTCTTCCTTATTCATTGTCCAGCTTTTGCGTGCATATGAGGCTACTGATAATACCAGGGCTTGGGTCAGGCGCACCTTAGTCCTCAAAGTGACATCTTTGCTTTTTAACACTTTAAAGAAGTCTTTTGCAGCACATTTGCCTAATGCAATATGCTATTTGATTTTTTGACTGCTACTTCCATGGGTGTTGATTGTGGATCCAGGTAAAATGAAATCCTTGACAACTTTGATATTTTCTCCATTTATCGTGATGTTGTTTACTGGTCCAATTGTGAAGATTGAAGATTTTTGTTTGCTTTATGTTAAGGTGTAATCCATACTGAACGCTGTAGTCTTTGATCTTCATCGGTAAGTTCTTCAAGTTCTCTGCACTTTCAGCAAGCAAGGTTGTGTGATCACATAAAACAGGCTGTTAATGACTCTTTCTTCAATCCTGATGTCCTCATAGAGATCCCACCTAGCTCTTCTCTACCAGTGGAGCCATTCCTGTTGCCTTCCTTTGCCTCAACTACTAAAATGGAGCCACCTGCCCCCATCCACCTCATTTAACACATTGTCCAAAGCACCATTGTTCAATACCAGCACACACCCAAGGGCTGGGTAGTCAGAACTATTCAGTTACTCTGACACATTCATCACATCATTCCTTCAACTAATTCTATGTGCATTAAAACACATAAAAGAATGGTTTTCAAGTATATATTTAAAAAAGCTTCTATCACTGAGGAAAGTTAAAATTATAGTAAATAAATTGCTTCTGATTACGTAGGAAAGAATATTAATTACATTTTATAATATTTTCATCTAACATTATCTAAAGCAGAAATCCACAAACCTTTTTCTGTAAAGGACCAGATAGTAAATAGTTTAGGCTTTATGGGTCAAGGGCAAATTCCAGAATATTACTTATGTAACAAGAGAGAAAACTCCTGTCTTGCCCTACCCTATTGCCTGGGGTTGACCTTACTCAGTGGTGAGGAAATTTTGTGCCCATTATCTGTCCTCTAAGATGCCCTGGTGGTGCAATGATTAACTGCTCTTCTGTTAACTGAAAGGTTGGCAACAGAATCCACCAGCTGCTCTGCAGGAGAAAGGTGTGGCAGTCTGCCCCCATAAAGATTTACAGCCTTGGAAACCCTGTGGGACAGTTCTACTCTGTACTATAAGGTCACTGTGAGTTGGAATGGACTCGATGGCAACGGGTTTGGATTTTTTTTTTTTTTTTTTGGTTTAGCTGTCCTCTGGAGACATTCTTGGGGTGAAGAGCAACCAGCCCGAGGGAATGGGAAAGCCACCACTGTGGTCAGTTTCAGTTCCTGCCTGAGTGACACTCAGATCCTGGCATGCTCTTCTCTCTTTGCAGAGAGCCCAGTCATTTCAACTTCTGCAGTTGGCTGAAGGCGAAGCAACTATCTGAGTCATAGATTCCTGGACTGAAATTCCACCACTAGGGTATCTGCAGTTGTTAGCCGTGGCAAAGCGATTTACTCACTGGGGTGACAAGAGTTGAGAATGAAGGGGAACAGGGGCAGCAAGAGGAGGCTCACGGTGCTAGCCTTCTCAGAGGTGCTGTGGGACATACAAAAACAGGTAGAGAGTCATATTTTGATCACAAACTATACCTTGCCTATTCCTGATCTAAATTATTAACTTTTAAAAGAGTTAATCAATTAAGTAAGCTGTAATTTTATTTATGTGAAATTGCCCCATTGACTAAGATCAATGAAGTATTATCTTGTTTTATATTTTTTCTGTTTGTTTCCAGTTGGCTAAAAGCTTTTTTGTGTCAGCTGATAGAAGCATTTCTTCTTTAGAAACTAAAATCTTTAAACCAGCAGCGACCAAGAGTATAAAAACAGGAGATAAGACCTCTCTGCAAGTAGATTAGCAGGAGTAATAATACTTTCACCCCTTCTTTCTAGGGTGTTAATTCCGGCTCTTGAGGAACAGCACCTTACACTGGTTGTTGGATCAAAGAATACAATCTATCCTATTGCTCAGCACTTCAACTTTGCAAGGTGCAATTTCCCAGCTGGCACCATCACTGAGTCTTCTGTGGGTCATTCCATCATTTTGTTGGGCCAGCAGTTTCTGAGAAGCAGCATAAGTGGTAAGATCATTGAAATTCAGGAGCATGAGAGTGGTGGTTAGGGTTGTGTTTGGCAGTTATGATGTAGTTTAGCAGTTCTATAATGATGTAATCAACTCCATGATAAGATCTGCTATGAGCAACCGATCAGTTGAAAGGGAGTTTCCCTGGGGGAGTAGCCTGCCTCCAGTATATAAACGGATGTTCTAGCAAGACTCTTGCTCTGGATCCTGCATCCAGCTTGTTATCATCTGAACTCTGGTTCATGGGACTTGAGCTAGCAGCTTACCTGCAGATCTTCGGATATGTCAGCCTCTGCAGCCTGTGAACCAGTGGCCTGCCATCTAACCTGCCAGTCCACGTAGCTATGTGAGTCAGGAGAAACCTCCAGCCTGAGGCCTGACCCATGGACTTGGGACTTGCCAGCCTCTACAACAGAGTGAGCCATTTCCTTGAGAGAAAGATCTCTCTGTATATATACATATGTATATATATACATACATATGTATATATATACATATACACATATTATGTATATATATAACATATATAACACACATTATACATATGTATGTATATATAACATACATGTTATAGGTATATACATACATGTTATATATACCTGTGTATATATACATACAAGTTATATATATACATATGTATATATACACATATATATACACATACGTATTGTATATATATACGTACATACATATACACTTCACTGGTTTTGCTTCTCTAGAGAACCCAGCCTAAGACAATAAGCATAACATGTTTCAGTGTAGCTTACCTGGAAGGCCCCAGATAACGAAGGTAAGACACCAGAAGCATGTGCTCAGTGAGGAATCTCAGTTTGTCGGTTTAGAAGTCCATCACTACATTTCAACACCCCTAGGGATATTCTTAATCACAACATTTAAAACAGAGACTACAGTAAATGTTGGGAACCTCTTACCAAGCACAAAAGGCCCAGTTCAGCTTCCTGGTACATGTCTTCACTCCAGTGTTTTGTTCATTAGACCCCTTTATTTAGTGTCTATTACGCGCTCAGTGCCTGCCTGGTGCGTACAATTAAGCACTCGACTGCTAGCCTAAAGGTTGGTGATTCAGCTCACTAAGAGGTGCCTTGGAAGACAGGCCTGGCCATCTATTTCTGAAAGGTCACAGTCTTGAAAACACTATGGAGCAATTCGACTCTGCACATATGGTTCTTCATGAGTTGGAATCGACTCGTTGTCAACTAACAGCAACATGCTCTATTCTATGCACTGAAGATACAATAGTGAATAAGATCTTGCCTTTGCTGTGCTCACATTCTTATGGACAAAACAGATAACATACAAAAATTTAATATAATTGCAGGTTGCAACAAGAAAAAAAATAAGAAGCAGTATGAGGAACTAGAGAGTAAGAGTGGCTTCTATATAAAAAAGATGATCAAGATTAAGTCCACATGTTTAAATACGGCTCTTTTGGGTGGTCAGAGGGTAATGATTGAAATGCTGCAAGACTAATAATGGAAACCAACATGGCAGTGAGCTTAGAATGCATTTTAAGGAATAATGGGTTTTAGAATCATCAAAGTGATGCACTTTTGAAAAAAAGATGGTGACTATAAGGGTTGGAAGGAAAAGTATTGATGAAAGTGATTTGTACAAGTAAAAAATTAATCATTTTTAGTCCTGATGTTTTTGACAAGTGTTTGAAAAGCTGCTGCTAGATGATATATTTACGGTAAACCAAACTTCTTGTCATAGAATCGATTCCAACTCATAGAACTGCCCCATAGGGTTTCCAAGGCTGTAGTCTTTACAGAAGCAGACTACCACAGCTTTCTCCCATGGAGTGGCTGGTGAGTTCAAACTGCTGACCTTTCAGTTAGCAGCTGAGCGCTTAACCACTGCACCACCAGGACTCCTATATTCACAGTACCTAGAGTAGATTAAAAAAAGAAAAAGAAAAACTTGATAATTATAGAGGAAGTGTCTGAATTTTGTGGAAACCTTAAATCCTGGACTATCTTTTAAAAATATAGTTTATTCCTTTCAAATGAACTTTCAGATTAAATTAAGCTGATCTACCTTATTAAATAAAAATTGTTTTTAATAGAAATGTTACCTTTTTATCTCATTAAACAAGTGTGTAGGGAGCCCCTGAATATTGTTTATACCTAATTTATTTAGCAGACCCTCTGTCAAAGATATTGGGGATTTAGAAGCGCATACTCTTTGTCTTAAATGCAAATCTTGATGGGACTATGCTGATTGAAAGGAGACCTGGTGGCACAATGCTTAAAAGCTTAGCTGCTAACTGAAAAGTCGGAAGTTTGAACCCACCAGGCTCTCTCTACGGGAGAGAAGACCTGGCAATCTGCTCCTGTAAAGATTACAGCCTAGGAAACCCTATGGGGCAGTTCTACTCTGTCCTATAGGGTTGCTAGGAGTTGAATTGACTCAATAGCCCACAACAACAACAATCTGCTGATTGAAGACAGTCTAAATTTATAAAGTTTTCCTGTTTCCGCTTTGGTCACTTCTTTGAGCCGGTCTCTCAAGAGCTAGATCTCACAAGCAGCCCAGACGCAGAAAGGCTGATGTTTAAGGAGGTAATGCATGTCGACATTTTGAGCTTACAATTGAACAGGAGTGACATTTTCACATTGGGGATTCAGAGAGATTATCACAGATTCCCTGTAGATGAAGCAGGGATTCGTCTGACCTATATTCCCCGTGACAAAGCCCAGTTTTTAATGAAATTATATTGCAATTCTACTAAAATGAGAAGCTTTTCTTTATGAATTTCATATTATATTCAACATGGCATGTGTAGGGGAAAAAAGTTAAACTTTTAAAACTTAGAAGGTTCTGACCTTTTAGATTTTGAATCGTTGGGAAATGGAGAAGGCAGTTTTCCAGAGATTGGAAAGGGAAGAACAGCCTGACAAGAGACCAAAAAGAAACATTGAGAGGTACAGGCAGATTGGGAATAATTTTGGGTAGTATCAGATGATTTTATTAAAAACAAAAAATGTGCCTAGCTGCTTTAAATGAGTTCAAGTTCCCAGGCCCTGATGAATTTCATTCCAAGGTACTGGAAACACTTGTAGATGTGATTATATAATCAGTGCTAGTAATTACATGGGATTGTACATCAAGGAAGAGACAGCAAAATATTTTCAAAATTTAGGAAGAGAATAGATTCTGGCTGGAAATATCATGGATTTAACATTAATTCTCAGTAAAATTCCAGAACTGTTTATTAGGCAGATGGCTTGTGAATACTGATAAAAGGAGTTCACTAGAAACATCATGAATTGTCTAAGAACAAGTCATATCAACCAAAATTAACTTCATTTCCTTTCAAAGAATCCTGAAGCTATAGCGTATTTTTGAGGCATTTGGCAAAGTCTCTTATGAATACATTGTAGACCTGTAGGAATAAGTTGTGAATTTGATTCACTGTTTTGATTAGAGGGTTCAGGTAACACGCTATCTTTAGCTCTGCCCTATTTAACATTTTCATCAACAACTTAATTGAAGATAAACATGCCATTGTTAGTACCTCTGAAGGCAGCAGAATTAGGAGGTGGTTAACATGTTAAGTGACAAAATTAGAAATTTAGAAGAATACAATACAGAAGGAATAATGACCAAAAATGATAACTAATCAAAATAAACATAAAATCCTGCATTAAATTATTTTTAAAAATCAACCACATAGCATAGACCTAAATTAATTTGAGGCCTAAAAACCATTCAGTCACTGCTTTTAGCATAAGCTCATACTGACAGGCAGGTTGAGGACATTGCTTTTTTTTCTCCTTTCATTTTGCTTATTCTTCTGATAAGTCTACCTATATTAAGGGATTGCTTTTTAGAAGAGAGCAATGCTTGTGACAATATATCTTGGTGCTGGCTTAGCAGGAATTAATCAGAGACCCAGACTGTGGCTGGAAAAGGAATTGGTAAACGATTTACAAAATAAGGACATTTATCCAGGTCCTGAGGTTTAATGTTTAGAGCAAGGATCAGCAGACTTGGGTCTATAGGCAAATGTAGCCCACCACCTGTTTTTTTTGAAGCCTAAGAATTGTTTTTATATTTTTAAATGATTGGAAAAAACCAAAAGACAAATGATGTTTCATAACGGGTGAAAATTATATGAAATTCAAATCTAAGCGTCCATAATAAAGTTTTATTGGAACACAACCATACTTATAAATTTGCATGCTGTCCATGGCTGCTTTCACACTTACAATGACAAAATTGATTAGTTGCAACAGAGACTGTATGGCCCAGAAAGCTGAAAATATTTACTATCTGGCCTGATAGTAAAAAGTTTTCTGACCCCTGGTTTACAGGAAGGATTCCAGTAGTAAGAACCAGACTGGTCCTTTGATTTACACATATTCTGGCACTCTAATGATCATGTGAACATTTATTAAGCAGTTGTAATTCTCTCTTTTTCCATAATATATATTATTTGAACTATATTTGAAGTTAATAAGGAAAAAAAATACATTCTGGAATTCAATCATAATGACATTTTAAATCTTAAAGCTAACTTTCTTTTCAATTAAACATTTTGAAAATTCACCAGAGATATCCACTCTTATGTTGCAAATGCCCTTTCATGCCCTTCTAGTTTTTGCCTGTGCTATCTATCTATATGTCTGTCTGTCTGTCTGCCTCTCTTCTCTCTACCTACCTACCTATTTCTTTAACACAAAATGGAATCGAATTAAAAGTTTTCTGTAACTTGCTTTTTCACTTAATAATATGTGGTGAACATTTTGCCATGAAATATTCTTCTACCTCATCTTTAGTGATCTTTTTGTACCACAACATATTTGGTGAATCCTTCATTAAGGTCCATATGTGATCTTTTTTTTTAAATTTTGAAGAGCTTTCTATAACCACTACCACATTTGATCACAACAAACTTCATATGTCCATCAAAGTAACTGGATATAGAGAGAAATTCCCTCCAAGTCCCACTTCTTAAAAACATCAAAGCTTTGGTGGGTATAATTATAACAATTGGATATTCCAGAGCATAAGTTTTAATCATACAGTATTACTTTACCTGAGGGAATCATTTTTATTGTGGTGAAAATATACACAGCAAAACATTTGCTAATTCAACAATTTTTACATGTACAGTGACATTGATTACATTCTTCATGTTGTACAACTATCATTGGTATTCTTTTCCAAATTGTTCTACTACCATCCACATGAACTCGATGCCCCCTATGTAAAACCCTTCTTTGGGGAAATATTTTAAGTGCCAATCCTCAGATCTTTACCTATACAACTTACTTTTTTGTCTCTTAAATTAAGGGTTTTGTCCATATGATAACTATAAATATAACTAGTAAAAAATAGAAGAACACAAATAATTGTATTTTCAAAAGTTTAATTAAATTCTAAACTCACTAAACCGTGTAAAGGAGATAGTAGGAAAAGATCAGAGAAAAAAAATACTTTCCATCCATCTATAATATTTTAGTATCTAACAGAATAATCCTCAGTCAGGAAACTTTACCCCCTTCCTCGGAGGTAAAACAAGAAGCTTGGGCTTAATAAATTATAACACCTCATCAAACACTAAAATTTCATGATTAAAATATTATTCTGAAATCATTTGTTAAAAACCAGAATGCTTGTCCATCCCTGGCAAATTTTCTCTAAGCAAACTTTACATACATGTGCATTACTGAAATGGACTGATCTCAACTTTCAGCATCAGATGAAAGCTATGTGCAAGTCAACATGGAACCAAGAGCCAACTGAGGCGTGCAGGAAGAGAAGGCAGAGGAGCAGGGGAAAGGGCATAGTGGACCTGTGATAATTATGTTGGGAGTAGTTTGTTTGTTTGCACTAGGGCTCCTTTCAAACACCTACAGCTAGGTTCCCATAACTTTATTATTGAAGGCAGGGTCCTTTGAATCCTATGTCTGAAAAGTTAGTACTTGTTGACATGGTGTATATGAGATTCCTCTTGTCATTTTCACCTCTGCTAATATGGGAAGCTCCTTAATTGGCACAAATTTGATTAAGCAGATTCCTGTACAGGGGGAGTAAAAGAAAGGAATTACTTGGTTTTCATATACAAAACAAAACAAAAAAAACCCCTTGCCATCGAGTGGATTCCAACTCACAGTGAGTGACCCTACGATCTTTTGGTTAGCAGCTGTAGCTCTTAACCACAGCACCACCAGAGCTTCAGTTTCTCATATATTGTTGTTGTTAGATGCTGTCCAGTCAGTTCTGACTCATAGCAACCCTATGTACAACAGAATGAAACACAACATGGTCCTGCGCCATCCTGGAAACTCAAACCTAGGGATAGATGCAACACCAAAGGACTTATTCTTTGGTCTTCTTCTGTTTTCTATCTATACGAATCCTTCAGTGATCTCATCTACTTTCATGATTCTAAATACATCTATAAGCCTATAATTCCCACATTTATATATCCTCCTATCTCCTAAACTCTTAATACACATGTATCCAACTGCCTACTCAACATTGCCACTTGGATATCTAATAAGTATTTCAAACTCAACATGCTCAAATTGAAATCCTGAAAATCCCTTCTCTCCCAAGCCAGAATTTCTCCATTTGAAGCCTCCCTCATCTCAATAAAAGGCATCAATTTTTTCTATTTGCTGAGACCAAAAACCTGGGAGTCATCTTTGACTTTTTCTTTTTCCCTTATCCTACATTCAATCTGTCAGAAAATTCCATTGGCTCTATGGGAGATCTCAGGAAATTGAAAGAGGAAAAAACATAAATGATATTATTTCAAATTATACAAAAGTGCTCCTGAAAATACTTTTTCTCAGGTGAGGAAAATTGACTCAGGTTGGTTATTAAGTTCTACTCCTGCTTGCTTTGCTAAGTGATACCGTACCAGACATGTGACCCATCAGATGACATAGGCAGAGACTAAAAAATAATTTTGAAAATTTCCTATTTTTTCAGTCAGATGACCTTTTTTAAAATAGCTTCTTGAGTAGTACACATTATCAAGCCTTATTGATATACACAATCAGAGCCATACTAGAAAACAGAACTTCATATAACTTAAAAGTAGCTTTAAGCTCCAAGAGAGGGAAGGCAATTCATAGCAAAAGCTACTGCAGGTTTTAGGAGATTTTTCTGTGTTGGCAGGTTTTTTCCTTTGCCTAATTGTCATGGAAAACACTTTTTAAGCCTTTTCCTGGAGTTCTCAGAAAATTCTTTTTGGAGACATTTCTTCCAAATAAGATATGCAAAACTTCTCAGGAAAAGGGAAAAAAGTAGCTTCCTCTTCTTTTCTAATGACCTTAACCTACAATTCCTTTTTTAAAGGAGTTGTGGTCATTGTACTAGATAAAAACCTAAAGTCCACATCACTTCATCTCAGCTTATAAATGTTCACCCAATGCCTTGAAACCATCCTATTACTCCTCCTAAAACTGGGATGTTCTACTTTCTCATTAGCTGTCTGAAACAATTCATTGTGATCTTTAAAACAGATTCAATAAGGCTCTTACACAATCATCTCTACCCTATTAGTGATTTTGCCTAATCAGTAGCATTACACAGGACCGGAATGTGTGATTTGCTGTTAAAGAACCAGGTCCCTGTCACCAGCACCCACTGCCTGCTTTCCCCTTGCTGTCCCATCAAAGCATATCAAGGTTTCTCCTACAACAAGCCTAGCCTAACCCCTAGTTGCTTATAACTCACTCATCCCTCATCTCCCTAAGAATGTATTGTCAGTCTAATGCCTTCTATAGGGTGTTCCACTTCTTAAAGCTGACAAGTTTGCAGTATAATAAACCAGTGACTCCTTGTAAATATCATCATTTTATATAAACAGCAACACTTTACCAATATTGGTAGTAATTATAAAACCAAACTAATCCTATTGCCATGGAGTCAATTCCAACTCATAGTGATCCTACAGGACAAAGTAGAAGTGACCCATAGGGTTTCCAAGGCTGTAATCTTTACAGAAGCAGACTCCCACAACTTTCTCCCACAGAGGAGCTGGTAGGTTTGAACCCCTGACCTTTCCATTAGCATCCGAGCTCTTAACCATTGCAACACCAGGGCTCCTGGTAGTAATATAGTGATAGAAAAATGAACAGAGTACTGATGTCAGATCTATAGGCCCAGTCCAGAGTCTCAAGCAGTGCTTCATGATACCTGTTCATATTCCTGCACAAAGATGCTCATGGTAATTGGTATTTTTTTTTTAACAAGCAAGACTATATTGTGTGTATCACCGTATAAAATAAATAAATGGCTAAGATGCAAAAGATAGAAAGCATATCTGTCTCATAGGACATAGTCTTAGTTTCTTTTCACATTTTTTCTCTGTTTATGCATGACTATATGTCCGCTCTGTTTCACAGGGATACCATGTGGGGAAAAAATGAAGAGTATAACTGAGATTTTAAATGCAGTACATAAATATATCTGAGAATTATTTGAATCCATAAAATCCCATGATAAAACAATTCGTTGTAAAATAATTTAGCATCGGGACAATTCTGAGTAGGTATCCTAGAATGGCCATCCCCTCACACGGCATTTTGACGCATTGGTTTATGCTGGTTCTTCAGAAACTCTTGCCTCTGAAAGCCCTCCCAAAGGAGTCCCTTTCCCACCCTCAACTCTCCCTAAGCAGGTGGTGGCTGTAGCCCCAGGAAGCTTCTGTTTGGATTCCAGGGCTCTGGGACTCTCACTGCCTCTATGAGGAGACTCTTTCAGGAGATCACAACTATCTTCAGCACACGGCTCTCCAGGACTGGAGCCGTGCCGTCCTCCTCTATTGACTTAACACTCAGCTACTCTTACTGCAACTATAAGAGAAAATGGAATAAATCAAGATAAAGTGTGCTAATAAATATGTACTTTAAAAAACTGAAAAAATATAACTATTACTGAACTGCTGTTTAAATTATTCCCACATTAAATACAAAAGCTGACAGTTAACATTAAGGCATAATAATTTCTAGTTTATTATGAAAAAAGGAGCATATTCAAGCTGTCATTATCCCTTAAGGACTATTTCCCTAAAAATTAAGGCAAAGTTGTGCTATCTGTAATTACGTTGTTTCCACAAAACGTTTCTCCAGAAATCCAAAAAGCAGCATCCCATCTGGAAAACCAGTCATTTCAAATTCAGTATCTCTGTTAATTATTATGGTATAGGCCTTCCAGATATAATTTAAGGATTCCAAAATCTATTTTGCTAATGATAAACTAACTGAACATTTCTATTCAGTATGTGTTACTGAATCATGTAATCTCTGTCTTTTAATGTTATAATTACTTGGAGAATATGTTATTGAAAAATACAAGTGGGTGTCAGTTTAGACAAGTAACATAAAAATAAGAATTATACAAGAATTAACTAGGATGTGATTATTTAATTTACAGAAAAGAAATAAACAAAATCTTAGCTTAGATCAGAGGTCAGCAAACTACTACCTGCAGACCAAATCTGGTCCATCACCTGTTTTTGTAAATAAAGCTTTATTGGAATGCAGCCAAATCCATTCGTTTTCATTTTGTCTATGGCTGTTTTCCTGCTACAGGGCAGAGTTGAGTAATTGCAACAGAGACCATATGGCCTGCAAAACCTAAAATACTTACTATTTGGATCTTTAGGGGAAAATTTTGCCAAACCTGGCTTAGATTTTCAAACGGAAGTGTCAACAGTAGACATCTCTGGTGAATTAAGGAATTTTCTTGGAAAACTTTCAGCTTTCTCATGACTTTTAAAATATACAACTATTATTTATGGGAAGATCCACCCATACTTAAAATGACTTTAAAGCTCTATGGCTTCCTTTGAATGTAAAAGTGCATTGGCTAATATTCTGTTAAATGGTAAATGAAGATGGATCATCCTTGTCTCCATCCTGCTATTCTCCCTTCTACATATTAAGGATAGAATTGTTACTCCTTAAGCAGCAGCCTGTGTTTAGATTTCATAACAATGAATGGAGGCAGAGGTGAAGAATAAATTGGGTTTTGAGTTTTAAATACTTGTTTTTCAGTACCTGCAACTCTTTTACTCCTTATCTTTATTCTATGTTCACACAGAAGAACTCTGTCCTTAGATCAGTCCAGTCCTCCACCTTTTCCGTTTCTGTACCCAGGCTGCTGAGTACTGTTGGAGAAAAATCTCACATCACTGCGTATTGGTGACACTAGACACTCATGGTCAGCAGCCTAAGCCAGACTTCCTTAGAATTCTTATCCATAGCTCCAGTCACATCCATTTCCTATTTCCGCAAAAGTTATTTTACTACTTTACAACTACTCTCTCCTCATGAATGACTCTTAAGAGATGATCTTTACCTTCTCTTTTATCAAATAAGAACTTCCTTGATGCCTACCTTTTCCCTCCAGAATGTACCAAATCTCTATATCCCAATCAAGTATTACCTACTTTTCTTCAATTCTGAGATAACACAGAGGATCACACTGTCAAATAGGACTCACAAGAATCGGAGCTCTTATCCCTTATAGTTTTGCTAATAATGTCAAGAATACATGTGTCAGGAGACACAGACAAGGTAGAGAGGTCCAAGACCACCAGGGCGACTCCCACATCCAGCACTTTATGCCTAAAACACTGCCCTTAGTCCTTGTCTCCAATCTCACGCCAACGGTTCTTACTACCATTCGTCCTCAGCTCAGGCGATACCTCTTCATTTCTTGAAACTCAATTAAATTCTACTTTTTCTAGAAAACTTTCCCTGAATCCATGTCCAGGGAAGGTGCTCAGCCTTATATGTTCTCTACACCCTCTGCTTGACTGCATCATGACACTGCTGTCATTCCATGGCAAATGTTTTTCTGTATCCTCACAAGCAACTTGTAGAAAACATTTTTATTCTGTATTTTAGAGCCTGCAAAAATTAGGTATTTAATTAATGTTTATTAGAAGGTAAGTATGTTAAGGATCTCTGTCCTCTGATGCATTTTACAGTCACAGGGGAAAAACAGCATAGAAAAAAGTGATGAAAACACAATGTGGTAAGAGTTATAATAGAGGTTAACACAAAAAGCTACAGAAAAATCAGGTAGTCAAGAAGTATTTCACAATGACACTGCGGTGCAATTAATTACTTTTGTGTGTGGCTTTTCTAGCCGTGGTCTTGTAACATCCACCCCGGGATTGTGTGATTGGGCAATTGTGGCCTACCAAGGGGATTGGTCAGTTTTGCCTTAAAAGAGAGCCAATTCCAGAGCACAGAGGAGGAGACACCACCTCCAAGCAAGGAGAAGCAAGTAGGCGAGACCCAGCACCAGAGATCCGGTAGCAGGAGACAGCTTGGTGGGCTCCCCGGCCAGCAGAGAGAGAAAGCTGAGTGCCTTCAGGCAGAGATTGAGGGTCAGGGAGAGAGCATGCTTGCAAGCACAGCTCGAGAGAGGCTATCCTGATGAAAGAACTGTATCCTGAGTGTTCTTGAGCCTGAAGTGTAACTGTTACTTCCCTAATAAACCCCATAATTGTGAGTATGGTCTGTGAGTTCTGGGTGGCCATTGCAATGAATTATCGAACCCAGTAGAGAGTGCTGTGGGAGGGGTGGTTGGTGTCAGAATTGGTAGAGATGGCAGACAGAGGAGGCATGTTTGGCCACCTCCTCATGGGAATCAGTCTTGGGCTGTTGATCTTAGTTCTCCTTTCCCCTTGTGAAGTTAGAGGAGGTCAGACATCACCCCCATGCCATTTTTACAGGCAAAGTAGAAATAAAGCTACATCTTTAAGAGAGAATCGATTTTTGCCGGATAGAGAAAAGGAGAAAGGGCATGTCAGGCAGACAATACTATATCTGAAGTCATCATTATCATTCTGAAATACTCAAATGTAACCATGAAAATTAGGTATCTCATGTGATAAATTATTCAAGTTTTATGCTTTGTTTAGTTATGGAAAGCATCTGGTATTTCAGAATTTACAAAGGAAGTGAATTTAGCCTAACATTTGTATTATTGGATGCTGAAAGTATTTTTAAAATTAGTGCATAACTTGAGGACAGATTTTTTTGTGGATCATTATGCTATGATTATTACAGATGTACTGTGAATTATTGATTTAGCAAGCAACTGAGTTTTAAAAGTGCTAAAACTAAATTTATAAGCATTTTATTTTTTAAATGATTCATGCATCTGAGTACACAAACCGTTTATATTTGGAAGAAAAACAAATATTGATGATAATCAAATGTTCAAATAACAAAGGAAAGTTTTCTGTCAATTGCCCTAAAGTTCATAATGACCTCAGAACCTTAAGGTAAATTTTTCAATAAGAAAAAGGATTGGAAAGAGCTATGGAAAAGAAAGCAATGACATATGAACTGATTTTAAGGGCAAGAACTATATTCAGCAATTCATATATATCCTTTCACAATTGTATGTAATCAATTGTAATTTGTAACAAGTACATTTCTGCCTAATGGTTAATATTATCATTGCGATTTAATACTCATCACTGACCAAGTTTGGGGATAAGTGGGCTGGAAGAAGGCACAGGGAGATACCCAGAAATTATGAAAGTTTCCTGTGCTCTAAGTATTTACCCAGACAATAGTTTGCAAGTTCTTAGGTCTCTAGAGAAACAGCATGGCGCCAATGGGAACATTTACCTACTAGGGAGGCCTGGCCTTGCCCAGGAGAATTCAACATCCTCAAGGGAAACTAGAGAGACAAACATACACAATGGAAACAGTATACAGGGACATAGAAGGAACCATTAGAAAAGTGGCTCTCAGCCTGGGAGGATTTTGCCTCCCAGGAAATATTTGCAAATGTCTGGAGACTATTTTGATAGTCACAACTGGGGGCGCTACTGGCATCTAGTGGGTAGCGGCCAAGGATGCTACAAAACTTAAAATAGACAGGACAGACCTGACCACCAAGAATTATCCAGCCGCAAATGTCAATGGTGCTGAGGTTGAGAATCTCTGCACTAGATGATTGTCGATTGAAAAAGTTTTAATGTTAAAAAGCAAAAGAAATACGGGTAAGAAAAAAATCAGCAGTGTATTACTTTTTATAGTATAAATGTAAATATGACTTTTAGGGGTCTTTATACTCTTTTACATATGTCAAATTTGGAAATGTGGACAATTTGGCATATACAAACAGTATAAAGAAAAAAATAAAAATCGTTTGTAATCCCACGATCCAGAGATAACCACTTTAAAATTTCTAAATTTACTTTTAGTAATTATTGTGCAAATAGGTTGAAAGGGCACTAGTGATGAGATGGAGAATCTGCTCTGCTAGAGGAGGGTAAATTATCAAGGCTAATTGATAGAAATAACAGGAGAGAAGTTAGTGAATTTAAAGAAGAATTGTGCAGGTTAATGAGAACTTGTGAAGAGACAAATGAGAGAGGGGGAGCCAAAAGCATACTTTGAATGAACTGTGTAGAGTCAGGGTGTCTGTAGCGGGGCAATGGTGATTCAGTGGTAGATTTTAAGCCTTCTGCGAGGGAGAGCCAGGTTCAATTCCTGGCCAGTCCACCTCAGACACAGGTACCGCTGTCTGTAGAGGCTTGTGTGCTGCTATGACACGAAACAGGTTTCAGCAGAGCTTCCAGACTAAAATGTACTAAAAAGAAAGGCCTGGCAATTGACTTCGTAAAATCAGCTAATAAAAACTCTATGGATCACAAGTCTGGTCCCATTGTGCATGGAGTGGCCATGAGTGGGGGCCAGCAACAACAACAATGAGAAAATAAAAACAAAACCCTGCAAATGAAGTAAATAGTAAAAGCACAACAACACCATGGCTGTCAGGTAGCAGTCCGTGCTAGTCAGAGGATGATATTTTGGGGGGGAAGATTTTGCATTATGTATAAATTTGTTTATAGAGACCTACATGAAAAAGAACATGTAGATATTGTTTGTGTTGGTTTTTCCCAGTGGTTTGTCTCAACCAGTGCCAATAATCCTAGAGATTAAAAATTCACCCCTTTTCACCAGCTCTGTCTATTGCCATTAGTGCATAGAAGACTTGCACTAGGAAATGGCAGGCTGTTTGTCTTCATGGTCTGTGTGAATTGGTTTAAAATTAGAGCAATGTAACAGTCACAACAACAGATCCATCCTACTGCCCAGAAGGGTTGAGATAGGTGAAATAAGTAACGGAAATACTACAATGTGTGTGATACACATATGCTTTAATTACATTGTTCAGACACTTAGGGTCATATAAAGATTTTATAATCTGTTTTTTTTCCCCTTGGAAGTAAGTCATGAGTATTTTCCCATTTCATTAAATAGTCTTCTAAACATGATTTTAATAGTTTTCTAAACACGTAGGGTTCATCACATGGCTCTACCATAATTTGTTTAACTAATCCCCTATTGTTGAACAACTAAGCTGCTTATAATTCGTCCCTATTATAAAATCTACCACACCAAATATCATTATACAATAGTTTTTTTGTTTTTTTGTTTTTTTAATGAAATGTATTCCAAAATAAGTGTTGTATGGACAAGCAACACCTTGGACTTTTTTTGTTATTAACAGCCCTTATTAAAATATAATTTATGTACTATAAAATTTGCCTGTTTTAAATGTACAATTCAATGATTTTTAGTGTATTTACAGAGTTGTGCAACAACCATCACAATGGAATTTTAAAACATTTCCATCACCCTAAAAATTAATCTTGTACCCATTTACAGTTACTCCCCATCTCCTTCCTCCCTACCCCCAGCCTTAAGCAAGCGCTAATCTGCTTTCTGTCTCCACAGATTTGCCTTTTTTGGAAATTTCATATAAATGGGATCATACAAAATGTGTTACTTTCTGTCTGGCTTCTTTCACAAGCATAATATTTTTGAGGGCCATCCATGCTGTAGCATGCATCTATACTTTATTTCCACATTGGACTTTTAAAACTACTAATTACCTATCAAGAGCATGCACACTTTTTCAGATAATTTGACTAAGAAGCTTCTGATGTGTCTCATTATCTAGTGTCAGGATTGATGACGGGCCTTGGCTAAGAGCCCACACTCCTTTTATGCAACAGGATGTGTGGTTAGTGACCTTTATTTTAATATCAAGTTGCAGTTTAGCGTTTAAGGATTTCTCTGTTCCTCGCAGTTGGAACACACACAATTTCTTCCTACATTCCTTGATTTCTAGATTAGTATTTCAGTCATCATATGGTCATGCTAAATCTAAAAATGATTGATAAAAGGACAAAATATATTTGTTTGATTTGCAACTCTAATCCAACTGAAATCACTTTACTGGTGATTAGCCTGTGATTTAATTTTCCAGGGTAGCAGAAAAGAGACACAAACATAATTTTTAAAGAAGTCATCTTTTAAAAAGCCATCAGTCAAAAGTACTTAAATTCAAATGTAATGAAGTTCAGTTGCCTACAACCTCATAAGCAAGAGTAGAGAAATAGTAGGATGGCCCAGGATGTATTCTAAGATGTCTGCGGGGAAAGGATAATTTAAGTTTGGGAATTTTACTAAAAATCCAATATAATGTCAATGTTTCCAAAAACCCAAACTAAAAATACAGGTAAGGCAGAGTGTGGTAGGCAGAATAATAATCCCCCAAAGATATGCTTGTCCTAATCCCCAGAACCTGTGAATATGTTACCTTCCATGGTAAAACGGACTCGGCAGATGTGATTAAGGTAAAGATCTTGAGATGGGGAGAATATCCTGGATTATCTGGGTGAGTCCAATGTAATCACAAGGGTCCTTAAACTGGAAAAAGGGAGACAGAAGAGGAAGATAAGGAACACAAAGCAAGCCTTAACAGAATCCAAAACATCAAAATATTACAAAGCATCTTTTCTGACCATAAAGCCATAAAAGTAGAAATCAATAACAGAAAAACAAGGGAAAAAAAAATACATGGAAACTGAACAACACTGTGCTCAAAAACTACTGGGTTATAGAAGAAATCAAGGATGGAATAAAGAAATTCATAGAATCAAATGAGAATGAAAACACATCCTACCAGAACCTTTGGAACACAGCAAAAGCAGTGCTCAGAGGTCAATTTATAGCACTAAATGCACACATCCAAAAAGAAGAAAGGGCAAAATCAAAACACTAACCCTACATCTTGAACAAATAGAAAGAGAGCAGCAAAAAAAGCCCTCAGGCACTAGAAGATAGGAAATAATAAAAGTTAAAGCAGAAATAAATGAAATAGAGAATAGAAAAACAATTGAATGAGTTAACAAGACCAAAAGCTGGTTCTTTGAAAAGATCAACAAAATCAATAAACCACTGGCCAAACTGACAAAAGAAAAACAGGAGAAGAAGCAAATAACCTGAATAAGAAATGAGATGGCTGATACCACAACAGACTCAACTAAAATTAAAAGACACAACAGAATACTATGAAAAATTGTACTCCAACAAATTTGAAAAGCTAGAGGAAATGGACAAATTTATAGAAACTCACTACCTACCGAAACTAACAGAAACAGAGGTAAAAAAAAACTAAATAAATATATAACAAAAGAAGAGTTTGAAGAGGTAATTAAAAGACTCCCAGCAAAAAAAATCCTGGCCCTGACAGCTTCATTGAAGAATTCTACCAAACTTTCAGAGAAGAGTTAACACCAGTACTACTAAAGGTATTTCAGAGCATAGAAAATGATGGCATACTCTCAAACTCATTCTATCAAGCCAGCCTAACCCTGATACCAAAACCAGGTAAAGATACCACAAAAAAAGAATGTTACAGACAAATATCCCTCACGAACATTGACTCAAAAATCCTCAACAAAATTCTAGCCAATAGAATTCAACAACATATCCAAAAAATAATTCACCATGACCAAGTGAGAGTCATACCAAGTATGCAGGGATGGTTCAACATTAGAAAAACAATCAATGTAATCTATCACATAAATAAAACAGAAGATAAGAACCACAGGAGCTTATCAATTGATGCAGAAAAGGCATTTGACAAAGTCTAACACACATTCACGATAAAAACTCTCATCAAAATAGGAATAGAAGGGAAATTCATCAACATAATTAAGGGCATTTATACAAAGCCAAAATCCAACATCATCTTAAATGGAGAGCATCTGAAAGCATTCCCCTTGAGAACAGGAATCAGACAAGAATGTCCTTTATCACCACTCTTATTCAACACTGTGCTGGAGGTCCCAGCCAGAGCAATTAGGCTATAAAAAGAAATAAAGGGCATCCAAATGGGTAAGGAAGAAATAAAAGCATCCCTGTTTGCAGATGATATGACCTTATACACAGAAAACCCCAAAGAATCCCCAAGAAAACTACTGGAACTAATAGATTTTAGCAAAGTATCAGGATACAAGATAAATACACAAAAATCAGTTGGATTCCTCTACACCAACAAAGAGAACTTCAAAGAGGAAATCACCAAATCAATACCATTTACAACAGCACCCAAGAAGATAAAATACTTAGGAATAAATCTAACCAGAGATGTAAAAGACCTGTACAATGAAAACTACAAGACACTACTGCAAGAAACCAAAAAAGACCTGCATAAGTGGAAAAATATTCCTTGCTCACGGATAGGAAGACTCAACATTGTGAAAATGTCAATTCTACCCAAAGCGATCTACAGATACAATGGAATCCTGATCCAAATTCCAACAACATTTTTTAACGAGATGGAGAAATAAATCATTAACTTCATATGAAAATGGAAGAGGTTCCAGATAAGTGAAGCATTTCTGACGAGGAAGAACAAAGTGGGGGGCCTCACACTACCAGATTTTAGAAACTATTATACTGCCACAGTAGTCAAAACAGCCTGGTACTGGTATAAAAACAGATACATAGACCAATGGAACAGAATTGAGAATCCAGATGTAAATTCATCCACCTATGAGCAGCTGATATTTGACAAAGGCCCAAAGTCCATTAAATGGGGAAAAGATAGTCTCTTTAACAAATGGTGCTGGCATAACTGGATATCCATCTGCAAAACAGTGAAACAAGACCCATACCTCACACTATGTACAAAAACTAACTCAAAATGGAATAAAGACCTAAATATAAAATATAAAGATCATGGATGAAAAATAGGAACAACGCTAGGAGCCCTAAAACATGGCATAAACAGAATGCAAAACATTAGTTAGAATGCACAAGCACCAGAAGAGAAACTAGATAACTGGGAGCTCCTAAAAATCAAACACTTATGCTCATCAAAAGACTTCACCGAAAGAGTAAAAAGACAACCTACAGACTGGGAAAAAATTTTTGGCAATGACATATTCGATCATTATCTCATCTCTCAAATCTGTAAGATACTGAAAAATCTCAACAACAAAATTCAAATAACCCAATTAAAAAATGGGCAAAGGATATGAATAAACACTTCACCAAAGAAGACATTCAGGCAGCTACCAGATACATGAGGAAATGCTCATGATCATTAGCCATTAGAGAAATGCAAATCAAAACTACAATGAGATACCATCTCACCCCAACAAGGCTAGCATTAATCCAAAAACGCAAAATAATAGACGTTGGAGAGGTTGTGGGGAGACTGGAACACTTATACACTGTTGGCAGGAATGTAAAATGGTACAACCACTTTGGAAATCTATTTGGTGCTTCCTTAAAAAGCTAGAAACAGAAGTACCATATGATTCAGCAATCCTACTCCTTGGAGTATATCCTAGAGAAATAAGAGCCATCACATGAATAGACATACGCACACCCATATTCATTGCAGCAAAATGATGGAAACAACCTAGGTGCCCATCAACAGACAAATGGATAAACAAATTATGGTTATTTACACAATGGAATACTACACAACAATGAAGAACAATGATGAATCCATGAAACATCTCACAAAATGGATGAATCTGGAAGGCATTATGCTGAGTGAAATTAGTCAGTTGCAAAAGCACAATTATTGTATGAGACCACTATTTTAAAAACTCAAGAAAAGGTTTAAATCCAGAAGAAAACATTCTTTGATGGTTATAAGGGTGGGGAACGAGGGAGAAGGAAATTCACTAACTAAACAGTAGACAAGAATTATCTCAGTTGAAGGGAAGGACAACACATAATATAGGGGAAGTCAGCACAACTGGACTAAACAAAAAGCTAGGAAGTTTCCTGAATACAACCAAACACTTCGAGGGACAGAGTAGCAGGGACTGGAGTCTGGGGACCATATTTTCAGGAGACATTTAGGTCAATTGGCATAACAAAGTTTATCAAGAAAACGTTCTGCATCCCACTTTGGTAAGTGGCATCTGGAGTCTTAAAAGCTTGTGAGTGGCCATCTAAAATGTATCAATTGGTTGCAACCTACCTGGAGCAAAGGAGAATGAAGAACATCAAAGATACAAGGAAAATATTAACCCAAGAGACAAAAGGGCCACATAAACCAGAGACTCTATCAGCCTGAGACCAGAAGAACTAGATGGTGCCTAGCTACCACCAATGACTGCCCTGACAGGGAACACAACAGAGATTCCCTGATGGAGCAGGAGAAAAGTGTGGTGCAGAACTCAATTCATGTAAAACAAACCAGACTTAATGGTTTGACTGAGACTGGAGGAACCCTCGAAGCCATGGTCCCTGGACTGTCTCTTAGCCCAAAACTAAAACCATTCCCGAAGCCAACTCTTCAGACAAAGATTAGACTGGACTATAAAACATAAAACAATACTCTTGAAACGTATGCTTCTTAGTTTAAGCAGATACAGGAGACTAAACAGGCAGCTTCTGTCGGGAGGCTGAAAGGGACAGGAGCCGGTGGGATGGACATGGGAAACCCAGGGTGGAAATGGAGAGTGTGCTGTCACATTATAGGGATTGCAACTAGTGTCACATAACAATATGTGTAAAATTTTTGTATGAGAAATTAACTTGAGCTATAAACTCTCACCTAAAGTACAATAAAAAATGCATTATTGAAAGATAATTTGCATAGATATAAATAAAAATATAGATATATATATGCCGTTTCAGAGATAGCTCCTGTACATGATTCTTTAACTTTGGGAACACTGGGAATCTAAGTGTTATATGCCCAGGCCAGGAGCTGTTTTCCAACAGTATATGTACAGACCCTGTTCCAGCCCATCCATCTCATCTGAATACTTTTATGCCCAGAAAATGTCCACCTGTCACACCCTATCCCACAGAATAAGAATAAATGGTAAAAAATGCATGCGTGTGTGGTAGGTCACACACACACACACACACAAAAATGAAATGAAATGCATACAGATCGATATCCTAGGTATTAGTGAACTGAAATGGACTGGTATTGGCTATTTTGAATCAGACAATAAAATATGGTCTACTATGCTGGGAATGACAAATTGAAGAAAAATGACACTGGACTCTTTGTCAAAAAGAACATTTCAAGATATATCCTGGAGTATAACACTGTCAGTGATAGGATAATATCTATACACCTACAAGGAAGACCAGGTATGATTATTATTAAAATTTACACACTAACCATTAATGCCAAAGATGAGGAAATTGAAGACTTTTACCAACTTCTGCAGTCTGAAATTGATCAAACATGCCATCAAGATGCATTGATAATTACAGGTGATTGGAAAGTGAAAGTTGGAAACAAAGAAGAAGGATCTGTAGTTGGAAAATATGGCCTTGGTGATAGAAAGGGTGGTGGAGATCACATGATAGAGTTTTGCAGGATCAATGACTTAGTCATTGCAAATACCTTTTTTCACCAACGTAAATAGTGACTATACACATGGATCTCACTGGATGGAAAACACAGGAATCAAATTGACTACATCTGTGGAAAGAGATGATGGAAAAGCTCAACATCATCAGTCAGAACAAGGCCAGGGGCCAACTGTGGAACAGATCATCAATTGCTCGATTACAAGTTTAAGTTGAAGCTGAAGAAAATTAAAACAAGTTCACAAGAACCAAAATACAATCTTGAGCATATCCTACCTGAATTTGGAGACCATCTCAAGAATAGATTTGATGCATTGAACCCTAAAGACCGAAGGCCAGACAAGTTGTGGGATGACATCAAAGACATCATATGTGAAAAATACAAAAGGTTGTTAAAAAGACAACAAAGAATAGACCAAAATGGATGTCAGAAGAGACTCTGAAACTTACTCTGCAACGTAGAGTAGCTAAAGCAAAAGGAAGAAATGATGAAATAAAAGAGCTGAACAGAAGATTCCAAAGGGCTGCTCAAGACAAAGTAAAGCGCTATAATGAAATGTGCAAAGACCTGAAGTTAGAAAACAGAAAGGGAAGAATATGCTCAGCATTTCTCAAGCAGAAAGAACTGAGAAAAACAATTCAAGCCTCTAATTGCAATATTGAAGGATTCTATGGGCAAAATATAGAACAACGCAAGAAGCGTCAAAAGATGGAAGGAATACAGAGTCACTGTACCAAAAAGAATTGGTCAACATTCAACCATTTCAGGAAGCAGCATATGATCAAGAACTGACAGTACTGAAAGAAAAAGTCCAAGCTGCACTGAAGGCCTTGGCAAAAAACAAAGCTCCAGGAAGTGATGGAATACTAACTGAGATGTTCAACAAATGGAGGCAACGCTGGGGGTGCTCACTGGTCTACGCCAAGAGATTTAGAAGACAGCTACCTGGTCAACCGACTAGAAGAGATCCGCACTTGTGCCCATTCCCAAAGAAAGGTGATCCAACAGCATGCGGAAATTATCAAACAATATCATAAATTTTGCAGAAGATAATTAAAAAATGATTGCATCAGTATATTGATGGAGAACTGCCAGAAATTCAAGCCAGATTCAAGCCTGATTCAGAAGAGGACATGGAATGAGGGATATCATTGCTGATGTCAGATCTTGGCTGAAAGCAGAGAAAACCAGAAAGATGTTTACTTTTGTTTTATTGACTATGCAAAGGCATTCAGATGAATGGATCATAACAGATTATAGATAACATTTCGAAGGACAGCAATTCCAGAACACTTCATTGTGCTCATAAGGAACCTGAACATAGATCAAAAGATAGTTGTTTGAATAGAACCAGGAGATACTACGTGGTTTAAAATCAGGAAAGATGTGCATCAAGCTTGTATTCTTTCAATTTGTATACTGAGCAAATAATCCAAGAAGCTGGACTATGTGAAGAAGAATAGGGCGTCAGGATTGGAGGAAGATTCTTTAACAACCTGTGTTATGCAGATGACACAACCTTTGCTTGCTGAAAGCGAAGAGGACTTGAAACAATTGCTGATGAAGATCAAAGACTACAGCCTTCAGTATGGATTACACCTGAACATAAAGAAAACAAAAATCCTCTCAACTAGACCAATAAACCATATCATAACGAATGGAGAAAAGATTGAAGTTGTCAAGGATTTCATTTTACTTGAATTCACAATCAATGCCCATGGAAGCAGCAATGTAGAAATCAAATGACGTGTTGCATTGGGCAAATCTGCTGCAAAAGACCTCTTTAAATGGTTCAAAAGCAAAGATGTCACTTTAAGGACTAAGGTGTGCTGACCCAAGCTATGGCATTTTCAGTCGCCTCATATGCACGTAAAAGCTGGACAATGAATAAGGAAGACCTAAGAAGAATGGATGACTTTGAATTGTGGTGTTGGCAAAGAATATTGAATATGCTATGGACTGCAAGAAGAATGAACAAACCTGTCTTGGAAGAAAATACAGCCACAGTATTCCCTGGAAGTGAAGATGGTGGGACTTTGTCTCACGTATTTAGAACATGTTATCAGGAGGGACCAGTCCCTGGAGAAAGACATCGTGCTTGATAAGGTAGAGTGTCAGTGAAAAAGAGGAAGAACCTCAAAGGGATGAATTGACACAGTGGCTGCAACAATGGGCCCAAATATAGCAATAATTGTGGGGATGCACAGGACCGGGCAGTATTTCGTTCTGTTGTACATAGAGTCACTATGAGTCAGAACCGACTTAACAGCACGTAACAACAACAACAACACATAGTCTTATATCATGCACTTAGACTTTATTTAACTCATTTACTACAGTGGTATGTATCTTTACTATCAAGTGTACAAGAGCAAATAATTTTTGCACGAAGACAACATACAAAAAAGCCGGACAATGTCAAAACACTTTTCAGAGTAAATTTATTGGTCTAATCATTTGATATGGTCAAAAGAGTCAGTATCTGCTTCCTTAGAAAAGTTCATAATGCATTTATCATATGAAATTAACAGCGTGGCTCCCTCCTATCTCTCCTTCAGATGTTGCTCAAATACTATCTTCTCAGAAGGCCTTATTATCCAACAACCACTTTATTTAATATTGCACTGTAAGCTCTTCCTCCATCGACATTCACTGTCTCCACTTTTTATTGCATTTTTCTCTGACACGCTATTTTACTTATTTATGTGTTTACTTTTTTCTCACCCGTCTCTCTCTCTGTATATACTCCATGAGGGCATGATATTTTTTGCTTACTTTGTTTACTTTTGCGTCACCATCCCCTATACCAGTACCAGGCAAATTCCAAGCATTCAATGAACATTTATTGAATTAATTAATTGATAATTGTGCTATGTGTTGTGTCTTGCTTGCCTGGTTCTCCATTCCCAATAGGTTGAAATAAAGTTGCAAGAGTCACAGTCTCATTCAAAGTATTTACAGCATCTTACCTGAGGGTACAAGAGATAGCCTGAACATGCCACTTGTTGTCAGAGAAGTGTTTATAGATCACATAGTTCCTAGAAAATGTTTGGATCACAACAAGAGAGATTTATCTCCTAGCCTGGGAAAACAATTCTATTCTATTATTACAAATAAGTGAAAGAAAAACTATCAGTTTCTTTCCTGGAAACTTTGACTTTTAAGTAAATTCTACATTCTTCAGTTGCTGAATCCAAAAACATTACCAAGAATATGATACTTAGGCTTTCGTAGTTTGAGTGTAGAGTTGGTTTTAAAATTTTCCTTGATAAAAATAAACATTCTACAAAATATATTTTTACAATTTAAGTATGATTCAGCTTGTAGGGATATAGTTATCGTAAAAGATATTGAAGACAGATTCTGATACCCCTGGAAATTCTTATCTGAGGAAACAATAGCATTGGTTATAATTAAAGCTAATAATTAGAAAAGTATTCAAATTTGACTGAGAGAATGAGAGGAAAGGGAAGGAAGAAAGAAAGAGTGATGGAGGGAGGGAGGAAGGGAGAGAGGAAAATAAGTAGAGTGAGAGAGAGAGAGAGAGACCACATGGATAAAAACAAGAGAAACTCTAACATTTTGGATTTTGGAAAGTTATGGTTCACAGAGAAAAGGTGGAGACATCCAAAAATGGAAGGTTTGGTCTGCAATATAGGCATGTGTTAAGAAAGTCACCTGGATACAAGATGCATCTGGAGGCTGGAGGCTGGAGGCTGTCTACAGTGGAGGGCCAATACCAGACTATTGTTCATGAACCAGGGAATAAGTAGAAACGGAAGGCTTAAGAGGGGCCATAGGCTAAGCCACACAAATGAGACTGCTAAAGTAAGTACAGGGGGGCCAGAGGAGCCAGAAGAAACTATAACTAAACCTAAGTTTGCTTCTGGCAGATCATTTTCCTGAATGTGGCTGAACAGCTTGGAGAGGTTGGTCAACTATCTCATCTGGCCAATTCATTGAAGAAACTTAAGAGATTGGTGTCAAGCCTCATTAATAAGAAATGGGGAATCAGTGACTATAAACATAATTTAAGCCATGATATTGTCCTAACTACCCCTCATTTCATCTTACACAAGCCACCTCAATAGTCACTATTCTTTAGAGGAAACCCCCTCCCAAAAAACCCACTGCTGTCAAGTCAATTCTGACACATAGTGATCCCATAAGGTTTCCAAGGCCATAAATCTTTACAGAAGCAGACTGCCACATCTTTCTCCCACGGAGCCGCTAGTGGTTTTGAACTGCCATCCATTCAGTTAGCGGTCGATTGCTTTAACCACTGCACCACCAGGGCTCCTTATTCTTTAGAGAAGCACTGTTCAATAGAACTTTCTGTGATGATGAAACATGCTAGAATTCATACCTATGGTATCCAGTATAGTAGCCACCAGTCACCTGACTATTTACACTTAAATTTAAAAAAATTAAAAATTCAGTTGTACCAGCCACATTTCCAGTGCTCAATAACCACATGTAGGTAGCAGATAATGTACTGGAAAGTACAGTTATAGAACATTTCCATCTAATAGAAAATTCTATTAGACAGCACTGGTTTAGATCTACTGGCCTTGCTCTAGTTCTCAAACATGCTAAAATCTTCCTACCTGAAAGTCCTGCCACATGTTTCTCTCATCCTCACTTCTTTTCTTAGTTGTTTTCTACTCATTTTGGGGAAGTTTTAAAACAAAAACTAAATTAGGTTCTTAGGTTCATAGTTCACAGTTCATAGTTCATTCATAGAATTTTTCATAATTGTAATTAATTATTGATTTATTGATTATTTCTCATTGGATTGTAATATTTATTGTGGCAGAGATTATGCCTGTAGTCCCATTTATAACAAATTGTCTGACACACAGTGAATGCTCAGAAAAGGCTTATTTAGTGAAAAAATAAATGAATGAATTAATGAATGAGTGAGTAAAGGAAAGATAGCTACATGAGATTGAAAAGAATACTTATATTAAGAAAATGCTTAAATAAGGGAGTCAGGGAAAAATCTAGTTTTGGTAAGATGTTTAATACTGGTTTAATATTAGATATTTTTGTCTTTGAAGTGATGGTAGGTTGTAGTCATCTGACCATTGAAAAGGTGGAAACCTAGGAGAGAAATCATGGCTGGAAATATGAAAGTCATTTTCATGGATATAAGAGTCAAAACTCTGGGAGAGAATCAGATCCATGGTATAGTATAGACAGAGGCAAAGTGCTGATGGGTGCCTCACCCAAGAGGACGTGTCTTAGTCATCTAGTGTTGCTCTAACAGAAATACCACAAGTGGATGGCTTTAACAAAGAGAAATTTACTTTCTCACAGTCTAGTAGGGTAGAAGTCCAAATTCAGGGTGTCAGCTCCAGGGGAAGGCTTTCTCTCTCTGTCGGCTCTGGAGGGAAGTCCTCTTTGTCATCAGTCTTCCCCTGGACTGGGAGCTTCTCTGTGTAGGAACCTCAGGTCCAAAGGCCATGCTCTGCTCCTGGTATTTCTTTCTTGGTGGTATGAGGTCCTCAACTCTCCGCTTGCTTCCCTTTCCTTTTATCTCTTGTAAGAGATAAAAGCTGGTGCAGGCCACACCCCAGGGAAATTCCCTTTACATTGGATCAGGGATGTGACCTGAGTAAGGGTGGTGTTACAATTCCACTCTAATTCTCTTTAACGGAAAATGACAATCACAAAATGGAGGACAACCACACAACCCTGGGAATCATGGCCTAGCCAAATTGATACCCACATTTTTTGGGGGACACAGTTCAATCCATGACAGGAGGAGAGAGAAGTCATTGAGAAACCAGGGAAGTAGCAATCAGTGAGACTGAAAGAGTTACAATATTTTCTACGATCATAGAAGCCAAGAAAGAAGAGTTTATGGAAGAAGTGTGTAGCCAACAGTGTCATGTGATAGGCTCGATGAAATCAGAAAAGTTTCTTTCTTTTTTTTTTTAATTGTACTTCAGGTGAAGCTTTACAGAACAAATAGTTTCTCATTAAACAGTCAGTACACATATTGTTTTATGACGTTGGTTAACAACCCCATGACATGTCAACACTCTCCGTTCTTGACCTTTTTTTTTTTTTGGTGAAAATATACACAAAGATACACCATTTTCAAAAATTTCTACATGCACAGTTCAGTGACATCAATTACGTTCTTCCATTTGTGCTGCTATTCTCACTTTAGATGAAGGTTTACAGAACAAAATAGTTTCTCATTAAACAGTAAGTACACATGTTGCCCTATGACAATGGTTAACAACCCCACTACATGTCAACACTGTCCTTACTAAACCTTGGGTTCCCTATCACCAGCTTTCCTGTCCCCTTCTGCCTTCTAGTCCTTGTCCTGGACTGCTGTGCCTCATTAGTCCTGTTTTGTTTTATGGGACTGTCCAATCGCTGGCTGAACGGTGAACCTCAGAAGTGACTTCACCACTGAGATAAAAGGGTGTCTGGGGGCCATACTCTCAGGGTTTCTCCAGTCTCTTTCAGGCCAGTAAACCTGGTCTTTTTTGTGTGTGTTAGAATTTTGTTCTACATCCTTCTCCAGCTCTGTCCAGAACCCTCTGTTGTGATCCTGGTCAGAGCAGTTGGTGGTGGTAGCTGGGCACCATCTAGCTGTACTGGACTCAGTCTGGTGGAGGCCTTGGTAGCTGTGGTCCATTAGTCCTTTGGACTAATCTTGTATCCTGTTCTGTTCATTCTCCCTTCCTCCTGAAAGGGTAAGACCAGTGGAGTATCTTAGATGGCTGCTCACAGGCTTTTAAGACCCCAGACGCTACTCACCACGGTAGAACGTAGAACACTGTCTTTATAAACTGTGTTATGCCAGTTGAGCTAGATGTTCCCCGAGACCATGGTCCCCACAGCCCTCTGGCAAGCAAGTCAGTCCCTCAGGGAGTTTGGATGTGTCTAGGGAGCTTCCATGACCTTTCCTTGTACAAGTTGTGCTAGATTCCCCAGGATTGTGTACTGTCTCACCCTTCACCAAAGATACCACTTATCTATTGTCTATTTAATTTCCCCCCACCCCTCCCATCCCTCGTAACCAACAAAGATTGTTACTTTTTGTGTGTAAACTTTTTCATGGGTTTTTACAATAGAGGTCTCATACAATATTCGTCCTTTTGTGATTGACTTATTTCACTCAGCATAATGTCCTCCAGTTTCGTCCATGTTATGAGATGCTTCACCGATTCATCGTTGTTCTTTCTTATTGCATAGTACTCCATTGTGTGTATGTACCTCAGAAAAGTTTCTTGTTCATTATTCTGCTAGAGAAAGTGAAGGTTAACCAGAGTTAGGGATTGGCACAGTCAACATTGCAAATGAGGAAGGGGGCAAAGTAGCCTATGAATGAGGACTTTATCCAAGTGGGAGATCCTGGAGATCAGGCTAGTCAGCTGCCACTCCATTCACAAAGAGAGGAGTAGATGCGCTTGCTAGATAGGGTGTAAAGTAGTTGGCGTGGAGGACCCAGTGACTGGAGAGGCTGGTGGGAGGTAATGTGCATGAGACTTTGGCAAGTGTGATACATATGTATTACAGGTGAGATGGGACACAAACTGTGAGACCCTGATATATGCATGCAGGAAGTGTTTATTATGGAGTGTTCTTGGGGTTAACACCTGGAATGGAACAAGGGAAGCAGGACTGGACAGAAGGAAAAGTTGAATCGTGATGGAGGGAGTTGTAACAGTAGCTTCAGTCAATCCCATGAGGAAGTCTGAAGCTAAGAAGACCCTTCAGAAATGTCACCTAAGGAATAAAGAGGACTAGGCCTTTGTCTACACTGAGTAGTTATTGGTTGTGACCTCCTCCAGGGAGATGGTATAACCATGGTTGAGGCAGCTTCCTTAGGTCAACAGCAATTCCCAGAGAGAGAAGGGGCTGTGAGCCATAAGCAGCCAACATTCCCAGGATTTGGAAAATGTATGCCTCAGTCTGAAAGTGAGATTTGGGGAGTGTACCCCAGAATCAACTTTAGTCCACCCCTTTTGCTGCTTGAATCCCCTTGCTTTATATAGTAAGTTTACTCCATCTGGGAGCAGCTCCTCCAGAATCCTGGTTAGTCTGCTTTTGGGGGAAAATTTACAAGAGGAAGATTAGTGAAAAGCTGCTGCAGCTAGTCTAGAGGTGACAACTTATACTTTTCATTTCCTCCTTCTATTACTTTTACCACATTTCCATCACCCTCCACAAATATCTCTGCCCTATTTAAAAGGGGGGACATTATGATTCTTTTCACCATTATCAATGTCAACTCAGACCCTGTATTTAAAAGTCCTCAGAAACGTAAGAGGTTTCCTTTCTGTTATGGATTGAATGATGTCCCCCAAAAATGTGTGTATCAATTTGGCTGGGCCATGATTCAAAGTATTGTGTGGTTGTCCTCCATTTTGTAATTGTAATTTTACGTTAAAGAGGGTTAGGGTGGGATTGTATAACACCCTTACTAAGGTCACATCCCTGATTCAATATAAAGGGAGTTTTCCTAGGGTATGGCCTGTACCATCTTTTAGCTTACAAGAGATAAAAGGAAAGGGAAGCAAGCAGAGAGTTGGGGATCTCATAACCACCATGAAAGCAGCGCCGGGAGCAGAGCATGTCCTTTGGACCCAGGCTCCTACGCAGAGAAGCTGCTAGTCCGGGGGAACATTGATGAGAAGGCCAATGGAGAGAGAAAGCCTTCCTCTGGAACTGATGCCCTGGATTTGGACTTCTAGCCTACTAGACTGTGAGAAAATAAATTTCTCTTTGTTGGAACCATCCACTTGTGGTATTTCTGTTGTAGCAGCACTGGATGACTAAGACACTTTCCAAAGTGTAGAGTTAGCCAAGAGTATGAGCGTGGGTCATTTAGGGGAATAATTACCGTTATAAATTTGCCATGATGTTGCAAGGTCATTATACCTGGGGATGCAGCCTCTTTTAACCAATGGCTTCCAAGTCTGAAAATTCACTCAGGTCTGGAAACTAAGAAAGAGATTATGACTTTTTATTAGAGCAGCTTCTCTTGGCCTCCTGATCATCTATCCTTAATTTAATTATACAGACAGAGCAGTACTCTTACTTTGTATATTTGTATAGATGGAGCAATTAGTCACAGCCATAAGTCTCTGCAACTGGAATTGGGGAGCACAAAGTTAAAGTACGAAATGCTCCAAGGTACAGAAGCTAAACTAATTGCGGTCAAGTCGATTCCAACCCATAGCAACAATGTAGGAGAGAGTGGAACTGCCCCATAGGGTTGCCAAGGAGCAGCTGGTAGATTCGAACTGCCGACCCTTTGGTTAACTGCCAAAGTGAAGTGGTTAAGCAGCTGGCTGCTAACCAAAAGGTCCGCAGTTAGAACCCATCAGCCGCTCCTTGGAGACCCTATAGAGTCGCTAAGAGTCACAAAAGATTCGACGGCAACAGTTTCGGTTTGGGTTTTGTTTCGTTTTTTATAGATCTCTGCAGGTTAGGATCCCCTAGCTGAAGCCCCACCAACTTTGCTGCTCCTTATGATAACTATGTTTAACTTGTTTCTGATAGTTGAGCATCACCTGGTCTCTATTACTTTGTGACCCTATCATTTCCATTGCTTTCAGGGAGCCCAGTTCTATAGCAGCATCTCCTACCATCAGCTGTGGCCGACAGAGATTAGTTACCATTGAGCTTTCTAATATATGCTGGTGCCCTTTCTGTCATCTTATTCCCTATTGCTAAGGTGAATGGAATGTCCTTCAGGCCCTTCTTTAGAAGATATTTTGCTGTTGGTTTCTCTGGTCTTAAATAGTACATTCACTCTAGCATGTTTCTTTCTCTGAGCCTTTTGATCCTTCTTCCACTGTCTGCCCCAGAGGTTTTGTCATTTCTACTTCACGTAGTGTGAGCTATCACTTTCTCCACACTTCCAGGAGTCATCCTCAGGAATGTATCCACATGATCTCCTAGGACCCTTGCCAAGATGTTAAATATTATATCATTGTGAAGTACTTCCATATCTATATCCATCAACTCGCCATTGTCCAGCTTTATATTCAGTTCCTTTTGCTCCACCGCACTCAGGATCCAGTCCCATATGCACTCACTCAACTCCTGCTGGTACATGTTGGCTAGGTTCTATAGCTGCTTCAAGGTATAGTCCCTGTTCTCTTTTAGTAGACCCAGCATTTCCTCAGCTGGGTTATGTTGTTGTGACTTAACCCTAATTATTATTGGACTGGTGGCCAGGAAGGAAGGTGAGGTAATACCTTCTGGGAGATACCACATCTGTGTTCAAATAAGGGGGAACCATAGCCTTTATTACTGCCAGAAATTCAAGCCAGATTCGGAAGAAGACATGGAACAAGGGGTATCATTGCTGATGTTAGATGGATCTTGGCTGAAAGCAGAGAATACCAGAAAGATGTTTAACTGTGTTTTATTGACTATGCAAAGGCATTTGACTGTGTGGATCATAACAAATTATGGATAACATTGAGAAGAATGGGAATTCCAGAACACTTAATTATGCTCTTGAGGAAACTGTACCTAGACCAGAGGCAGTCGTTTGAACAGAACGTGGGGATACTGCATGGTTAAAAATCAGCAAAAGTGTATGTCAGGGTTGTATCCATTCACCATACTTATTCAATCTGTAGGCTGAGCAAATAATCTGAGAAGCTGGACTCTATGAAGAAGAACACAGCATCAGGAGTTGGAGAAAGACTCACTAACAACCTTCGATATGCAGATGACACAATCTTGCTTGCTGACAGTGAAGAGGACTTGAAGCACTTACTGATGAAGATTAAAGACTATAGACTTCAGTATGGATTACAACAGTTCAATATGAAGAAAACAAAAACCCTCACAATAAGCAACATCATGATAAACGGAGAAAAGATTGAAGTTGTCAAGTATTTCATTTTACTTGGATCCACAATCAACAACCAGGGAAGCAGGAGTCAAGAAATCAAATGATGCATTGCACTGGGCAAATCTGTTGCAAAAGACCCTTTAAAGTATTAAAAAGCAAAGATGTTACTTTGAGGACTAAGGTGCGCCTGACCCAAGCCCTGGTATTATCAGTAGCCTCATATGCATGCAAAAGCTGGACAATGAATAAGGAAGATGGAAACAGAATTGATAACATTTGAATTATGGCATTGGTGAAAAATAATGAATATACCATAGACTGCCAGAAGAATGAACAGACCCGTCTTGGAAGAAGTACAGCCAAAATGTTTCTTAGACATGAGGATGGCGAGACTTTGTTTCATGTACTTTGGAGATGTTATCAGGAGGGACCAATCCCTGGAGAAGGACATCATGCTTGGTAAAGTACATGGTCAGCAAAAGAGAGGAAGACCCTCCACAAGATAGATTGATATAGTGGCTGCAACAATGGGCTCAAGCATAGCAATGATTGTGAGGATGGCACAGGACTGGGCAGTGTTTTGTTGTTACAAGTCAGAACCGACTCGACGGCAACTACCAACGACATAGCCTTTATTACAAATGAGTGGACCACTTTGGCTGGCACATAGGGTTCAAGGCAATCCAGGAATTCAATCTTTCTGAGTATATACTCCAAGATTTTCTCATTGCATGTCTCAGGCTTTCAAGTCTTCTTAGGCCCTGATCTTGGTGTAGAAGACTTTTTGGGGTTGAAAATGCAATCATCTATAGAACTCTACTACTCTTATAATTAAATCCTGGGCCTGAATCTCATTTTTTTTCTGTCCTCCAGCTGCAGGAAATGAGACCTTTTACATATGCTGCCAAGGAGGCCCTTTGATTTTCACACTTAGACTTTAATTGATGATAAATCACCCTCAGATTTTCATTGTCTTTCTCCAATGCATCAAATGCACCCAGCAGCTGTCTCTACAGGAGTAGTCTTTATAATTATACTTCTTTATAATAGTCTTTATAATTATACTTCTCCCATAGCTCTCAAATGCCTGGGATATTGCACTCATTGAAGCAGTCCAGTCCATTGATGTCCTATCCCAATTCACTGCCAGTGAAAGTTTTAACAATTACACTGTTGCTGAGTGAGAGGGCTATACATGTTCTTCTTACCACCAGTGATGGGCTCTTCATTGCCAACTGGCCAGCAGGTGATTCAGCTCTAAAAATCCCATTTTTAAGTCTGTTTCCTTGGACTACTTCTGGTAGCAACTATTGCAGATTGAGTTCCCAGGGAAACAGATTCTATAACTCTGATTAGCATGCAGGAGGTTTATTGTGGTATACTTTTCAGAACACCTGTGAAGGAGCAAGGAAGAATGGATTGGGCAAGGAAAAAATTTGAACTGCCACACATTTGCAACAGTGAATTCACCAATAGCACAGGAAGCTCTAAAGTTAGAATGGCTATTTAGAGTTATTCCAAATTGAGGCAGAGAAGCTGGGTCTTCGTTCTCCCATACCACTGACCAGTTATTGAATGAGGGCTTCCTCTAAGGGAGGAATAGACGGTGAAGCAGCTTTCTTAGGCCAAGGACACAGCTGTGAACTGTAAACTGTCAAACTCCTGGCAACAGAGGGAATAAGTGCCTCAGTTCTGAAGGAGGAAACTCAGTGGCATATGACAGCATTCACTACATTATAGATGCCACTGTCTAAAACAGAGAGTACTGAATTAAAGACCTCTGAAGTAGAGTCTATTGAAAAATATATGATTAAGTAGGTGGATTGAGGAAAAGATGCAGAAACTTAAGTCTTAAAGGAAATGGGGGTGATGTCATCCTGGATGTTACAATTCCGAAGGACTTAGTGAGACCGGTGATTTCATGACTCAATGATTCTTTGATTCTATTCTGTTCTTCATTTTATTGAAGTAGGATCATTATGTTTAGATGTGGTCATTGCAAATGCTGTACTACTATATCAGAGAAGGGATAAGATATATCACTTAAACATTGTGTAAATGAAGTGTGTTCCAATGTAGAATAAAATGATGTACTATCTTCATTACCAACTCCATAAAATTTATCTACCTATCAAAGATCATATGCCAGCTCCTGAATGATCCCTGTGGCCAACGTAATGCTACGTACTGTGATATGGTGAAAGGAATTTCACACTTGGCTTAGGCACCCAGGTCCTAACCCTGATGCTGGAGTCACAAAGTTGTGAGGGTGAAATGGATGCAGGTGACAACATTGTTTGAGGTTAGTAAGGAATAAGGTAAATTATATTATCAGTTTTTTAACTTTTGTGTTGAAATATTTATAGACTCACAGAAATTTGCAAAATTAGTAGGTAAAGTCTCATGTTCTAACACACAGCTTCTCTCAATGGTGACATTATATATAACTGTGGTAAAATATAAAAACCAGGAAATTGACATTGGTACCATACTGTTAACTAGAGATTGTTCCATTTTTACCGTGTTTTTATATGCATTTGTGTGTATGTGTTTCTATTTAATTATATCCCATGTATAGATTCATGTAACCATCACCAAAATCAAGATACAGAACTGTTCCATCACTACAGAGGAACCACCTCATGCTATGCTTTTATGTTCATACCCACCCTACTCCGTTGTTTCTGTCCTGGCAACCACTAATCTGTTCTCTATCTCTATAGTTTTGTATTTTTGAGAATGTTATATAAATGGAGTCACACAGTATATGATCTTTTGAGATTAGCATAATTCCCTCAAAATCCATCCATATTGTTGCATGTATCAATAGTTCATTACTTTTTATTATTGAGTAGTATTCCACTGTATGGGTATACAAGAGTTAATTTAACCATTCACCAATAGAATGACATTTGGATTGTTTCCAATTTTCTGCTATTATTAATAAGGTTGCTATAAACATTTGTTGGTGCAGTGGTTAAGAGCTCAAGCTGCTAGCCAAAAGGTCGGCAGTTCGAATCCACCAGCCACTCCTTGGAAATCCTATGGAGCAGTTCTACTATGTCCTATAGGGTCACTATGAGTCGGAATTGACTCGACAGCATACAACAACAACATAAAATACGTGTATAAGTTTTCACTTCTCTGGGCATAATACTCAAGAGTGTGCTTGTTGGATTGTATGGTAAGGTATGTTTATAAGAAACCGTCAAACAGTTTTTGAAAGTGGCTGTGACATTTTACATTCCAGCCAACAATGCATGTTTGCCAGCATTTGGTATTATTACTACTTTAATTTTAGTTACTCTAATAGGTGTGTAGTGATATCTCACTGGAGTTTTGATTTGCTCACCCCTAATGGCTAATGATGTTAAGAAATAGTTTGGGTCAAGTAAATTGGCTATGCTGACTATTTCTGGTTTTCTTGCACTCATCTTTTAGCACTTATGAAACTCTTACTTTGGAAAGAAATGTTCTTAGACTATTAAATCCTGCCTGCCATATGTTATTTATACCTTTATGTATGTTGTAACATTACAGATAGATAGACTTTTAAAGAATACTGGTGAAATCCTTAATTTTACACAGTAGGAGACTGAGGCCTTGCTATGTTAAGTAACTTGTTCAAGATTGCACCATTTGTCAGTGTCAGAGCTGGAACCAGAATCAAGGCCACCGGTCTCTTGATCTAGCACCCTTTTTTGACACTGTCATGTCTTGATGTTTGGTCTCCCCCGCTAAACGGGACTTCCGTGTGTGTGTGTGTTTCTCTTTACCTCCTTCTGCGTCTAGCATATTCTCCTGAACACAGCAAGTGCTCAAAAGATGTTTATTAATAGGCTGAGAGTTACAAACATATCTCCTGCAGCATCATTTTTCAAACCTTTTTCTGGCCAGATGCCTACCTTTAGAATACCTAACTCTTGTCTGATTTTCACTCCAGAGAAATTCTGCATTCCAATAATGATAAATATTATTTTGTCTACTACTTTGTCTGGCACCTTGGATTTCCAGAACCCTTAACTGGGGGATAATAAGATATTACATGTAATCTTTTAAATTCACAAAGCACTGCAAGGTCTATCTAGTTGGATCCCTGGGAACATGTAAAGTTGAGTGGGTGGAGGGTTGGCAGGGATGAATAAGGGTAGATACAATAAGGTTGGTAGAAAAGTGAATGGAGCTTTGAACTGTTAAGGTTTGAAGAAGGAGGGAAGTAGACAGAAATTAGCCCAAGGGCAAGAGGATTTCTTTAGAAGTGGATAATCCTTTGAGTATGCACTGGGAAGAATTTAACTCCTCGATAGAGTTTTCCTTGAACTAAAGTAATATATAACATTTAAATTCCTTCCCTTATATTTTGTAACTCACTTTGGATCCTCTCATACTTTTGATTAAGTCTGATATACCCATCTAACTATCTGTGGAGATGGGGAAGAGAAGTATGAGACAAGGCCAAGTTAAAACTACTCCACCTTTGCTACCCCTTCACTTTAAGGGTTCTCATATATTGTAAACCATGATACTGAGGTGTCTGTAATCTTTGAGTTTCAATTGACCTTGAGGTAAGTGTGCAGTTGGCCATGTCAGAGAGGACATAAAGATGCCCAGAGGAAGAGCATCAGGCAGGTGGTTAAATTGAAAGAGTACACGAGACAGAGCACTCTGCCTGCTTCCATTTCCAAACATACTTGAGGGACAACCCATACGGATGGAAAGAAATCTGACTCTTATAAGAATGAATCATGGAATATCAGCTGAAAAACAAGTAAAATAAAATCAAGCCGAAAGTGAAAAAAAGTAAAGGGTGAGTGATTATAGGTCTCCCAGTTGTCAAAGAGTTTTTGGAGTAGTGTTATTTGTAGTTAATGAAAGAGAGGTTTGAGTTGAGTATTCAGAGCCCAAGAAGTGGCCATGAAAATGGATACTGAATGGAGTGGATTTGAGGAGATTGAGATATGAAAAGGTCAAGGTGTTGGATGGCTCATCCACAGGGACATAGAAGATATTTTCCATGATATCAGGCCTTAGGGTAGAGAGGAAGACTGGAAACTAAAGTCCTTAGTAAATGAGAGGGAGCAATTAAAAAGTTGGCAGAATAATCCCAGAAGGAAGGAGAGAGACAACTATGGCAAAGTGGTGTAAAGCCAAAAAGTAGAAGAAATTTTATAAGGGGAAGGAAGAACAATGATCTGGAAGCTGCATTTGAGGGATCAAGGAAAATAGTGGCTCTACCTCCTGACCTAGAGAAACATAGGAAATGATGAAGTACAATGATCTACACTGGTCATGCTAAATCGTATCCCAGAGGATATTAATAGTACCTGTCGCACTGTTGGGAGAATTAAACACCATAATGCATGTAAAGCATTTAGCACAGGGCGAGAACATATAAAATACTCAGTAAATATTATTACTATTATAACAATGCTGGGGCTATTTGAAAAGGATGTTAATTATCTCCATTTGACAGATAAAGAAATTCAAGCTCAGGGAGATTAAGTGACTTGCTTATTTCTGTAGGGCTGATCAGTACTGGAGTAAGGAGTCAAACCCTTGTATTTTTCTATCAGGTTTCCGATTTGCCTGCAGTGATTATGCAATATGGAGAGAAGCAAATGTCTTATCCAGGGCTGGGCTGTGTGGAGTTAGATTGTCCATCAAGAATTTGGGGTAGAAAAGGGGGAAATAGGCAACCAAACAATTTGAGAAATTCAATTCAGATCATTCTAGGAATGACTGCTTGCTTAAATCCAATCATTGAGTTCTCTTTGTTTTAATAAAAATATAATAAGTACTAAAATCTAGTGAAGACGTTTTTCAATTTACAAAAGCTTTAAGTGCCTATAAAATAACCTAGTCTTAGCAATTACTACCCAAACTCATTTTCTACTTGAGATGTTTTTAGCTTCGTAGGTAGGTAAAAGGAGCTTTGGTAGCACATTGGTTAAGTGCTCAGCTGCTAACTGAAAGGTCAGAGGTTGGAACCCATCATCTGTGCTCCATGGGAGAAAGATGTGGCAGTCTACTTCCCTAGAGATTTAGAGCCTTTGAAACCCTATGGGGCAGTTCTACTCTGCCCTATAGAGTCACTATGAGTAGGAATCGACTCAACGGCAGCGGGTTTGGTTTTCTGGTTTTTTTGTTGTTGTTAGGTGCTGTCGAGTTTGTTCCGAATCATAGTGACTCTGTACCACAGAATGAAACACTGTCTGGTCCTGCATCATCCTTACAATCCTTGTTATGCTTGATCCCATTGTTGTAGCCACTGTGTCAATCCACCTCCTTCAGGGCCTTCCTCTTTTTCACTGGCCCTTTACCAAGCATGATGTCTTTCTCCAGGGACTGGTCCCTCCTGATAACACGTCTAAAGTATGTGAGATGAAGTCTCACCGTCCTTGCTTCTTCTACTGAGCATTCTGACTGTACTTCTTCCAAGACAGATTTGATCATTCTCCTGACTGTCCGTGGTATATTCGATATTCTTCGCCAACACCACAATTCAAAGGTTATCATTTCTTCAGTTTTCCTCATTCATTGTCCAGCTTTCACATGTGTATGAGGTGATTGAAAACACCACGGCTTGGGTTAGGTGCACCTTAGTCCTTAAAGTGACGTCTTTGCTTTTTAACACTTTAAAGAGGTCTTTTGCAGCAGATTTGCCCAATGTAATGTGTCCTTTAATTTCTTGAGTGTTGTTTCCATGGGCATTAACTGTGTATCCAAGTAAAATGAAATCCTTGACAACTTCAATCTTTTCTCCGTTTATCATGATGTTGCTTTATTGGTCCAGTTGTAACGATTATTGTTTTCTTTATGTTGAGGTGCAATCCATACTGAAGGCTGTAGTCTCTGAGCTTCTTTAGTAAGTGCTTCAAGACTTCTTCACTTTCAGCAAGCAAGGTTGTGTCTCCTGCATATTGCAGGTTGTTAATGAGCCTTTGTCCAACCCTGATGCTGTGTTCTTCTTCATAGAATCCAGCTTCTTGGATTATTTGCTCAGCATGCAGATTGAATAAGCATGGTGAAAGGATACAACCCTGACACATACCTTTCCTGACTTTAAACCATGCAGTATCCCCATGTTCTGTTCGAACAACTGTCTCTTGGTCAATGTACAGGTTCCTCATGAGCACAATTAAGTGTTCTGGAATTCCCATTCTTTGCAATATTATCCATAATTTGTTATGATCCACAAAGTCAAATGCCTTTGCACAGTCAAAAAAACACAGATAAACATCTTTCTGGTATTCTCTGCTTTCAGCCATGATCCATCTGACATCAGCAATGATATCCCTTGTTCCACATGTCTTCTGAATATGGCTTGAATTTCTGGCAGTTCCCTGTCTATGTACTGCTGCAACCACTTTTGAATGATCTTCAGCAAAATTTTACTCGTGTGTGATATTAATGATATTGTTCAATAATTTCCACATTTGGTTGGATCACCTTTCTTTGTAATAGATACAAATATAAAATATAAATCTCTTCCAGTCCATTGGCCAGGTAGCTGTCTTTCAAATTTCTTGGCATAGACGAATGAGCACCTCCAGTACTGCATCCCTTTGTTGAAACATCTCAGTTGGTATTCTGTCAATTCTAGAGCCCTGTTTTTTGCCAATGACTTCAGTGCAGCTTGGACCTCTTCCTTCAGTATCATTGGTTCTTGATCATATTCTGCTTCCTGAAATGGTTGAATGTCAATCAATTCTTTCTGGTAGTGACTCTGTGTATTCCTTCCATCTTCTTTTGATGCTTCCTGTGTCATTTTGTATTTTCACCATAGAATCCTTCAGTATTGCAACTCAAGCTTTGATTTTGTTCTTTAATTCTTTCAGCCTGAGAAATGTGGAATGCGTTCTTCCCTTTTAGTTTTCTATCTCTGGGTCTTTGAAGGTTTTCTACCTTTGATTTTTTTTAGGTAAGTAAAACTAATGTTTCTTATAGTCTTTGTTTATCTATTTTATTATAACCATATCCACATAGTCATAAAATGGGATATAAACATTTATGTTTGATATGGACATATTCCATGTTTTTGACATGTCCATTATGTGTTTCAATTTTATGTACATTCAATCTGTTATATTCTTTAAGACAGAGATCTATGATAAATAGAGGAGGATCTCACTGGTACAGCTGGAGTAGGGAGAATGGTATTAAGACCTTGGTACTTCAACATACCATGTGTAAACTCAAGGCACCACTGGAAGAATAAAACTAGTAAAAAGCTGAGGCACTGTGATGGTTAATGTTGTGTGTCAACTTGGCTGGGCCACGATTCTCAGTGGTTTGGCAGTTATGATGTAGTTTGGCAGCTATGTAATGATGTAATCACCTCCATAATGAGATCTGATATAATGTAATCACCTCTATGATGAGATATGTTATGAGCAGCCAATCAGTTGAAAGGGAGTTTCCTTGGGAGTGTGGCCTGCATACAATATAGATGGACTTTCTGGCTAAGCTCACTAGCATTTGCTCATTTTGGATCCTCATATGACCTCTGGTTCTTGGGACTTGAGCCAGCAGATTACCTGCTGATCTTGGAATTCATCAGCCTCTGCAGACTGAGCCAGCGGCCTACCATTTTACTGGCCAACCTTGAGATTCATCATCCTCTGCAGCTTGTAAGCCAGAGGCCTGCTGTCTGACATGCTGTTCTTAGGTTTGCCAGCCCCTGCAGCTACGTGAGTCAAGGGAAGCTTCTAGCCTGACCCACGGACTTGGGGCTTTCCAGACTCTACAACCTTGTGAGCTGTTTCCTTGATATAAATCTCTGTCTCTCTCTGTCTGTCTTCCTCTGTCTCTGTCTCTGTCTCACTCTTTCTCTCTCTCTCTATATATATATGCTTCACTGGTTTTGCTTCTCTAGAGAACCCAGCCTAAGACAGGCATCTAAGATGGAGACTTTTCATATCACATAGAATCAAAGCTAAAGGCTTTTCAAGAAATTACTTAATGAAAAAATGAAATTGGAAGAGAACAGAATGTGGACAAACTATCCTCGAACATTGCCAAATTAGCCTTGTAAGTTTGACTAATATGAAAGCTGATTACCCTCAGAAGAATGTAGAAGAGGCCACGAACTCTGATTTTGAATCAGGAAACAGGCATTGTAAGGAAAACACTCAAAGAAAGAATAGATAAAAATACTAACTACTTGGAAGAAGTATGTCCAAAGCTGGTGAGACACACAAGAAGAGAACAGGAGGATGGATGTCCCTTCTTCTTCCAAGGATAAAGACATGTCTATACATTGAATACCATATGAAAAAAAATGACAAGAGTGGAACCTTACCAAAAGATCAGATTAAAATAGGTATTTGGCTGAATTTGAGCCAAAATCTGATATCCAGTTTCAGCCAAATACTTTCAGTGAAATCTCTTGAGAGACATATGTTCTTTGATGCCAGAAAAACTACATGTTTTTAAAATTAATATAACTGTGTATAAGTAGGTAACCATATAATTTATCATTCAAACTAGGACACTTTTAAGAGCAAAAGGAGAGGCTGTTGGCAATAATGCCAGTACAACAGGCACAAACTCAGATGGTCCTGGACAAACTGGGACATGTAGACCACCTTATATATAAACCATTCTTGCATAGTAAACTGTGGTGGTCATGGAAAGGATGGTGAAAAATATATAGATGGATCTGATGATAACTTAAGTCAAAACTCTAGGATTAGAGTCCACTGATTAGCTGTAATTACTTAGGTATTCCTCAGTAATAGGTATTAAAGATATTGATACTGAAGATATTCTAAACTAACTCATTTTAAAATTTCATAGAAATTAAAAACACTTAAACTATAATAAATGGAGTATACAGAAATCCTTGAATCACAAATTTGCTACGTGCTTATTCTTTGGAGTAGAAATTAGCTAGAACTTCGTCCTTAGCTCTTATGTGCAAACTTCTGTTGATTATACATTAGTGAATTCTTCACTTTTCTCATTGCGGAGAGAGCAACAAAGGCTCCTTTAGTTTTCAGGGTGGTCTTCTATAGAAGTAATGTTCAAAAGAAAAATCATCTCTAATTATATTCATTTGGTTATAGGGATCAATTAGCAAATTAAATTCAAATACATTTCTCTTTATAAGAGCTTAGATAACAATGGTGATGATGATAATGATGGTGGTGGCCATCATGAAAGGCCCTTGATGTCTCTTCCACAACACCTTACCATCCCACCCAAATTCTCCATCCTAGTATATAGAACCACCATCCATTGACTTACTGTTCAGCCAAAAACAGGAATCATAACTGATACCTTCTCTTTCTACATCCCTCACATCTCATCAGTCACAAAATTCTAGGTTCTACTCACAAAGCACATCTTGCCTGTGCTCAATTTTCTCTATTCACATGACCACATTAGTTCAAGCCACTTTGATTTCTCCTCGCCAGGATTCCTGTTTCTACTCTTGCCATCCATTCTCCTGACACAGGCAGAGTAATTTTTTTTTTTTAATGCAAATCATAGTATTTAATTCCACTTTTAATTTCTTATTGTGGCTTTGGATGTATCATCAGGAAAGACCAGTTGCTAAAAAAGGACATCATGCTTGGTAACAGAGAGAGTCAGTGAAAATGAGGGAAGCCCTCTATGAGAAGGACTGACACAATAGCTGCAACAATGGGCTTAAATATACCAGCAACTGTGAGGATGGTGCAGGACCAGACAATGTTCCATTCTGTTATACATAAGGTTGCCATGAGTCGGAGCCAACTCCATGGCAACTAACAACAACAACAGGCCATACATGAGCTCATCTCCTGCCATTCCTTCTTGGCCTCACAGTGAGGCCACCTATTTTCTGTCTTTCCAGAACCCTGCCCTTTTCTTTATCTCAAGCTTTTTCCTCAGCTTGTAACACTCTTATGCTGAGCTCTCATTAGGGCTAATTCCTTGCTCTTCTTCAAATCCCCATTCACAGAACTCCTTCTTGGGACTTCCATGGCTACCTCTCTGACATGGATTGAATTATGCCCCTCAAAAATATCTGTCAACTTGGCTAGGCCATGATTCCAAGTATTGTATGATTGCTCACCATTTTGTCACCTAATGTGATTTTCCTATGTATTGTAAATTCTGCCTCTATGATGTTGATGAGGTGGGATTAGTGGCAGTTATGTTAATAAGGCAAGACTCAATCTACAAGATTATGTTGTATCTTAAATCAGTTTTGAGATATAAAAGAGGAAATGGAGCAGAGAGACAGGGGGACCTCATACCACCAAGAAAGCAGTGCTGGGAGCAGAGCACGTCCTTTGGACCCCGGGTTCCTGCCCAGAGAAGCTCCTGGACCAGAAGATTGGTGACAAGGATCTTCCACCAGAGCCAACGGAGTGAGAAAGCCTTTCCCTGGAGCTAGAGCCCTGAATTCAGACTTCTAGCCTCCTAGACTGGGAGAGAATAAATTTCTGTTTGTTAAAGCTATCCACTTATGGTACTTCTGTTATAGCAGCACTAGATAACTGAGACACTCTCTGAAGTCACTCCTCTTCCCACAGTTACTCTCCATCATAGCTGGAAAATTATTTTCTAGAGTGCTTATCATAATCTAAATGCTCTTGTGTATTTATTTATGCCTTTCTCCTCCAACTGCACTGTAAGCATCCAGAGCAGGAGTCGGCAAACTTTTTCCTGTTAAGAAGCAGATAGTAAATATTTTAGATTTTGCAGACCATATAGTCTCTGTTTCATCTATTCAATTCTACTGTTGTATCACAAAAGTAGCCATAGATAATACAAAAACAATGAGTGTGGCTGTGTTCCAATAAAACTTTACTTACAAAAACAGGCAGCTGGCTGCTTTTGGCTGGAGGGCTATAGAAGTCCTAGAGGACAGGACCTTGTATACTTTGTTCCTTATAATATCCTCAGTGACTAGATGAGTGCCTAGCACAAAGCAAATACTTGGTAAATATATACTCAGTGAATGAATTGAGTGGCTTGTATGTACCAGAAAATACGAACATATGCCTTACCAAAACACTGGAAGGTAGGTATTATTTCCATTTCATAGATGAGGCAAATCAAGGCTCAGTGAGGTTTACTAATTCACCCAAACTCATATTGTTATTGTATTAGTTTCCTAGGGCAGCTGTAACAAAGTACCACAACCTCAGTGACTTAAAATAACAGAAATGTACTCTCACAGTTACACAGGCCAGAAAACAGAAATCAAGGTATTGGCAGGACAATGCTCACTTTGAAGTCTTTAGGGGAGAATACTTCCTTGCCTCTTCCAGCCTCTGGTGGTTTTTGGCATTTGTTGGCTTGTAGTAGCAAAACTCAGTCTCCGCCTTTGTCGTCACATGGCCTTCTTCCTTATGTGTCTGTCTGTCCTCTCCTCTTCTTATAAGGACACTAGTCATTAGATTTAGGGCTCACCCTGATCCAGTACGACCTCATCTTAACTAATTGCATATTAAAAGACCATATTTGCAAATAAGGCCACATTCTGAGGTATAGCTGGACTTGAATTTGTGGGGGACAAGATTCAACCTACTACAGCTATTGAATGGTAGAGTGGAGATTTGAATCTGACCTCACTTCAGTGATTTTCCACTAGGAAGTTATAATCTCAGCTATTAAGTAAATGAAAAGTGTTTTAGCCATCCAGGGCTGCTCTAACAGAGATACCACAAGTGGGATGGCTTTATAAAGAGAAGTTTATTCTCTCACAGTCCAGTAGGCTACAAGTCCAAATTCAGGGCCTCAGCTGCAGGAGAAGGCTCTGTCTCTCTCTGTCGGCTATGGAGAAAGGTCCTTGTGACGCATCAGTCTTTCCTTGGTCTGGGAGCTTCTCTGCGCAGGAACCTCAGGTCCAAAGGATGCGCTCTGCTCCCAGCACTGCTTTCTAGGTGGTATGAGGTTCCCATGTGTCTCTGCTTGCGTCTCTCTTTTATATCTCAAAAGAGATTGGATTAAGAAGCTATCTAATCTTGTAGATGTCATCACTATAACCTCATCATAGTGATAGAGTTTACAACACATAAGGAGATCACATATAACATACAACACATAAGGAAATCATATCAGATTACACAATCATACAATACTGGGAATCATGACCCAGCCAAGTTGACAGATATTTTAGGGGGACACAATTCAATCCATGACAGAGAGTTAACAGTGTTTCTAATTTTAGAGTTATTATGAGAAACAATGATTTGAGAGTATCAGTGGAAAGGAGAGGGAAGAAAACTTACCTTAGAGGAACTTTGTCTAGGTCACAATTTGTGACTAGTATCCTGAACATACTGTTAGTGTTGACCTTAAGGGCATTCAAAATATATCTTATGAATTTAATATATATCTTATGATTTAAGACATTTTTCTACAGGTATCATTGGTTGAGGGAAGATAATCGCATTTGAAGTTTCTTCATCTCCCTATTTGATTTCTTTCTGTACCAGGCCAGTCAGGGTATTTCCCAAGACTTGTCTGAACCATGTTTCCCCATTAGGAGAGAACATAGTTCTACAGTCAGATACATTTGGGAGATGCCAGGCCAAAACAAGTAAATTATATTCCTTGACTGCAGTAAATAATTGCTTCTTAACAGTTCATTTGTTAAGCTTCCTTGTATATTTCTAGGAGGGAGGTGTTGTGCACATTTTCCAAATTTATTGAACATTTTTTTGTCAAGTATCTACAGGAACTAGTCTTCCTCCATGTCACATGCTTTGACACACCTACTTTGGGTCTTTGCATGCTGATCTAAGTGCAGGTAAATTCTGCTTTCCTGGAGGGGAGTTTGCATAAGTACATTTTCTTGGGTTTTAGAAATTGGCTCTGCACCCCTCCATAATAGATGGGAGTCCTGATAGGGAAGACACTGAGGGGCTGCATCATGGCACCTACTCATTTATTGGTCAACTCATTCACTCATTTATTCATTCACTGTTTCCACATATACTTACGGAGCCCAGGGAAGTAGCTGTAAACATGATTGAGAACCAGACTTCTTTTCATTAAGTCATCCAGAGAATACACTTCAATCACCATTTCCCAAAGTAATTCTAATGAATAGAAACCATTGTTAATTGTTCATTAGGTCCCTGCCCTTGAGAGCTTTACTCAGCTAGTTGTTTTACATATGCTGAGGCTTTAGAATTCCTTTATTTGCATTTTAGAATGATTTCTTGAGAACAAATTTGATTGTAAACCTTCTGAGGACAAGGCCTTTGTTTGCTGCATTTTTGCATTTCCGCATTGACTAGTATAGTGACACGCATCTGATAGAATGAATATATCATCTACATTTCTACTCTCCTCTGTGCATGAATAATTGAGAGATGGCCTGATACATCTCTTGAAGAGAACAAGAAATAAGACAAAGAAAAGGAACTACCAAGTATTAAGCACTTAGCTGGATGCTTTAAATGTCTTCTCGTTTAACTTTGAGGTGTGTATCCTTATCTATATTTTACAGATGAGAAAACAGACGCTCAGAGAGGTTAAGTGATTTGGACAAGATCATATAACCACTGGCAGAAACGGAATTCAAACTCACTGGTTTTTTTCTTCCTGAATATATGTTGGAATAAGGGAAACACGTACAGTTTAACAAAAATGAATAAAAAATGCTGATTTGAGTGCTTTCATTAATTGTGTAATTAGAGGAAAGAGTAAATCTGGCTATGCAGCAGCACTTATGGAAATGAACGGGATATATTAGTGGACTATGTGCTTACTTCAGTGACATCCTCATAAGTGATATGACTACTCAATAAGTTAAAGCAATCTTAAGTTCTGCAAATAAAACTAACAATTACGAAGCATTTATTCAACATTTACTAAGTGCTGGATGCTGTTCTGGGTTTTTTAAATATATTATTGGTACCACTACTCAGGAGGGTCTGTGAAAAGGCAGGTGATCAAAATAACCAGTCTTTGAAATCATGCTGTATAATTACTGGTTGGATAAACTGGGACGGTTTACTCTGGAGAAGACTGAACATGACATGATAACTGTCTCAACTAGTTGAACGTTTCTCAGTTAGAAGAGGGATTTAGACATAGCAATGGAATTAAGAGGTAGTGAGACTTCCATTGCTGAGGGTATTCAAACAAATGTGTCCATATAGAAGCAATTCCTGCATTTGATGGGAAATCAACTAGTTAAATTCTTAAGTTCCTTTAAACTTGAAGATTTTAGGATCTTTAGGACCCGTAAGTATTATCATCATCCTCTTCATTAACAGAGTTAGTCCTGTAGGGAAAAAAAAATAGCGCTAACTTCCTTTTAAAACTATAGAATTTCCCGGGAGAGAAACATATCAATTCTCTCATCACCATTGTTAAGAAAGATACTCACTAGGAAATTATTGTTCAGTTTCAACCCTTCTCAATATCAGTTCTTTTATAATTATATTTTCAAAATTCAGTCTCTAGGTTTCTAAGTGACATTACCTATTTGGAAAGGATTGCCGCCTTATTTTTGTCTTTATCAGCAAGAGAAGCTCATCTTTAATTTCTATCATAGGGCCAGGCTTTGAGGAGAAGCTTCTTAAATCCAATAGGATATGGCTGGGTATTTTTCTTATAGGGAATGAGTATTTCTTGAGAAGTACATACCAGGGACTAAGAAGTAAGTAAGTGATGCTAGTGAGCATCATTAGAAGAATTAGAGTAGATAAACCATTTACAGTCACTAGGAAAGTTCAGTTATGTTATGGGGCTACCTAGAGTCCCAAATGACAAATTAAAGAGTTATTGTCTTGTGCAGTTTATCTAGGGGAAAATTAGAATACCTTGCAGAACAGTCCTAGTGAGGGCGGGTCAAGAAAAACATGGATTGAAGAATACGGTGTACCCAGAAAATCCAGGCTGCTGGAGGTATGCGTGTGTGTACCAAAATGTTCTAAGAAATGATACTGGTGTGGCTGTGAACACAACGAGTAGATGAGAAAGACATGGTGGCAGGGAAAAAAGAAAATGCATGCAGAGGGTGTTCCATCCTGCTGTTCAGAACATTGTGGGTGCTCAAATAATATTAATTCTCAATGATGAAGATGGTAGCGAGGATGATGATGATTAATGCAACCCATGGAAAAATAGGGCTAGGGAGGATGACATAGACGAGGGACCTGGAGAGGGAGGATGACTCACGGGTGAGGGGTACCTGGGGACAGAGCGATGTAGTGTGCACGTTGGCGAGCGTGGGGGGAGCCGCTGGGGCACGCGTGGCGCGGACCTGGGGAGTGGGCGGGTGGGTGCCCGTGGGCGGAGCGGCTCCGGGACTGAGTGGCTGGCAGCTATGTCTGCGAGAGCAGCAGCATCACCCAGGAGCGAAGCATCCGAGACTCCGCCTAACTGACACCCAAACTCTCCCTCTCCCTCCTGCAGCCCCATACTGGAAGCAGCCGAGCCTGCGAGCAGCTAAGGCGGCGGCAGTGGCCGCCCCAGCCCCAGCCAGCCCCGCCCCCGCCCCCGCCCCGCGCGCCCAGCCCGCGACGCCCGGATCGGAGGAACCTGGCGCTAGCCCTCGCCCCCTTGCCGCGCCCGCCGCCCGCCAGCCGCCACCGCCGGCCAAGGCTGGGCTGCGGGAGGCGGCCGGGCGGCCCCCGAGCTTCGCTAGGGCCACCAAAACAAAGGCAGCATCCGGGGCTGGGTGGATGCAAACAACCATGAAAGACTGGGTTCTCTGTCTCTCCAGCTCTGCTGCTGCCGCCGCCGCTGCTCCTCCTCCTCCTGCCGCCGCCGGGAGTGCTCCGCTCTGAGGGGAAAGCAGGGGCGCAGCTGCTGGGCGTGAATCCGAAAGGTGAGAGGCAGAGAGCAAGAGGAGGGGGCGGGCAGGCTACGAAAATGTCCTCGGCGGTGGGGCCTCGCGGTCCTCGCCCACCCACGGTGCCTCCCCCCATGCAAGAGCTGCCGGACCTGAGCCACCTGACCGAGGAGGAGAGGAACATTATCATGGCAGTGATGGACCGGCAGAAGGAAGAGGAGGAAAAAGAAGAAGCCATGCTCAAGTAAGCCACCCCCAGCCGCGCCATTCGTGCCTCCGTACCTCCATCCGTCCATTCACCACTCACTCACCCAATCCTCTCGGCTGAGTGTGGGGGAGGGGCGGGGAAGGTGCTGGGTGCGGGCGGAGGCGCCCGTCTTGGGGCCAGGGGCTCTGGGCTAGAGCAAGCAGGAGGTTATGGGGACCAGAGGAAGGATGGGATGCCACAGAGCCAGGAGCCAAGGAGCCCGGAGAGGATGGCTTGAGATTGGGGTGCACAGAAGATTGAGTGGACAGGGGCCACCCTGGTGGTGGGATATGCAGAAGCTGAGAGTAGCTGATTCCACCCAAGTGTCAGGGCCCTAGGCTGGGAGCAGGTTAGGGGGCAGGGGATGAGTAGAATAAAGGGGAGGTGGGATGAAGAGATGCTGAGAACAGCTCCTCTTCTCTTCTTGGAGTTGTTTAGCAGGTTGGGGTTACCCCAGTGAAGGGTGCCAGTATTTATACAATAACAATGCTTATTTTTAGTGCTCATTTTGGTACTCAATTCATCTCACAGATCAAGGTTGGGTCTTTTTTGGGCAGTTGCCATCTTTGGTAACCTGCCTCCCCAGCTTTTCTTTAACCTGTTATCCACAGTTTTCTACACAGAATATCTGTGTGAAGGCAAATTTTCTTACACATATATAATGTCATTGACAATGCAAAGTTTTTAATAATGGGAGAAGCTGATGGAGACTCTGGCCGGCATAAAATAGAGGCTTCTCTTTCCTGGTTTCCAAGAGACCTATGGGGCCTGCTCAGTTCCTGGTAGAAGCAGAATATAGGGGATTGCATATTTGCAACCTCCCCTTTATTTAGAGCCCATCAGCCCTTCAAGGGATCTCTGTCTGTTGCCCCATTTTTCTGAGGTTGGGGAGGGGATGGGACTTATTTCTGGTGGTGCAGGAGTGTATGACCCTGTCCGTGCTGCTGCTTGCCTTAGCCTCAGACAAAACTGCTTACAAGGTGCTGGCATAGAGAATGGGCTTTCCTTGCTCCTCACCGTCACCAGTAGAGTGAAGCTGAAGGGGACCTCAACCCCGCCTTCCCTTGGGAGGTCTTCACGTATTCAGGAAAGTTTTCAATGCTGAGGCAGGGGAATTTTGACTTCCTGACTGGGATAATTCCTTGGTGGCCCTCTCTTAGGCCAGAAAGTGTATCTGGGGACAGGGGATAGGCATGGTGAGCCAAAAGGAACCTGTTGCATCTAGAGTTAGCTGGTAGCAAAGAAGGGGCTGACAGGGAGCAGAGATGACACCTGGCACAGAGCATACCCAACACGGCCTCTCCCCTAACCCCAGGCTTACATCCTGAAAAGAGGATGCTGCCACAGAAGATTTCTTCCGCTTCCCCTCAGTGAAGCAGTGCCTCACAGGAGAGGAATGGAAGGAGGCTGCATTCACAGGCTGATCAGTCCCTGACCAGTGTAACTGCCACCACATGGGGGAGGGGGCTATGGCAGGATATTGAGAGATGTGTTACAGACAATAGTGGAAATCTAGTCATTCCTTCCCTTTCATTGTAGATTCAGAAACGGGCCATTAACTCGGAAGGCCAGAGCTGGCCTGGCTCTATTAAGAGCAGCAGGTTTCTGAATTCCCTGCTCCTTCTCATCCAAAAACAAATACTTGAAGCCTGCCGGTTTGAGGAAGGCAGAACCTTCATTAATCTGCTGCCTGTCCTTAGTGGAACAATGACATCCCTGGTGCTGCAGGCTTCCCCTCTTCTGAGATTGGAAGTAATGGATGGTGTCTGATGGTGCTGCTGTCTGTCTGTCTGGTTGTCAGTCTGTCTGTCCTCACTGGTTGCAGCCTCTGCTACCTGTCCTGGACACACTGGTCAAGATGTACAGGTTTGCTGCTGCTCCTGTTGGTGTTCGCTGCAGACAGCAGGTGGATGAAGGTCTCCAGCAGCTTGTGGAAAATGGGCTGCTGCTTGACAGAGTTCTGGTAGGAAGGAGAAGGCACAATGCATGTAGTGGCCATCACGACTCTTCATTGGCTGTTTCAGGAATGGTGGAAAGTGAGGGATTTTAAGTGGGAGACGGTGAGTTTTAGGGCAGAATCCCAAACCTGCTAATTGCCTAAGGACAGCAATTATAAAATTTTAAGTGTTTATGAGGACAAATAAAAATTAGGAGCACCATCCCACTGCTCATGTCTAAAACATCATTTCCACTGCTGTTCCTGGGACTGCTTTCTATTGGCTTGCAGATATTGTTCCTTTATTACAAGGATTCATGAAATATTGCAGTATGTGACACTGTTATACAACAGCCCTCTATAATCCTGGACCACTGCATTAAATTTATCAATCAGCCTCCTCTGCCTTGGTCTTTTGTGCAGTGGCAGATTGGTGAGTGTTTTAGAAACCCAGTTTGCTGCCATGTAGTCATGCCATGTTGTCCACAATTAGTGGAACAGGTCTGTACTTTTTTCCTGAGGACACTTTATGTCTTAAAATATGGGGACCATGGGAATTAATACAGATGACATGTATATATGGGGACTTAGTGACACATAGTCGTATATGGTAGCCCTTTTCTAAACTTTGCATAAAAATAGGTTCGAATACAGGATGTTTTACATAAGGCTTTGAAGTATATGTTAAGTCAGAAATAAGTTTTTGTGGTAATGCTTGATCCATATAGTTCATGTTTGAGAAATTACTTTCCAAGAGGTCCTATAAAGCTAAAGTTCTGGTAACAGACTTTAAATTCACTTTTGTCATCACTGCAAAATCTTCACCTTGGACCAAGTACTATGCATGGTCTCTTTCTTTATGATGTATAAAAATAGGCATTAATAAGGAGATGATAGAAAACTGGTGGATGAATATGAAAAAGCGATATTAAAAACATCTATTAAAATATGTTTGTATAGTTTCATCATCCTTGATTTTAAATTATAACTTGAATTCTGTTTTGATAATATCTTTAAATATATGTCAGTGGAAAAAAATAATCAGGCTACTTTCATCTCAAGATTTTAGAAAAATTTTATTTGAAATCATCATAAAAAGTAATTCATTTTGTTGGCAAAGTACACTAGTTTTTAAATATTATTGGCATGTAAGTAGAAATAGTTGACTCTTTAATGACTGATTTAATGATATACAAATAGAAGGTATTTTCTTAATCTCAGTAGGGTTTTGATATGTGTATGTGTGTGTGTGTATGTGTGTGTTCTGGTGGCTTTTCTAAACCTAACTTCCTCAATGAATAGTCCTTCAACTAACTGTTACCAGACACCATGAGCCAATATAGTACAAGGGTTAGAAACTGTTACCTGGGACCTAAATCAGAGAAGATCTCATTAGATCTAAAATCTTATTCCTTTTTTATAAAAGCTTTATAGGAGCTACAGAATAGTAAGAAAAAAGAAATAGAGAGTTGAGTGGATGGTTTGAGGGTGGGAGTTGAGAGCCATATTGGAATATTTAATAAAAATAGCTAACATTTATTGACTATTTACCTCATGTGCAGCCATTATTCTAAGTGATTAATTTAATGCTAAATAGTTGAACTATGCTCAAATTTATATATATATATTTGTATATTTTTAGTATTTTAGTCAGAATTCAACTGTACAGCAATGTGTTTTTTATGTATGTATGTATTATATATATTTACATAGACGTATATGTTGTATAATATCTCATTTGATTCTTACAACAGCCTGTGCAGAAGGTAAGTCAGGTAGTATAACCCGCAAAAACTCATCTTATACTCAGAGTTCTAGTAATTTTCTAGGCTGGCTTGTATAGCATGGTCCAATCAGGATTCACACCTAGAATTTTTTTTCTAAATCCAAGTTATCATCCCACACATTACATTGTCTTTGTACCAAGAGGAAGCTACCATTTCAGTCCTTTTCCTTAAATGAATTTCTGGCCTTTCCTCAGTGTCAGAGAAATGATTTGGCAAGAGGTTAGGCTGATTCAGAAGATCAGCTGCAGAGTGTAGGAATGCCTGGAGCTTTACACTTACTCATTACTAGAGCTTTCCTGTGGGTTGAAGGAAAGTGAATTGTCTTCAGTTAGAACATACTAAGAACCATCATGAAGTAGTGGAAAGACCATTAACTTTGGAGCCAGGCATTTCTGCATTCTGCTTCTAGTTCTGCCACTTACTATGTGAACGTGAGCAAGAAAATTTTATTGGGATTGCATGAGCTTCCATTTTTATTCTGAAACCTGCAGCCCATGATGTTGATTGATTTATAAAAAGAGTTTTGACTTTGCACTTTTCATTCTCTTCTCAGCGCTTAATTTTCAATCATCCGTAATGGCCACTTTCCTAGTGAGAGAGGAGACAAGAAGTAGAAGGAGTGAGAGAATTCTTGTAACTTCAGTTTTTCCTTCTCCTTTTTCTCCCTCCAACAATAGCGTTGTGGCCTATAATGTATCCATAAGAGTCAATATGAGAGACCACAATTAGTGACTTGGTAAAGTAGACAAAAGAAACTGGGAAGGATGAAGATAGAGTCCCTATGTATACAAGTTTTATATTTTCTTTGGGATTTGCAAAGATTTTCATGTCTTATACCCCAAAATATTCTATCACATTGCTTAGGCAAGGATGGGTGAGAAGGAAAAGGAAGAAGGCAAGTAGTGAAGAGAAAGAAGGGCTAAAACATGAGCAGATATCTACCTGTTCCAAGATGCTGTATTAAGTAGAAAAGACCAAGAAGGAAACCTTAATATTCACTTAGGGTCTAGTCTCCTTCACACCATTAATGAATAGAGTCAAACTTGGGAAAGGTTAACCCTGAACTCCATTGGAGTTTTCCACTTTCATCAGAAAAAAACTATCTTAGTTAATATGCATGCCCAGTATTGAGTTCCCATAGAGGAAATATAGAAAAGGAAAGCTTCAAAAATGAGTGATGTGAGGAGTTATTAAAGACAACGGAAGGCAAGACATATAATCATCAGTTCACATTTTTGTCAACCTATCTTGACTTTCTTTTAACTTATATGAATTTCGTCTTATCCAGAAGTAAGGAAGGTAACTGTGGTTTAAGTAAATAGACTGGTAAATTAGAAGTAGAATACAGAAACCATTGTGGACTATATGTGCTACCACTTACTTGAATAATAAAAAGGCAACATCTTGGAGGTGTTATTTGCTTAACTTGTTAAATGGGGAGAGTGATTTATGTTAAACTTGGTGCCGTGAGCTTCCTGGAAAGATATCAGATATGAATTTCTGAAATAATATTATTATTCTCCCACACTTGTAATAAGCAGATGGATGAAGTTGCTGTACCATGAATTGTAAAGTTCATTGTATTTCATTCTGTTTATCTTTATATGCTATTTTATATTTTTACACAACTTTTTACATTTGGTGCTGTGTTATAGATCAGATATTTTGCCAGCAAATAAAGGTTGGCCCTGAGGGTGGAGGTAAATATGCCTGAGGCATAGCACAGAGTAATAGAACCCAGAACCCATCTACACTGACTCCACATCTTTAGTGTTCTTTAAGTCTTTTTTTAAGAGTGTATCAAGCTGTGGTTATTGTGGTTTGTTTCCCTCATCTGTTGGGTGGGAAGATTAACATTTATTGAGTTCCTACTATGCATCAAACATTGGGCTGGATGCTTACATATTTTATTCTGCCCATGCTCACCTCTTGATGAGAATTTCATCCCGCCAGTTTTTTGTTAGTTTTCCAATATTAGTGAATTCACCAGAACTATCAAGGCACTTTCCTGACCCTTTGCTTGTGACCCTTGATCTTGAAAGTCCAGAGAACAAAACTTTAAAAGAACAAGAGAAGAACTTCATCTGGCTGGTGGCAATTTCAGCCCTTTCCAGGTACTCCTACTGATCTTATCTAGTTCTGGCCACAGGTGACTTACTAACTCTATATGTGCCTGGGGCTTGTCTGATCTTCTGGTGCTTTTGTTCACACTATCCCCTAATATGTTAGCATTTTCCCACTATTCTTCTCCACTGTGAAGTTATCTCTTCTCCCTACTATTGTTCTGAATTTATTTATTAGGTAGGCTATTTCTAACAAGGTATCATGTGATATGAAATTCAACAATAAGACCATTGTTTCAGGTGTTAGAATTGGGTCAGGCACTGGGCTGTTTGGGTAGAATAAAGGGATCTGCTCACAACCCCATGCTGACTTCACTCCTACCATTTAAAAACTGTCATGGTCAAAAAGGAAGGTCAGCATCAGATAGTTGGACAGAGCAGCGGACTAGATTCTGGTCTTAATATTATCATTTCCTATAGGTGTGAACATCAACAAGTTACTCTACCCATCTGAGCCTCAGTTTCTTTATGTGTAAAGTAGAATTTCTAATGCCTGCCCTTTTAAACTTATGAGGTCTTAACAAGAGAGCAGAGGCAACTTTAAACTGCAAATTGGTGTACCAGAGAAAGGTGCCATTATTATCTTTACTCTTTAAAACCATAGAAGAACCCCAAGATTATCTTTTTCCTGTGGTTATCACAGCTATTGGGGGTCCTGTGGCAGTGAAAACTTGTATAAGGATCCATCCATCCTATCATAATAGCAATACACTGTGGCCAGGGCTGACGCTACTGGTGTGAGAATTTGCCTTCTGCTGACAATGGATTATAAGGAAAAACAGGAATCCAGGGCTTAGTCTGAAGTTATGTTTACCTTCCTTCTTTCTCATTAAATAGCCTGTCACTGTTTTTAGATGGAACCTCAGTGGCTCAATGGTTAAGCGCTCTCCTGTTAACCAAAACCCACCAGCTGTTCCATGGGAGAAGATGTGACAATCTGCTTCTCTAAAGATTACAGCCTTGGAAACCCTGTGGGACAGTTCTACTCTGTCCTATAGGGTTGCTATGAGCTGGAATCGACTAGACAGTAACGGTTTTAACTGCTTTTAGTGCAAAAATCAAAGTGGGAAAAATGATTAAGTTTGAAATAGCTGAAAGACAACGCGGTTTCAAAATAAGAAGAGAAACTAGCTTTAGGTTGATTTCTTCATCTTTTACTAGAAAAAAATTTGGAGAAACAGACTTATGAGTATAGTGTCACTGCATTTAATAAATTATTCATTTTCAGAGTTAGCTGAATAAGGAGCTATATATTTGTCAAGTAGTAGTTTCTCTTTCATCTCAGTTTAAAATTGGCTGATGTCGTAAGTTGTATGTGCTTAAAACTTTTTCTGTGATTCTGCATGTATATTTCCACACCCTTACATCAGGTTTATGTACATTTGTTTTAATCTAGTTCAGTTTTCTATAGATGACAAGAGGTGAATATACTGCAAAATTAACTTTAGGTTTTCCTACCTCTGTTGATATTTTGTGAAAACATCCATACACATAAATGTTTGCTTAAAGATGAAATAGAGTTATTTAAATGGAAGGTGACTGACAAGTTGGTTTGCCCAGAAAAGTACATATTTATGTTTGTTATCTTGCTGTAATTATGACTGGTATCCCTTTCTCTCTAATTTGCATTGCAGTCTTGATGATAAATTTTATGGTCTTCTCTCTAAGTCTTGCTTCTTCTGCCTCAAATTATTTATTTAAAACTTTAAAAAACCAAGCGAGTAACAGTCATAAGATATATCTTAGTAGGCAGTGCAAGCAAGTTGTAGACATAGAATCTTGCAAAATCATTGTTTGGTAAGTGGAAATGCTTTTACTGAGAATTTTCTTTTATGGAGTCTCAGTGGAAGGCTACTTATGGCAAAGTTGAATTTGAAATTTCACAACATTTTTTAAATGACAGTAGCTACGAATTGCAACTGCATGTACAGGACGCTCTTTATGAAAATTCTCCTTTGGACCTTACAAAAAAGCAGGCTGTAGTTTAGAGAAGACATCTCTAATTTGTGAGAATTCATTTAAATAGTTTTGGAATGTAATATATTGATAACTCCTCTGAAGTTGAGATAGTAAAATAAGGTCATATTCTAGAAAGTAATTTCATTCAATTTGTAAGTAAATACTGTACTTGATTAGAATATTAGCTATTTTAAAGAAGCATAATGAACCAAACAGATATTTTCATGTAATATAGAGGATAATACCACTCATAATTTACATATTATTTAATACGTATATTTTTGTGTTCTTTGTCATTATGTCAGGTACTTATTGTCTGGAAGATGCTATTTATATAGAGAAGGTATGTGAATTGAAAAGCAATGAAGGTATCTGTACCATTATATAAATATCTTTCACTGTTTGTTGTTGTTAGATGCCGTTAGTCAGTTCCAACTCATAGAGACCCTATGTACAATAGAATGAAACACTACCTGGTCCCACACCATCCTGACAATCATTGCTATGTTTGAGCCCATTGTTGCAGCCACTGTATCAGTCCATCTCCTTCAGGGTCTTCCTCTTTTTTGCTGACCCTCTACCAAACATGATGTTCTTCTCCAGGGACTGGTTCCTCCTGATAACATGTCCAAAATACGTGAGACAAAGTCTCATCATCCTTGCTTCTAAGGAGCATTCTGGCTGTACTTCTTACAAGACAGATTTGTTCATTCTTCTGGCAGTCCCTGATATATTCAATATTCTTTGTCAACACCATAATTCAAATGCATTAGTTCTTCTTCAGTCTTCCTTATTCATTGTCCAGCCTTTCCATGAATATGAGGCGATTGAAAATACTATGGCTTGGGTCAGGAGCATCTTAGTCCTTAAGGTGACATCTTTGCTTTTTAACACTTTAAAACTTTTGCAGTGACAACTGGACTAAACCAAAGCTAAGAAGTTTCCTGAATACAGTCAAACACTTTGAGGGACAGAGTAGCAGAGGTACGGGTCTGAGGACCATGCTTTCAGGGGACATCTAGGTCAATTGGCATAACAAAGCTTATTAAGAAAATGTTCTGTATCCTACTTTGGTGAGTGGCGTCTGGGGTCTTAAAAGCTTGCAAGCAGCCATCTAAGATGCATCAGTTGGTCTTAACCACCTGGAGTAAAGGAGAATGAAGAACACCAAAGACACAAGGAAAGTATTTGCTCAAGAGACAGAAAGGGCCACATAAACCAGAGACTTCATCAGCCTAAGACCAGAAGAACTAGATGGTGCCCGGCTACCACCAATGACCACCCTGACAGGAAACACAACAGAGAGTCCCGGATGGAGCAGGAGAAAGGTGGGGTGCAGAAGTTAAATTCTAGTAAGAAGATCAGACTTAATGGTCTGACTGAGACTGGAGGAACCCCGGAAAGCATGGCCCCTGGATTCTCTATCAGCCCAGAACTAAAACAATTTCCGAGGCCAACTCTTCAGACAGGGATTGGACTGGACTGTGGGACATAAAGTGATACTTGTGAGGACTATGCCTCTTAAGCTCAAGCAGATACAAGCGACTAAACGGGCAGCTTCTGTCCGGAGGTGAGATGGGAAGGCAGAGAGGGTTAGGAGCTGGTTGAATGGACATGGGGAATCAGGGGTGGAAAGGAGGAGTGTGCTGTCACAGTATGGGGAGAGCAATTAGAGTCACATAACAATGTATGTATAAATTTCTGTATGGGGAAAAAAAAAAAAACACCTTTGCAGCAGATTTTCCTAATGCATTGTGTTGTTTGATTTCTTGATGGATGCTTCCATGGGTTTTGATTCTGGATCCAAGTAAAGTGAAGTCCTTGACAACTTATTCATAATTTGTTATGATCCACAGAGTCGAATGCCTTTACATAGTAAAACACAGGTAAGCATCTTTCTGGTATCCTGTGCTTTCAGCCAACATCCATCTGATATCAACAATGATATCCCTTGTTCTGGTCCTCTTCTGAATTTGGTTTCAATTTCTGGCAGTTCTTGTCTATGTACTGCTACAATAGCTTTTGAATTATCTTCAGCAAAATTTTACTTGTGTGTGATATCAGTAATATTGTTCAATAATTTTCATATTCTGCTGGATCACCTTTCTTTGGAGTGGGTACAAATATGGATCTCCTCCAGTCAGTTGGCAAGGTAGCTGTCTCCCAAATTTCTTGGCATAGACCAGTGAGCACTTCCAGCATTGCATCTGTTTGTTGGAACATCTCAACTGGTTTTCTGTCAGTTCCTGGAGCCTTGTTTTTTGCCAGTGCGTTCAGTGTAGCTTGGACTTCTTTCTTCAATAGTGTTGGTTCTTGAGCATATGCTTCCTCCTTCAGTGGTTGAACGTTGACCAATTCTTTTTGGTACAGTGATTCTGTGTATTCCCTCCATCTTCTTTTGATGCTTCCTGCATTGTTTAATATTTGCTCATAGAATCCTTCAATATTGCAGCTTGAGGCTAGAATTTTTTCTTCAGTTCTTTCAGCTTAAGAAATGCTGAGCGTGTTCTTCCCTTTTGGTTTTCTAACTCCTGGTCTTTGCACATTTCATGATAGTACTTTACTTTGTCTTCTCAAGCTGCCCTTTGAAATCTTCTGTTCAGCTCTTTCACTTCATCTTTTCTTCCATTCACTTTAGCTACTCGATGTTTAAGAGCAAGTTTCAGAGACTTTTGACATCCATTTTGGTGTTTTCTTTCTTTAATGTCTTTTTAATGATCTTTTGTTTTCTTCATGTATGATGTCCTTGATGTCATCCCACAACTCATATGGGCTTCAATCATTAGAGTACATTGCGTCAAATCTCTTCTTGAGATAGTCTGCAAATTCAGGTGGGATATACTTAAGGTCATATTTTGGTTCTCGTGAACTTGTTTTATTTTTCTTCAGCTTGAACTTAAATTTGCATATGAGCAATTGATGGTTTGTTCCACAGTTGGCCCCTGGCCTTATTCCAACTGATGATACTGAATTTCTCCATTGTCTCTTTCCACAGATGTAGTCTATTTGATTCCTGAGTATTCCATCCGGTGAGGTCCATGTGTATAGTTGCTGTTTATGTTGTTTAGAAAAGGTATTTGCAATGAATAAGTCATTGATCTTACAAAATTCTATCATGTGATCTTCTGCGTCGTTTCTATCACCAAGGCCATATTTTCCAGCTACAGATCCTTCTTCTTTGTTTCCAACTTTGGCATTCCAACCACCAGTAATTATCAGTGCATCTTGATTGCATGTTTGATCAGTTTCAGACTGCAGAAGTTGGTAAAAATCTTCTGTTTCCTCATCTTTAGCATTAGTGTTTGGTGCATACATTTGAATATTAGTCGTATTAACTCGTCTTCCTTGTAGGTGTATGGATATTATCACTGACAGTGTTATACTTTAGGATAGATCTTGAAATGTTCTTTTTGACAATGAAGCAACACCATTCCTTTTCAATTTGTCATTCCCAGCATAGTAAACCATATGATTGTCTGATTCAAAATGGCCAATACCAGTCCATTTCAGCTCACTGATGCCTAGGATATTGATCTGTATGCATTCCATTTTTAATGATTTTCAATTTTCCTAGATTCATACTTTATACATTCCTTGTTCCAATTATTAATGGATGTTTGCAGCTGTTTCTTCTCATTTTGAGTCATGCCACAATGAAAGTCCTGGAAGCTTTACTCCATGCACGTCATTAGGGTTGACTCTAAGGAGACAGCTCTTTCCCAGTGGTATTTTGAGTGCCATCCGGCCTGAGGGGCTCATCTTCCAGCACTATATCAGGCAGTGTTCCACTGCTATTCATAAGGTTTTCACTGGCCAATTTTTTTAGAAGTACATTGCCAGATCCTTCTTCCTAGTCTGTCTTAGCCATCACTTGTCTGTCTGTTTCTCGTACTGTGGTGGCTTGCGTGTTGCTGTGATGCTGGAAGCTATGCTACCTATATTTCAAATACAGCAGGATCACCCATTTTGGATATGTTTCAGAGGAGTTTCCAGGCTAAGACAGACGAGGAAGAAGGACCTGGTGATCTACTTATTAAAAAAATAATTACACTGTTTAACTTCATTTAATGGATTCTCACATATAATATGCATATCTATGAGTGAGAACTATTGTAGGAGTAGTTACTGATGGTATCTTTTAACTGCATTTGCTAAGCTTGATGTAGTCCATTTGATTAGTTTCCTACTTACATTAGTATACTCAAAGCATTGTTGATCGTTATTTGCACGGTATTAATTTCAGGACTATTGTTGTTTTAAACTTGTAAGTTATTGGTGCACGAAGATTCATTGCGGGCCACATTATTGTGTTTGCCACTTTAAATAGAGCTCTGAACAAATGCAATGAGAGACTATTTATTAGGGTAGCTCGCTGTTTTATTTTCAATTTACGTGGTTTACATTTTTGAAAAATTAGGCAGATCGTATATGAAGTATCTAAGGAATCTATAAATCAGTTTACCGGGTTTCTTTAAACACAGGGCAGTATATATTCAAATTTAGAAGTTCTATCCAGGTCAGGAAGATTACTTAGTGTATTGGTAGAAAGAGATGAAAACAAAAATAAAGTAACCAAATGGCTTTTCCTTTTATATTTTACACAGCTTAACAGATTTATCTTCCTTAGCTATTTCTGTATTGTAGTATATTGGAGCTTAAGTCTTCTTTCCTAACCCTTTTTTTTCCTGGGGGAAAAAATGGACATGTTTTATACCCTGGTATTTGAAATAAAAGGATATTGAAATGAGCTCGCTCAGTTATTTTGGATATTAAATTTTTGGTATGAGCAAAAATTATGAAGAGATTATGTAGTGAAATTTGTCTTGATGACCATGACTATTTTCATAACAGTGTAATTTGGAAAAATAAAATACTGTAAAGTTTTTTTATATTTAGTTTGGATATTTCAATTTACAGGTGTCTGTGTAACCTAGGTGAAATCTAGCCAGCTAATATATTGCAACATGGAGTAAAAACTTGATACTAGTCTGAAAAAATACTATAATCTGAGTCTTATTTTAGACACAAGCATTAGAAAGGGATCCTATGGTATCTGGAGCTCCAGATGCCTGTTGAGTGGAACTATGGTTGATCATCAGCCGAGTAGTTATTTAGTCTCTGCTTTCCATATGTGCAGCAGAGTTGAAGATGCTAGGATGTCCACATGCAACAAAAAGCACAGTCCTAGGCCACAAAAAGGACATCATTTACCTGCTAAGGTAGTGTAAATTCTAAAAAAAGATGATATATGTACTTTGGGAAAAGATTTAAATAGAAAGCAATACAAAATAGTGCATATTTAAGTGTCAAAATGAGCAGTAATTATAACAGCTGAGGTACTTTTTTGAAGCTCTCTCTTGTCCTTACTTCTGTAATTCCATCTCTTCCTGATTTGGCTTCTACTTTTCAAAATGCTCCTGTTCAGTCTTCTTTTGGCTCAAAATGTTATAGAGTAGAACTGCTCCATAGGGTTTTCTTGGCTGTAATCTTTATGAAGCAGATCTCTGGGCCTTTCTTCCCCGTGCTGCTGGGTAGGTTTGAATCCCCAACCTTTTGGTTAGTAAAACCAAACCCGTTGCTGTCGAGTGGATTCCAACCCATAGCGACCCTATTGGTTAGTAGTCAAGTACAAAGTGTTTGCTCCACCCAGAGACCTTTAGATGTCCTGTAGGCACTTCAAATGTATTATGATGCAACATAAACTTCTTGATTTTCTGCCTAAACAAAATGTTTGCTCTGTGTTTCTTGTCTTTGTGGGTGGCAACAACATTGTAACTCCCCATTATCAAACCGTACAGATTCAGTCTTCTTAGGTTCCTTTGAATTTCTCCTTTATTTTCCAATTCTATTGCTATTACCTTATTGTAGGTGGTCATCACAACTCTCATGGGTGCTCACATAGCCTCCTGATTCCTTTCCCTGCCACCAGTCTGACCTCCCCCCATTTGACCTCCACACTGCTATCAGAAGAATCTTTTCAAAATTCATCTGATCAGGTCCATTCAATGAAACTCCTTTGCCTTCAGTGTAAAGTTGAAGTATCATAATTTGGGTCCTGCTTACTATTTGCTTTCACTGGTCCATGCACACCTACTGCCACGGCCTTACTGAACTAGTTCTGAAGGTGTCATTGCTGCTTCACAACTTGGTGACCCCATGGAGAAATTAAAATATAATTTTCTGGTCTATTTTGCTCTTGATTTATTATTCATGCCTTTTTACCATGTTGATGTTGTTGTTATGTGCCATCGAGTCGATTTTTGACTCATAATGACCCCATGTAATAGAGTAGAACTGCCCCATAGGGTTTCCTAGGCTATAATCTTTAAGGGAGCAGACTACCAGCTCTTTCTCCCACGGAGTGTCTGGTGAGTTCGAACCACCAACCTTTTGGTTAGCAGCCGAGTGCTTAACTGTTGCACCACCAGGTTTCCTTATTCAAAGCTTTTTGAATGACAGCATTTTAAAGGTGATTGAACACCAATAAATAATACATTTAAAGAAGTAATTCTTTTGGACAGACACATGCTTAATGGAAACATTTCTTTTGAATTAAAACATCATCAGCTTCAGGAACAGTTGAAAGCATATATGTTTTCTGATTTGATATTTAGAATGAGATCAGATGCATATGACCATAAAGTATATCACTTTGTATGGATTATATTTCTCAGTGAAAACAAAACAAACAAACCGAAGCCTCAGCTAAGTCATCCTCTAGAGTTGAATTCCCTGAAGTCATGTATCTTACATTCATCATCTTTGTATTTCCACAACCCAGCCCTGTGGTTGATAATAATAGGGCTTCCATGAGTATTTGTTGAACTGAATCGGACAGTCTGTGTTCCCAGGACACAGAAAGCACTGGTCTTCGACATCTCACAGCTGAATTGAACTGAGATATTAACTGGAGCTTAGAGACCATCTAGTCAAGAGCTGGCAAATACTCAGCACTCAGATGCTCTCCTGTACTAGTGCAGGGTCACTAATAAGTGCAGATGCCTCAGAATCTTTCTCAACAAAGTGGTCCACGCCATCAACTGATCAGAACTGGCAATCAAGATAAAACATTTTAGCCACCGAAGATGTATTCTAACTCTAGTTTTAAAAAGAGGAAACCAAGGCTCAAAGACTCTTTCAGACTTGCATAATTAATTAATTAGAGAGCTAGGTATAAGACACTAGGGCTTCTATCTCCTAGTCCCGTGTTCTTTCTACTGTCACACTTTCCCCACATGGTTCCATTTTAACTACCAACAAATTGGAACAATTACTTTTTTTTCAATTCTGGTTTGATTTGCCTACTCTATAAATTGCATCCCATTATAGAAAACTCCAAGGGAACCTCCAATTATTTTGTTGATTTTGAATTTGATTATATTGAGTATTATTTGAAATAAGTAGATCATTGCCAGGGAATAAGAAATATTTTATTTAGAGATTCCCTTTGCAATATTTGTTGCAGTTATGCTTAAGCTATATCAAATGTGATAATTTTATTTTTAGTTTTAATACTTCTCTGAAAGATACAATGTTTTCAATATGTGGCAAGTTATTTGTGACTCCAAATAGCTTTTTCTACTAGGCTTTTGAATTGTGTACCTATTAAAATCGTGTGTGTGTGTGTGTGTGTGTGTGTTTTCACTTTAAAAAGTCAGTTGGATTTTTTTTCATTGTGGGGCGAACTTTCTTTGGTCCTTCCTCATTTGGAAGTTTGCCTTCCAAAAAACTGTTGGTCAGTGATTCAAGGAAAGAGTTAGTAGTGGGAAGGGAATGGCTCTTCACTGTGCTGAAACAATTAGAGATTTATGTACATATATCCATGAACTAATATCTGCATTCACACATATCCACCCTGACCTCAACTGTGCACCCACACAAATGATCATTTACACCCATGCTCGTGAAAAATTAAAACAGTCCTTCTCTGAAGTATTTTTAAGGAGGTTAATTTTATCTCCTTTACCAAAGTTGCGTGATCTAGACATGCCTCGCATCATGTGGAACAAAGAATTCAGATGCAAAAAGTGAACGATGATTCCATTTATATGAAGTTCTAGAATAGGTAAAGCTAATCTATGCTGTTAGATATCAGATTGGTTGTTGCTTCTGTGGTGTTTAGGGTGGAGGATTTACTGGAGAGAGATAGGAGAGAACTTTCTGGAGGGATGAAAATATATATTTTTATAGAGCTCTAATTACACATGTATTCATTTATCAAAACTGATCACATGTACACTTAAGATCTGCACATTTCACTGTATGTAAATTATATCAGATTTTTTTTAAAAAAAGAATTCTACTGAGACATCAAATATGAAGAGAACTGAAAAATAGCTACTAGATTCAGGAATACAGAGATCACTGGCGACTTTAGAAAAAGCTTTTTCTGTGAAGTAATGGGGCCAGGAGCTAAATTGGAATCCTTAGATTGACAGTAAGTTGAATAAATACATATACTTAGTATGGGCAAGTCTTTCAAGAAGTCTGGCAAATGAGGGAAGAGAGACATAAGGGGATAGCTAGAAGGCAATGAGAGGTCTAATGTGGGCTTCTTTTAAGTGGAATTTAAATGGGGTAAAATTAAGAGTGTTTCAAAGTCCATGGGAAGAATACAGTGAAGAACATGGTTTAAATAAAAGAGAAAGGGTATAAGTTGTTACTGGGAAGATAAGGGAACTTCTGTCTGCTGGTTTCTCTTCTGTAAGTAAGAGGTGGATCATCTTCTGAAAGTGAATGGAGTTGGAGATTAGAGAATGAGGAGGAAAGTTTTAAATGGTCAAGGTGGAAAGTGGGAGTGTGAGTTTGCCAGAGGAACAGATAATTATTTGTCTACAGAGGAAACCATGTTGGGCCATGTGCAAGACGAGTTAACAGACAACGATATGCAGGTAAGACAGGCCTTTTGACCCATGAGACACCAAGAGAAGAGTCTTTGTTCCTGTCATTTCAGGCTGAGTCATTGTGAGGCCTGGTAGAATGTTTGTTTTTCCCCTGTGTTATATTGATCTGAGATACTTTGAGTAGGTTTCTGTTTCTTCTACTGAAAAGAATCCTGATTAGAACTTTGTAATCATTCTTTTTTCTACACATGAGAATTAGACTAAGTCTGCATGTTGAGTTTTCATGTTGAGAAAAAGAGGATATGACCAATTCAATAATTAATACATTCTTGTGTGTGTGTACACATATATATACACACACAAAAATGTATTAATTATTAAATACATATATATGCATACACACACACAAACTCATATAAAATTTCTATAAATTAGTACTCTATCATCAGGGTAAATTGTCCATCTCCTGTTCAGATACATCTTTGGTCTACTCGGTTCTTGTTTCTGTCCCCTCTCCCAGGTTGCCTATTTAATTTTAACTTGAAAGCATTTAGGGATACACAATAGAGCGTGACATAATTTGCTTCAGATCTTTTTCCACGAAGGACAGTCTGGTACGCATGGTGTGATAGGAAACACACTGACTATATTATTTTGACTTGTCTCCCAAACTCATGGTAGAGTAATCTAGATTTTTCACCGATTAGATCCCCGAGAAGCCACCTATGAGAAGTTTATTAGGGAGTGCTTTCTGGATCAACATCTGTGCAGGAAGGGAAGAAAACGGGTTGGAAAGAGGGAGAAGTTGGGCTGAAGTGTAAGCACAGTAAGGCCTTAGCCAGCCCCTTGGGAGTCCTGATACTATTAGTGGTCATATCTTCACATTGACCAGTCACTGACTTTAGGCCGCTTGGGAAATAAGACATGACCTTGGGAGAGGTGGCTCTCTTCAGCTGAGGGCAGTTTCCAGGGAGGGCTGAGAGCTGAGAGCATTTCCAGTAGATGGAAGAATAAGTCTCTCTAGTCCTGAAAAAGAGGTCTGGATGGCTTGGCATTGCATCCACTACATAATTTTAGTTTAAAAAAAAACTTAGGAACAATTAAATATTTCTTAACTGCCTAAAAATTAAAGGAAGTTATGCTTTACATATTAAGTCAATTTATATACTAAGCATAAACTTAGGACTTGCTAACAAAATTGAATATTTAAGTCAATTGCTAAGGGTATCTAGATTTAGGCATCTCTTGAGGATTGACAAAATCACCCAAAACTTAAGTTATAAACATATCTGTAGAAGAATACTTGTAAATAAATACTTGGGAGGCAATTGATTGTGGAGGGTAGTGATGTGGAAACTCATTTATCTGTCTTATCTACATTTAACTTGAAAGATTCCTTTTCATGAAACCTTTAGCTATAAAAGATTTCTTCCCACCAGTTTCTTGTAAGCAAGATAGTCTATCTGGAACTTCAAACAGTATTCAAGGTGTGCAATAATGGGATTTTAATTCAGTGACACAGGATTTGGGGCAACTATGGCATATGGTCTTTGGAAAAGCCTCTCCCTCTGTTTATGACATTGTTTCCAAAGTAATCCTCACCTTTTCCCTTGGACTGTGTGCCTGCCATAAGCACTAAACTTTGAAAACTCTCAGAAGGAAAATATAGTAAAAGAGAGCAGTATATTTTAGAAGACCTATTCAGTAAATCTGTCTAAATATCTCCATTAAATTAAAAGTATCTATTTGTCAGAAAAATTAATGCAAATAGTTCCCACATTTTAGTGGATTAACACAATAAAACTTTATTTCTCACACAAAATTTGGTGTGGGTTGGGTGACCCTCTTCCTTCTTGAAGCAGTGATCTCTGGACACGTGGCCTCAACAGCAGAACAGAGGGCTGGATGAGGTGGAAATACCATGCATCACTACTGCTTTTGGGCTATTGGCGACTGCAAGAGAGGAAGGAGAATGTAAGGGAGCACATAAAGTATCTTGTGAGCACTAATTTCAGAAATTTAAGCTGAAATAATTCAAGTAACTATTTTATTAATTCAGCCACCTATTAATTCATGAATCTCCCATTATCTTCCTATTTCAAAATGGAGATAACCTACTTTCTTGATATAGGAAGAATTAATTCATTGAAGATAGAAATTAATATTTAGACTCATGGAATTTGAGTCAAAAGAGGTTTTAGCATCCAGACCAATGGCTTTCACATTGTATCTAGTGGAGTTGTGTGGGGGTTTTGGCAAGTAAGGTTGACCGGACAAGGAGAAGGCATGGTGGACAGGGCTCTAGGCATCTAAATCTGTACTGCTGCTTCATTCCAGGCAGCTCTGCCTTTATCTATTTTATATTTTGCAATCTGGATATTTTATTTGAAAAAAAAAAAATGAGTTCTTCAGCAAAAGGAAATATCTAAAAACTACTCATCTATTCCAACACTTTCCTTTTATAGCTAAAGCACATTTATTTATCCACTCAACTGATATTTTTTGAGCATTTGCTATGTAGCAGGCCCTGATTTAGGCTGTGGATCAGAGTCCCTGTCTTCCTAGATTTTAGACTCTGGGATGTGCTAGAGAGCTCCAGTGACTTCACCAGCATCAGAATATGATCTAGGCTCGGTTTCCCTAATTCTCAGTCTTGCCTTAAGTGAGCATAAGATAGTTAACTGAGAATATTCCAAAGACATCTAGAAAATCCTGGCATGGAAGTGATTGTCTGGGAAGTGTCCACGCTTCCCACTGAGAATGGCTTCTGTCTTGGAGAAAGAGCACAAACCTCTTTAAAGTTATCTAAGTCCAAAATATGGGCATTGTTTGGACTTACCTTTTTTTTTTTTCACTTCTAATATCGAATTGGCCATCAAATATTGTCTATTGCCTTTTCTCAGAGTACAGCATGTTTCCTTTACAATAAAGTATTGTCATCAACAAATAACATTTGTACCTATAGCAAAAAGTACTGATATGCACACCTACCTATTTATCCTCACTCTGACTCTTTGAGGTCAGTATAAGGTTATTGCTATAGTCCCTACTTTACAGAAAAGAAAATAGAGAAAAAATGATTTAGGTCAGGGTCAAACAGCACAAGTAGTAAATGTTCCGTGGAGCTGGGAAATCAACTTAACTCTTATTGCAACCAGATACTGAAAGGCAGGTAATAAACAAGAGTTTCTCTAATATAAACTTTTACCATTGGTAGTATTAATAATTAATATGGGATGCAGGAAGAGTGGTGCCCGTCTGTGGATTTCAGAACCAGAGAGGCCTGGACTTGAATCCAGGATTTCACCACTTACTGTATGATCTTGATTAAGTCATTTAATCTCTCAGTTGTCTCATCTGTGAAATGGGGTGGGTGGGAGAAGTGAGACAACAATAGTTATATAATGCCCTTAGCACAGCTCCTCATACATAGGCAGCATTAACAGATTGTGTCTGTCATTATTATTTTATAATCATATGAATATAAATAGTAGTATGCACCCAATATTCGCATCTCTTTGAGTATAAAGACAGGTGCATCTACGCTATGTGAGCACGGTTCCAGCATGAAAGTACAGTACTTGCTGTGTTGATACTATATAAAGGAATTTTGAATCACAATTGGAACTTTGCTTCTTACATTGTGCTAAGCCAGAACACTCTTATTCGTTGTAGTGGTTTCAGCACAATGCAGTTACTGGAGCTTTGGGAACACACCGAAGAAGGTGGGTGTTTTTGTTGAGCTAGGGTAATATCCCTTATTTTAGCAGCGCTTTAGAATAGATTTATCTGCATTATGTTTACAGTATAATTCTTCACTTTTGTTGTTTCACTAAGGAAACATTTTGGCTCCTCTCTTTAGTTTATAATCTCAGATGAATGCATAGGGATTTACATACATGATTCATATGGCCTATATTCAGGGGAAAAGAATACCTTATCTTGAGTTTGTAACATGGAGGAATACCTCCAACTAGGAATATTGAACCTCTTGGTACAGGAATACTTCATTTAAAAAAATTAGCAGATTTCCACATTGAATCTATTTAGCATTCCTGAGTAAATGTTCATAATAAATGCTGAATGAAATGTACAAAATACCTCTTCAAAAATATTATTTAAGTGTACAGCTAATGTGGACTTACACGAGGTGAACAGTTGACATACAGAATTAAAACCCCGTTGCCGTTGAGTTGATTCCAACTTATAGTGACCCTGTAAGGACAGAGTAGAGTTGCCCCGTATTGTTTCCAAGGAGTCGCTGGTGGATCTGAATGGCTGACCTTTTGTTTAGTTGTAGCTGTTAACCACTGTGCCACCAGGGCTTTGATTGATACAGAATTAGGGATGATAATTTTCCAATATTTTTAAAAGACATATATATCACAGCTCTGCATTTTTGTGGAGATCAAAGTTGTAATAAAAATACTAAAAAATAATTGGAGGTATAATAACAACAACTAACCATCGCTGCTAAATTTTAGCTTGCAGTATGTATACCTCTATACCAAAAACCAAACCCGTTGACATTGATTCATTTCCAACTCATAGTGACCCTATAGGACAGAGTAGAACTGCCCCGTACAGTTTCCAGGGAATACCTGGTGGATTTGAACTGCCGACCTTTTGGTTAGCAGCCATAGCTCTTAACCACTACACTACCAGGGTTTCTGTATGCCTCCATAACACCATGTATATGTCAAATGCCTGCTTTTAACTCAAGAGAAAATCAAGCACACATAATAAAGGCATGTGTTTTATTGGTGGACCTCTGATTATTTGGATATATTTTCTAGAGCATTTAATGCAAATTTTCTAAAAACTCCTTCCAGAATTTTCTTTATGCTTAGGTTAGCAATGCCTTATAAGAATCATGTAACTCTGAGAATTGGTCCTTAATTTTTTCCCTCAAATTTGAAATTGAGACCACTGTATTTGCCTTTATCGTAGCAGGCATTGCTTAAGTTTTCACACTGCACAGTTGTTAATAGGGCTTGGTGATATGAAAGGTGAAGTAATACATTTCCATTTACCCTTTTGGGCTTTTGGTTTAAGTGGGACTGGTGTTCCTTTCCCCCTCAAGGAGAGCACTCTTTAGCTGTTATTTTGTTTTTATTTCTTTAGGGAAACCTTAATGGGTAATTTGGGCAGAAACTTAGGCACTTCATCTTCTTTCTTCTTTTCTTTGCTCTCTACTTCTCCTCATTACAAGAGACAGAAATATGAGAGCCTCAGTGGGGAATTTCCCAGAAGAGAGAAATGAAACATCCATTCCTCTATAATGCCAGCCATTTCCAGAGAGGAGTAGTTTCTTGTTTGGCCCTTGGGCTCTGCCCTGCTGGGTAGATCCTACTCTTTGTGCCATCCTCTCAGGGCTGCTGGAAAGGAGACCTTCTGGAGGAGAGTTATACAGATAGGAAGTAGGAACCATTTTGTGTTAGCTTCCTCTCTTTGACATTTTCTTTCTAGGAGAGTCAGCCTCTCAGGGTGAAATTAGCATCTCTAACTTTATGTGCCCGGCAGCATATAGGGTATTTAATTTACTTGTAGGCTCCAAGGAGTTACAGACAAAAAAGAAACTGTTGATGAGGCAGCACAACGCATTTAGAAAGGAAGAGGATGCTGCGTTGGCTGCACAGTCGTGGGTAAAGTTTGAGCACCCCTTATTATTTTCCCTTCAGCATGATGTTACAGTGTTTTGCTTAAGCCTAAATGAACCTTTTCATCTGGTAATTAACATGTTTACAGTGTTTTTCCTACCACCATATATTTTTGTTTAGAAAATTAAGACCCAGAGACAAAGTCAATGAGTAAAATGTTTGTTTTTGCAAAGAGTGTGTATTTAAACCTGTTAGAGATGATTAAAGGTTAAAATGAGAAAGTTAAAAGTCATTTACTCTAAACTTCCTTGATTTCCCCATATGTCAATAATTTATCCTACTGTCTTTGCACTTTGTTTATACTTACGTTCTTGAATAGGTTTCTGAAATTGTCTTTTACTAACATTAAGTGGTATATACAACCACAGAGTGGGTTTAATGGCTGGCCTTTTGTGACATTCGTTCTGGGGTTAATTCTGAGTTTGTGAAATCTGGGGCAAACTGACATCTAAATCACAAGGTAGCTCTGGAATTCCTGGATTATAGTCTTGATTCTACTTTCTCTAATCTAAACCTCTGGGGTCTCTGAGTTTTTCAAGACTGTTTCATTCATTTTAATTAATTAATTACTTAATTAAAATAATGTTTTGGCTCTGGCTTACATTAGGAAATACATTGGTGCGCTAAAATTAACAACAGTTATGTGACTCTGTAAGTTATTGCTGAGTTTATTAAACTTGCAGGAAGCTCTGTTTTTTATGTACGTGTCAGAGTTAGTTTTTAATTTGTCTGAAGTGGTTTGTAATTATTGGTAACACTGATAATAAAATTTATACTGTTTGGATCAGAAAAATAATTAGTATAGACTCAACCTTTGGTTAAATGCAGCTTGGATTCTAAAATGTACTTCCTGGCTTTCCTCGTATTATAGCTGTTACGCTGTCTGCCTCCTCTTACAGAACACAAAAGCCAACTCTTTCTGTACACTGATTATTTCCTATAAACTGAATTGTCAGATGATCTCAATACCACTGCCTAGCTCTCTGTTTAGAAAGCTAAATTGTACCAAGGGAGAGTTAATTTATCAGGGGAATGAATTTACCGGTGATAAGGCTATCTGAAAGGCTGTGAAAATCAGAGAGAGAGTCACTTCTCTGTATACTTTTCCCTTTTTTGTTGTTGGTTGCCTTTGGGTCAATCCTGAGCCATGTGCTACAGAGTAGAACTGCCCCATAGAGTTTTCTTGATGTAATGTTTTTATTTAAAAAAAAAAAAATTTTTATTGTACTTTAGATGAAGGTTTACAGAACAAATAGTTTTTCATTAAATGGTTAGTACACAGATTGTTTTATGACAACGGTTAACAACCCCACAACATGTCAACACTGTCCCTTCTCAACCTTCGGATCCCTATTACCAGCTTTCCTGTCCTCTCCTGCCTTCTAGTCCTTGTCCCTGGACTGTTGTGCCCCACTAGTCTAATTGTTGGCTGGATGGTGAGCCTCGGGAGTGACTTCATTACTGAGCTAAAAGGGTGTCCAGGGGCCACGCTCTCAGTTGGCTGTAATCTTAATGGAAGCAGATTGCAAGACCTTTTCTTCCAGTGTCCCGCTGGGTGGGTTTGAACTGTCAACCTTTAGGTTATCATTTGAGTGCAAATTGTTTGCACCACCTATGGACCTTCACTTTTCCCCAGTCAGGAGAAAATTAAAAAATAACTGCCCATTTGACAGACTATCTGTCAGGTAAGCTGACAGTCTGAGGCTTAAGGGGAAATATGAACATTCCACACTTTAAAAATACATTATTTTAGAAAAAAGGAGAAAAAATGTAAAACAAAGGTTCCAGTGTATTTATCTGATTCTGGAAGTTTTGGAACACAGTGGAATATTATACATTCTTGGACTTGACATATTTGAGTCAATATGCTGCCTGTGGGATCCCTGGGCTGACAACAGGGTCTGGCATAGTTAATGGTGACCATTTGGTGCACCATGTCCAGTCCATGAATACTCACTGGGCCACATTATGCTTACCAATCTTTCGGAATATTATAGTAGTTTTTTAGTAGCCCATGCTGTCTCATATTCTGTATTGATATTTTGTAATTGTCAATACTATGTAATTTTCCCATGCTTTTAGAGTTTTCTGGCTTTGTTTTTTCAAACAAATTTTTAAGATTGTGAGGTAAGGGAATTGTACTGATTAGGGCCATGTTGGCAAAATTCAACTACATGCAGCGTCTGGGGTCTTAAAAGCCTGTGAGCAGCCATCTAAGATACTCCACTGGTCTCATCCCTTCGGGAGCAAGGGAGAATGAAGAGAACAGGATACAA
>NW_004444019.1:10343775-10344882 GCF_000243295.1 Trichechus manatus latirostris
ATTCTCCTTTATTCCAGGTGGGTTGGGACCAATTGATGCATCTTAGATGGCCGTTTGCTAGCTTTTAAGACCTCAGACGCCGCTCACCAAAGTGGAAAGTAGAACATTTTCTTAAAGAACTTTATTATGCCAGTTGACCTAGATGTCCCCTGAAAGCATGGTCCCCACACCCCCACCCCTGCTACTCTGTCCCTCAAAGTATTTGGTTGTATTCATTCCCTTTCCTTTTATCTCTTGTAAGATAAAAGGTGGTGCAGGCCACACCCCAGGGAAACTCCCTTTACATTGGATCAGGGATGTGACCTGAGCAAGGTTGTTACATCCTACCCTAATACTCTATAACATAAAATTACAATCACAAAATGGAGGACAACCACACACTATTGGGAATCATGGCTTAACCAAGTTGACATATATTTTGGGGGGAACAGTTCAATCCATGATGTTCCACCCTTTGGTCCCCAAAAATTCATGTCCTTGCCACGTGTAAAACATATTCACCCCATCATGTCATAGGAAAAGTCTTAAATTAACTCCAAATCCAAAATCTAAAAATTCCTCTTCATCTGTGAAAACTAGAATACAAGTTATCTGCTTCCAAAGTACAATGGCAAAATGGGCACAAACTAGATATTTCCGTTACAAATAGGAGAAATTGGAGGGAAAGAAGGCGTAACAGGCACCAAGCAAGTCAGCAGAATACATTACAAGGGTCTTCCTCTTTTTCACTGGCCTTCTACTTTACCAAGCATGATGTCCTTCTCCAGGGACTGATCCCTCCTGATAACATGTCCAAAGTATGTGAGATGTAGTCTTGCCATCCTTGCTTCTAAGGAACATTCTGGTTGTACTTCTTCCAACAGATTTGTTCGTTCTTTTGGCACTCCATGGTGTATTCAATATTCTTTGCCAACACCACAATTCAAAGGCATCAATTCTTCTTTGGTCTTCCTTATTCACTGTCCAGCTTTCGCATGCATGTGATGCAATTGAAAAAACCATCTTTGCTTTTCAACACTTTAAAGAGGTCTTTTGCAGCAGAATTGTCCAATGCAATGCGTCTTTTGATTTCTTCACTGCTGCTTCCATGGGTGTTGATTGTGGATC
>NW_004444019.1:10346648-10348123 GCF_000243295.1 Trichechus manatus latirostris
CCTTCACCTGAAGTACAATTAAAAAAAAAAAAAATTCAACTACTTGCCTACCACTGCCCACCGTAACATATCACCCAAATTTATGGCTTGAACTTACTCTTTTCTGGCCACTTTCTTGGTCTTATCAAGACATTTACTGTCTCTGCTCTCTTCTGTGTTCTTTATAATCAGGTATGTTTTTAGAGATATTACACGTATGTTTTTGGTGGTGTGTGGCACACACAATGTTGTTCTTCGAGTACCACTGCATATATACTCTGTGCCTTAGAATTCAGACACAGGAACAAAGGGAGTTAGAGTTATTTCAAAGGAATTTGGATATTCCAGTAAAGTTGTTTAAAAGGTGCCCTCTGATAGTTTGGGAGTTTACCCCGAGCTAAAGATCAATTAAGTTTTTACTGCCCTTTGGTCTAGTAAGCAACAAAGAAGAACTTGGGGAGAGCTAGAATGAAATGAGATTTATTACTCTGGCTCTAGGAGGGAGGCTAGATTGGAGAAAGATGCATGGGATCAAGGTGAAAATTTTCCAGTAAACCTCTGCAAGTTGTTGTTGTTAGGTGCCGTTGAGTCGGTTCTGACTCAGCGACCCTGTGTACAACAGAACGAAACACTGCCTTGCACCATCCTCACAATCATTGTTAAGCTTGAGCCCATTGTTGCAGCCACTGTGTCATTCCATTTTGTTGAGGGTTGTCTTAGTCATCTATTGCTGCTATAACAGAAATACCACAAGTGGATGGCTTTAACAAAGAGAAATTTATTTTCTCACAGTCTAATAGGCCAAATTTAGGGCATCAGCTCCAGGGGAAGGCCTTTTCTCTCTGTCGGCTCTGGAGGAATGTCCTTCTCATCAACCTTCCCCTGGACTAGGAACTTCTCTGCGCAGCAACCCCAGGTCCAAAGGATGCACTCTGCTCCTGGTGCTTCTTTCTTGGTGGTATGAGGTCCCCAACTCTCTGCTTGCTTCCCTTTTCTTTTTTTTTTTTAATTTTTAATTTTATTTTTTTTATTGTGCTTTCAGTGAAAGTTTACAATTCAAGTTAGTCTCTCATACAAAAATTTATACATACATTGTTATGTGACCCTAGTTGCTCTCCCTATACTGTGACAGCACACTCCTCCTTTCCACCCCGGCTTTCCCGTGTCGTTCAGTCAGCTCCTGACCAACCCTCTCTGCCTTCTTATCTCACCTCTGGACAGGAGCTGCCCATTTAGTCTCATGTATCTACTTGAGCTAAGAAGCACACTCTTCATGAGTATCATTTTATGTCCCATAGTCCAGTCTAATCTTTGTCTGAGGAGTTGGCCTCGGCGATGGTTTTAGTTTTGGGCTAACAGAGAGTCCAGGGTTATGTCTTCTGGGGTCCCTCCAGTCTCAATCAAACCATTAAGTCTGGTCTTTTTACTAGAATTTGAGTTCTGCACCCCACTTTTCTCCTGCTCCATCAGGGACTCTCTGTTGTGTTCCCTGTCAG
>NW_004444019.1:10348223-10400815 GCF_000243295.1 Trichechus manatus latirostris
AGTATGGTGAAAGGATACAACCCTGATGCACACCTTTCCTGACTTTAAACCACACAGTATCCCCTTGTTCTGTTCAAATGACTGCCTCTTGATCTATGTACAGGCTCCTCATGAGCACAATTAAGTATTCTGGAATTCCCATTCTTCGCAATGTTATCCATAATTTGTTATGATCCACACAGTCAAATGCCTTTGCACAGTCAGTAAAACACAGGTAAACATCTTTCAGGTATTCTCTGCTTTCAGCTGGGATCCATCTGACATCGGCAATGATATCCCGGGTTCTATATCCTCTTCTGAATCCAGCTTGTATTTCTGGAAGTTCCCTGTCCATGTACTGCTGTAGATGCTTTTGAATGATCTTCAGCAAAATTTTACTTGCTTGTGATATTAGTGATATTGTTTGATAATTTCCGCATTCGGTGGGATCTCCTTTCTTGGGAACAGGCATAAATATGGATCTCTTCCAGTCATTGGCCAGGTAGCTGTCTCCCAAATTTCTTGGCATAGATGAGTGAGCACTTCCAGCTGCATCTGTTTGTTGAAACATCTCAATGGGTATTCTGTCAATTCCTGGAGCTTTGTTTTTAGCCAGTGCCTTTAGTGCAGCTTGGACTTCTTCTCTCAGTACTATCGGTTCCTGATCATATGCTACCCCCTGAAATGGTTGAACTCGACCAGTTCTTTTTGGTACAGTGACTGTGTATTCCTTCCATCTTCTTTTGATGCTTCCTGCTTCATTTACTATTTTCACTGTAGAATTCTTCACTATTGCAGCTCGAGGCTTGGCAAGGGTAAAGATTATTGTGGAATCAAATCTAATTTGAGCATTAGGTAAGATAAGGTGAAGTTTGAGTATTGTTAAAATTACTTTGAAAACCCCTTTGGAAGGAGCCACATCAAAGACAAACATATCATCTCTCAGTTATGTCCCTCTCAGGCAGTTTACCCTCCAGGTTTGGATGAGGAAGCTATTTATTTGCTTAGTTTCTGTTGAGCACCAGATTAGATAGTTGGCTTGTGCTTTAAGGGCCGTGGTGAATGAAAAATATGAGTCTTTGAATTTGTGGAATACCGCAGTCTCAACTTAGAAAGATCCTCTGTAGAGGAACACCACACAGGAACTGAGACTGTTTCAGGGTGGAAGATTCTTAGCTCCCATCTCGTACTCACTCTGGGCAAGTGCTTATGGAGAGAATTGGAATGGCGAGTGGACTCCTGCCCACTATTTAAGTAATTTTAAAAATTTCTCTCTCTTTCACATGGTTTAAAATCTTATAAGATAAATTCTTGTGTGATAAAAATGCACTATCTCTGTGGTCAGCTGGCAATAGCAAATGAAAAAAGCCTCCCCTAGATCCCACACTTTGACTCTTGGTAGATTTAGCCCTGGAAGTAAAAATACCCATTGTTCATCCACCTTCTGGTTGAAATTTCTCTGCAGAAATAGGTTAGACTTGCTCTCACTAAATCCCTTTCACATTCAAAACTTGTGAAAACTTTGCTTAACACACATCAATCTAAAGTAGAAAAATTGAGGAGCATTTATTTATTAAAAATTTGTTGAGGTTTGTGAGGTATAAGACACTGTCTGGTCCCTGGTGAATTAGTATGTAGCAAGATGCACGTGTTGTAGACCTTTTTTACAGGACTTCCAGTTGAATTTGGCTTTGTTATTTCTGTTGGTTGATACCTCTTAAATTTGATCTCATCGCACCCCACTTAAGACCACTGTGGCTGAATCCTATCAGTGTGTCCTCTCAGTGGTGCTTTTGCTGAAAGGAAATTCTCACCCCTCACCAATGCCACAACTCTTATTTGATTCTAAAGAGGGTGGCCTTTTCTTCTCAAATTTTTGCTGCTCTACCATGGACATGGTATTTTTTACTAAATCCTCAAGTTCTTATCCTGAAATTAGTGCCAATCTAGTCAAGAGGAGAATAATTTTGGGTTAGATACAGAAGAAATCTGGAGATGAAAAAAATAGGCTTAAAACCTGGGGCTCAGTGTTGTCTTTTCTGTAGTCTACAAAGTTATATTGGAAAAGAATATCAGAATGTGTTTCCACAGGCAGGTTCTGTTTTCCTTTCATTTTATGTAATAGATTTTTCAGTTGGTCCAAATATCTTTTGTTAAGGAAACATTGAAAACAAAATATTTAATATCCCAATTAATTCTTCTTTTTTCACCATTCCTTCCTTCCCGAGGTTCTTTATTTCTTGCAATCATGCCTCTCCAATAAAGCAAACATAAACCATTGATATGTAAAATATTGAAATAGAATTTAAATATTCACCTTTTTTATTGCTAATTACAATTAGAGTATAATAACATTTTTGTTTATTTTTCAAGCCTTCATGCCTTTAATAACTCTTCTTTTAGATTCTAACATATTTATTTAAAATGTCATAACAATATGTACAAGGATAGTCCCATGATCTTCCCAAAACAGTGAATTGTTGCAATGACTGGGAACCTCTGTAATGGTAAAGAAGGTGCTCAAGAGGTCCTGATGAAACATTTGGTAAATATTAGACCTTAGAAATAAATGCAAGCTTAAACATTCAATTTAATTGAACAAATATTTACTGGGTAAGTATTATGTGTCAGGTACTAAATCATATTGGCCAGCAGAAAAATCTGTTAGTAAAACAAATAAAATTCTAAAAGAGAGAAGTATTTACTGTCTTCTATGAACCCAATGGCATGGCAAAGAAGGATTTGATGTTTTAGTATTATTTTGGACAAAAAAAGACAAATACCTTTATTACAAATTCCTAGGTAAAAGCAAATGTGGAAATGGACATCATGCAAGCTTCTTGAATTTCCAACTCCTTTGTTCTGAAAACAATTGACTGCAATCAGATATGGTTTTAACTTTTTAAAGGAAATGGACTGAGACCCACTTTTTCTTTATTAAACCAAAAGCTACTTTGATCAAATAACTAAATCTACTATGTGCTAATGGCTTAATGCAGCCACAAAGTTTTTGAACTCTGTGTTGCCTATTTTTAGTTAAAAACTTGTTTATTTGAAATATGCGAAGTATTTTTATTATGTCATTAAAAAGATTAGTAATAAAATTTCATATTGCAAAATATTTGGAAACTCGAGTCTTATAATAAAATATTCTTTGGAGTTAGTTAGACTTGAATCATCAATCTGTAGACAAATGGATTAATTGATATGGATCCTAAGGGGAGAGGTGTGAAGGGGTGGTTAGTTGGTAGACCACCAAATGTATTTTGGTAAACACTAAATGATTTTTGTAAACTATAACATTGTTTTAGGAAAATAATTGTGTATTTTTATAATCTACTTAAATATGCTTCAAGATTATATTCTCCCCTTTTTTCTATCGCTTTCTCCTCCTCTTTGCCTACTCCCCCTTTCTGTCTTTGTCTATACTGGGATTTTCATAATGTAATACCTTTAAACAGAGAACAGTTGCATCTAATCCTATTTAAGATGGTTGCTAAGGCCCCATTCATAGAAGCTTAGAAATGACACAAGATCTCCCTTTCAAGACTGAAGGAGAAAAAGAAAAGGAAATTTACAGGGAGTTTTATATACGAGTTTGTGTCAGGGCTTCAAACTGGTTCTTCCCAGTTCCGTCAGGACCCAGGCAGTGACACAAGGACAGACCCAAATTTTAAAAAATTTTAGATACTAACATATTTATTTAAATGCTGTAACATTTAAGTATTATGACATTTAAATAAATATGTTAGTATCTAAATGTGTGAATCGGAATGATAACTAGAATGGGAAACATTATGGGTCAAAGCCCTGCTAGAAACTTAATCTCCTTAGAAAACCAGGGCAGCACATGCATTGCATAGCAACCAAATCTCTTACCGTAAGATTTTGAGCATTGAGCAGAGTCAGAAACAGTGGTGCCCTGGTCACAGATGGCGGTGCCTCGCTCAATGATGGCAGCCTACTGCACCTCTTTGAATGTGTGTCGCTTCACAGAGTCCTGCCAATAATCCAATCTCATGCATCAGGCCCCTGAAAGGGCTCACTATGCCTCTTCTGAGTCTCCCATTCCAGGGCTTTGACCTGTAATTTTTCCCATTCTGGTTGTCATTCCATATCACCCAGATGGTAAAAATTTGGGTCACTTCCGGTTTCACTTCATTGGTCATGGCAGAACTGGTTTGAACCAGTTCAAAGCCCTGATTTGTGTTGTGTTGTTTCTGATATTTAGGATGTAGGAATCAGCTCCCAGCTTTTGAAGCTCTGGGCCTCCATTGAGCCCTGAACTTTCTTCCAACCTGCCACTCTCCTGCAGTTCTGAGAACATTCAAGGAAAAATGGTTTTACACAACTGGGTTTGGGGTAAGAGGGATACTTATCTTTCTCTACAACCCAGGTGTGGTCAAAAGTGACCTTAGGAAAACTACCAAGTGGATCTATCTCTCTACTGACCAATTCCTTCAGAAGAGGAGGTAAGAGTAGTTACTGAAGGGGAGCTGTGAGGGAAATGAGCCAGTTGACCTGTGCTTAGTTCTTTAAGGCCTATTTTAGGACACATGGAGGCCTATTACATGCAGCTCTGCTTGTCTGGCTTTGTTTTTCCTATTTCAGGATGAATATGCAATATATATTTTTCTCTTAATTTCTGAAAGTGATTTTTATATTACTTTGTGATACAAATCCCAGGGCTTGCTATAGAACATGTGGATTATGCTCCTACGATAAACATTGTCTTTCAATTTTTGCCAGTTGCAAATATTCAGAAGCTTATAACAGGGAATTTTAAATGTCAAACGAGGCATTTCCTCTGATAAACAGGAAGTTAGAAATTTCTTTTTCTACAAAAATTTTAGGAGTGGGTACAAAGGCTTTTTTTATTGAAAACTGGCCAGAGATTTTAGAGCAATGTAACAGTAAATAAAAAGGTTAGGGTGAATTTGTTCCCAGAACTGAAGATGGGACTAAAGTGAGATTAAATATGAAATTTTAATAATAATGATGTTAAATTATTCTTGGATATTTATATTTAGAGTAAGAATGAAATAGATATGCTTATGTACCAATGCTAGCTAATAGTTATTTATTGATTATGTAATATTGACTTCTTGCTTTGTAAAACTACCAAAATCAAGTGGGAAACTGTTATTGTCTCCATCTTAATTTGTCAAACACCTATGAGATCTTTCCAAGGCACTGTAATTCATTATTTGCCTGTACCTCTTTAGGGAAGAAATAGCCTCTGATTGCTAGCCTCTGAAATCCAAACAAGTCAAATACTAGGAAATATTTAAAAATGCTACAAGTTTAGAACTTCCTTTGCTTGATTTAGGTTATATGCAGGCCAGGGTTTTAAATTCATAAACTTTGTATTTCCTGCAGTAATATCAGAGTGCTTTAAAAACAATGGGTCCTCAGAAAATGTTGTCCAAGTGAGTTTAAGTATATAAGCACTTACACTACACTTTTATTGAATTTAGTTTCCGAAGCTTGAGTCTTACAAAGATAATATCAATTTCACAAGGCAAAAAAATCATTAAATTATGCATACAAACCAAAGACCTCCTATTCTTATTTAAGTGTGGCTTATTTAGTCTTTTCCTATCACTCTGACTTCGGTCTACCTATATACAGACTTCTCTATTTATAAGATATCCTGACTAATGGTATATATGAACACATAATTCTTTTTTTCCATTCCAGGTCTTACTCTTTATCTTTCCCCAGTCCTGTCATATATGTTTTTCATCTTTGCCTCTACTTTCTTTCCAACTATGGTAAGGCTGCTTCAAAAGGAACCTAGTGACCTGTGAGCTAATCTGCTGTGAACAATTATTTTGAATCTAAAAGGTCAGCATCACTGAATATGTTTGCTCTGTGTAGGTGGTCCAAGCTATTTTCCAGTTGTCCACATGCCTTCCTTTCAAATGCTGGTGTGTCTTTCCTTCTCAAGAATACCCACTGTCCTTTGCTCCACAAATTTTGTTTCTACTCCCTCACAGGTTATTAGAAGAAACGGTAGCTTTTGAGACTGTAAAAGAGGTAGCAGAGCTTGGGCAAGTCACCTAACCTCTCAATTACACAAGAATGTTTAGAAGATTAAATGAGTGAATGTTTATAAAAATAATGTTTATAAAATGTTTATAAAGCACTTAAAATAGTGCTTAGCACATAGTAAGCACTGTCAAATTGTTTGATAAATAAATAAAAATGGGTGCAGAGGAGAATTTTTTACTAGTTACCATGGAATCAATTCTGACTCATAGCGACCCCATGTGTGTCAGACTAGAACTGTGCTCTATAAGGTTTTCAGTGGCTGATTTTTCAGAAGTAGATCACCAGGCCTTTCTTCTGAAGCATCTCAGGGTGAACTTGAACCTCTAACCTTTTGGTTAGCAGCTGAGTGCATTAACTGTTTGCACCACCCAAAATGGTGATATCTGGGACGTGGGATAGAAATTCCTGACTACTAATGCAAAGGTGGTTTTCGAGTTACATAATTTAGTGCTTAGAGAAGCTGGAATGAGCAGGGAGAGCTGCTTAATGTGATAGTAAAGATGTTTCCAGTAAAAGCCAATCTGAGTAACTAGCATTCAAAAAGATCACTTCATGGATGAGAGTGTTTGAGGGAGAGCTTATAAACTGTTTCCAAGGTTACAGAGTATATTCTAACAGACTCCATAGTTGAAAACATTATCCCACTGAGAAATAATGAAATTTTACTTTTCTGTAGTCCTAAAAATTCACTTCCTGCTCTTCTTCCAGTGGTTAATGAGTCACCTGAACCAACTGGTATTTGTATTTCTAAGAATTCACCCTATCTTTGAGTAATTCTAAGCTGATTTTAAAATTGCTCTTATAAAATTAGTATTGCTCTGTATTTCTGATATAATATTAATTCACTAATCTGGAGGTCATTCATTTCCAGTATAATGAAGAACCCGGAATACATTAAAAAATGTCTTGAGAAGCCAAAAGTTGTTATTCAGTTACAAAATTTTATCTCAAGAATTTTATTCATAGCAAAGCCTTTGCGGTCTCAATTGAGCCTGTTTATTCTAACTTGTTTAGATTGTGACTTTATTTATTTGTTTATGTACGTATGTACGTACGTCTCTGTGTACTGATTTAGTTTGTGAGTTATTGCCAATGAGGAGGGGAAAAGGAGCATTCAGAGGCAGACACATGAATTTATTCATCCATTCAGTACTTATTTATTGAATGCCTATAGTTCATGGTATATTACAATATAATGACAACCAGACAAAGTTCCTACCCTCATGGAACTTCCATTCTACTGGGGGAAATACAAAGTAAGGTGGAGTTGGGGGCATTTATATTCTTGTGGTGAGTAAATACTTACATTATCATTATGCTTCTTACTGTTTGACCATGGTAAATTTTTTTAACCTCTCTGGGCTTCAGTTTTCCTCTATATAAAGTTGAAATAATAAAAGTACTTACTTCATAAGGTTGTTGTAAAAATTAAATGAGTTAATGTATGTAAAATGCTCAAGAGAGTGCCTGGTACATAGTAAGTGGTATATAAGGGAATAGGGAGAGATAGGGGCTGCTATTTTGGATAGGATGGTTAAGAGAGCCCTCTCTGAGGAGGGCTATTTGAGCAGAAGCCTGAATGAAGTGGAGAACTGAATGATGGTAATATCTGGTGGAGAATTCCAGCAGATATTAGCCAGACCAAGCGGTCTGAGCGAACAGAGTGCTTGACATGTTAATGATAACATGTAAGTCTATGGGATGGGAATTCAGTGAGCCAGAAGGAAATGACTAAGATAAGACACTGGAGAAGAACAGGAGTTGGGGGACGTCACATGGGGTCTGGTGGAACAAAATTTGTTGCAGTGGATTACATCCTAAATGTAATTAGAAGGCAGTGGAGGGCTGAAATTAGAGGAGTAACAGGATTCTATGTGGAGAATATACTGTGAGGAGACTAGAGTGGAAGTGAGGAGATGACTTAGCAGACTTGCAGAAATTCAGGTGAGAGATGATTATAGCTTGAACTATAACAATAGTGAGGAGAGGTGGATGAGTAGAGATTGAGTGCAAGATATATTTCAAAGGTGGAGCCAAAAAGATTTTCTTATCAGTTTAATTGGATATGAATAAAAGAAAGGAGTCAAGAATGATTCCAGTTTTGTGCCTGAGCACTCAGACGATTGAAGTGCCATTTGCTGAGATGGTGTGTACTTGGAAAGAAGATCCAATTGAATGAAGAGTTCAGTTTGGAGCATGAATTGAGATGCTGATTAGATATGCAGGTGGAGATACTGAATAGGCAGTGGAGTATTCATGTATGGAGTTTAGGGAAATGTTGGGACGGGGTATGTAAATTTTGGGTGGTCAGAATATAGCTATTTTAGAAAACCGTGGAACTGGATTTGATTACCAAGGACCAAGGGTAGATGGAGAGTATAGGAGGGCTGAAGACTGAGCTGTGGGGATTGCTGATTTTTAGACGTAGGGAAGAGGAAGCAGAGTCATTAAAGGAGTCAAGAAATAGGTGACCAGTGATAGAAGAAGACCAGGAAAGCATGGAGTCCTGGAAGCCAGGTGAAAAAAGAGTTTTAAGAAGGAGAGAGAGAGAAAAAGCCCTGTCCGATGCGAATGATGAATAGAGTAAGGTGAGGGCTGAGAGCTGCCCACTGGATTGGGCAATGCAGATGTCACTGGTACCCTTGTCAAAAGCAGTCTCCTTGGAATGGTGAGGACTAAAACATACCTGGAACGGGTTCAAGAGAAAATGGGAAACTGCAGAGATGGATAATAGCAAAATAACATAATCAACAACCACCACCACAATAGCTTCAACTCTGTGACCAATAAGGCAACAACATTTTACTGCCAGGGGAGGAAACAGACAGTAAAAATACCATAAACATCAGAATGTACTCAAATTTATAGCTGTCTGGGGTCAGTGAGTATGAAGATTCAAAAAGTAAAACAAATCTCAGCAAACTCTCAAGGAATCAGTAAATTATGGCATGATATAATTGATGATTACAGTATTGAAACCTGAGTCTTTAAGAAAAGATTAATTCACATTAAAAATACTTGGTTTAAAAATTATTTACACTGAATGCAATGCAGTATCCTGGATTGGATCCTAGAACAGTAAAAGAACATTAGTGGAAAAACTGTTGGAAATACAAATAAAATCTGTAGCTTAGTTAACAGTCATGCAGCAACGGTAATTTCTTATTTTTGACAAATATACTTGATTATGTAGGATGTAAATTTTAGGGGAGACTGCGTGAAGGGTATTTGGGAACTCTCTGTACTATATTTGCAACTTCTTTGCAACCTAAAATTATTCTGAAATAAACAAATTTATTTAAGAAAATGATATGAAACAAAAAAGAGTGCATGTAATTTCTATGTTGTGTTAATTCCCTTAGCCATAATGTCTTCTTATGGTTAAAAAAAATTCATATTTACTTATAGACCAGGAAGAGATATGTGCCCATTGTTTATAAATAAATAAACAAGATGTTCTTTAAATAAAAAAAAAGTATTTAGTTCCTCTTCTGCTCATCCTGGGACATATTTCAGCTTAGTGGGTGAGGATTTGCATGGATAACTCACATTAACTAAAAACCAAAGCCACCTCTTGGATGTTGTGAGTCATTAAGGTTGTGTGTCATCTTGGCTAGGCCATGATTCTCAGTGGTTTGGCAGTTATGATGTAGTTTTGCAGTCATGTAATGATGTAAACACCTCCATGATAAGATCTGAAATAATGTGATCACCTACATGATGGGATCTTCTGTGAGTAGCCAATCAGTTGAAAGGGAATTTCTTTGGAGGTATGGCCTGTATCTGGTATAGGTGGACTTTCTGACAAGGCTTGTGGGCTTTGGCTCTCTCTGGATCCTGCAGCTGGCTCCTTTTTGTCTGACCTCCAGTTCTTGGGACTTCAGCTGTCAGCTTACCTGCTGCTATTGGGATTTGTCAGCCTCTGCAGTCTGTGAGCCAGAGATCTGTTGTTTGATCTGCCAATCTTCGGTTCGCCAGCCCCTGCAGTTATGTGAATTAGGAGAAGCCTCCATCTTGACCCACAGACTTGGAACTTTCCAGCTTCTGCAACTGCATGAGCCATTTCCTTGATATAAATCTCTCTCTCTATATATACATGTGTATATATAGATGCTTCACTGGTTTTGCTTTTTTAGAGAACTCAGCCTAAGATACCCTGGTGAAAAGATATCCCTGCAGCCATGGCAGTGACACTTCTGTTTAGTTCATGATTGAAGCTGGTAAGGTTGTTTACCAAAACTCTGGTCCTCAGCTCATTCTATTTTTCTGCCACTTTCTTTTCAAAGAAGTGTTAACCTCTCAAAACCTTATTTTTCAATAGAATATATTAATTAACATTTCCAGATGATTTCAACCGCCTTTACACTGCTTTCTCTGGTATGACTTGTGCTGAGCATAGTGATTCACAAGCAAGGATGCTATGATTTTGGTCTCTTCTAGAATCACATTCACTGAATTGCATTTTGGTAGTATAAGAAGCTTGCCTATTGCACTAGCAAATCTGTAAGCCAAAATTGTTTATGAAAAAGATAGAGATAACAGGTTATTGATGGCTTTCTTCCTTTCCATGTATTGGATCTTTCAAAATCTAACATTTGCGTAAATATTGCATGTCACTGTAGTGAGAACGACAAATAAAGTGCCATACAAACAGCAACTAAAAAGAAACTTGTCTTGGTCTTTATTAATACAAATGCAGTTGAGAAAACCGGCCACCATATCACTTGGTATTTCCTTTATGAGAATCTCTGGTGATAACTTTCCTGTTTTCTTTTTTTTTTTAACCAGTACTTCTCCCAAGCAGTAGCTTTGTTTTTTTTTTTTAATGAATATGTAAATTGTTGTCTTGGCTGCCAGGAAAATCAGAACAAAATTTGCATCTTACCTTTGTCCATTGTATGGACTCAGTGGCATACATTATGAATATTGACCTGATTTCAGCCTATTTTCCTACTCGTTTTCACGTGTTCATTTTTTATGCTATTGTATACAGCTCTCTGTCCCTTCCCAAATCCTTTTTAAAATTTTTTAAGCAAAAACTACCATTACCCCCTCCCTCTAGCCCTTGGTAACTACTAATCTACTTCTCTTTCTATGCATTTGCCTGTTCTGGATATATAAGTAGGATCATACAATATTTGTTCTTTTGTATCTGACTTATTTCACTTATTATCATGTTTTCAAGTTTCATCTTTTTGGCAGCATATACCAGAACTTCATTTTTCTGTATGGCTGAATAATATCCCATTGTGTGTGTGTATATATATATATATATATATATATATATATATATACACACACAAATATACCACATTTTGTTTATCTGTTCATCTACTGATGGACATTTGGTTTGTTTCCACCTTTCGGCTATTACAAAGCTGCAGTGAACATTAGTGTATAAATATCTGTTTGAATCCTTGCTTTCAATTCTTCTTGGTATATACCTTGGAGTAGAATTGCTGGGTCATAGGGTGATTCTATGTTTAACCTTTTGAGAAACCACCAAACTGTTTTTCATGGCAGCTACATTCTCACTAGCAATCGACAAGTGTTTCAGTTTCTCCACATCCTTGCCAATATTTACTTATTTACAAGAATTTTCTAACCCTTTTTGAAAAAAGGTAGGATTAAAAAAAAAAATAAGGGAAGCTGGCTAGGTCATTTCTATGGGAGGAAGTAATTAGAGTTTGGTTGAAAACAGAAATCGAATCATAAAAACTTGGATTCCAGTTCTGAGTATGCTACTTGCCAGATATGTGATCTTGGGAAAGACATCTTAATTCTCCTAGCCTTAATGTTGTCTTGTGGCCAATAGGAGCAGTGTCCTCAAAATAAAATAAATTATGGGAGTATGCCTAAGATGTAGTAAGTAGAGTCCCTGGGTGGCACAAATGGTTCAGTTCTTGGCTACTAGCAAAAGATTGGCAGTTTGAATCCACCCTGAGGCACTGAAGAAGAAAGACTTTGTGATCTGCTTTAGAAAGATCACATCCATTGAAAATCCTATAGAGCACAGTTCTATTCTGAAACACAGAGTATTGCCATGAGTGGGTATTGACTCGACTGCAACTGTTTTTTTGGTAGTAAGTGCTCCACAAAAATAATAGCTTAAAAAAATTTGTATTACTTTGCTGGCAACTAAGGGCTGCCCCTGGGATAAATTTGAGATAAGTGAAACTGATATTTAGGACCTTTCATGCTCCACTCTCAGGGCCTTTCTCCCTCCCTCAACATCTTACACCCTACCCTTCCAGGTGTCAAGGTCCCCCTGCTCTACTTGTAATGCCGTGCATAGTCTCAACAACCAGGGTCCGATATTTAAACCTGTTTTTAAACTGTTCACCATTTCTTCAGGATTATACTCCTAGTCATCTTTCACAGGCTGGCATGAAATAAGCAAATTCAAGCCATGATATTAATATCTAACAACTAACAAAAATTTTAATGTAATACTCTTATTTGTGTTTAATTCAAAGGAGTTAGAATTATAATGTTGGGATTTCAGAGCCTACAGCTGTCCCAATGTGGTGATGATTTTCCTCAGGGTACATATAAGGTGGTGAACTGGGGGCACAGCTTTTCTCAGTCTCTTTGAGCTATGTTACATGGGGAAGGGCATGTGTGTGTATGTGTGTGTGTGTGTGTGTATGTGTATGTGTCTCACCTCCACCGTGATGGCCAGAGTGTGGGTTCTAGGACATGGGCCTAAGTGCATGTTGCTGGGCGCTGTGGCTCTTTCTGTGCCTGCTTAAAATGGGGGTTGGAAATCACACTATCTTAAAGTATTTTGATGCTTTTTGTGTGTATAAAGGTGGTGGTGGGGCTGATTTTACACTTCTGTTGAAATTTCAGTTCTTGTAATTACCTAGCTAATAATCATCTGCGCATATTCTCCCTGAAAAGTCTCTCTAAACTGCTGTTCCTTGCCACTGTATTCTTTTTTTCTCTGCCATTTTCTGCAGAATTGTTGGTGGATTGTAGCTCTGTCCTGTTAAACAACTGCACATTTCATACTTGAAGTAGTTTTATTTTACTAGTGGATCAATTGTTCCATCTAAGTAGTTTGGTAGTTGGGAGCTAGGTTAGGGCTTGTCATATGATGAAGAATACGAAGCATTCATAGTGCCCTCAGCTTTCTACAAAACATTCGATAGACTTGGACTGAAAGAACTTTCATCATAAAGAAAGCCAAGTTTCTATCTATCTTTACCTCTAGGGGAAACAGGCTTTGCTCACCCAGTAACTAGTTTGGTAATATCATCTGCAGGGATTTATTCTCAGGTTAGTTCCTGTGAAGGGACTTAGGGACTTAAAGATTGTGAGTTGATCATTTATCACAAATCAATAAAGTAAATAAAGTATAAAGATTTTTTCCCTTGTCTCTGCATTTCCCTCTTCCTTTATTTGTTTTATATTCAAGAAAATATTGATAGAAATCTCTTTGAGAGTCTTGCCTTCACTAATAACACATTGCCTCTTATTTTAAGATGTTAAATTTCCTCCTTTTTAAGAACATTCTGGAACAGAATCCTAGCTGCTCAATGGGAGGGCTGTGCTGTACTCTCTTGGCATGTGAAATGCCTAGTACCCAGTAGGTGCTTAATGGTCTTGAGTGCATGCATCAATGCATGAATAACTACTTATAGAAAGTTGGGAACGTGGTATACTTTTTTATAATGCTAGTGGGTTAACTGGGCATGATTTAGGACAATTACTAATTCCACCTTTGTGTTTTCTCTGTAAACTTTCATTTTGGGATTATAACATCTTTTGACAATTGATGACATACATCAATTTGGACAATTAAATGTTCCTCTGTCTGGGCTTATCTACCCCTTGCCCTGCCTCTCTGCCTGCAACATAGTGAAATCAGTGTGATATTGTCTGCCAGAACTCCATTCATTATTTGTAAAATGGAGATGATAAAGGTTTTATAGAGTTTTTTATGAGGAAAGAAATCAGGAGAGGGTCAGGCATATGATAAATGTTATTTTCCTTCCCTTTTGTTTGAATCGGAAATTGTGGGGCAAAGACCGATGGGACAAATAATTTTCAAAAGCCTGCAAAGTAGGACGTTAAGTATAAATGCAATTGTGAAAAACGGACAATTGGAGCTACATTAAGTTGGAATATTTGTTCGATGTGGTATGTAAAAATGACTACTTAGATGAAATATTTAATAATAATGTTGGTTAATATTATAAATTACACCATCCTTGAACAGAGTTTGTGAGTGATGCAAAGGAACAAAATTGCCTAGCTGTTTAAGATAAATTATTGGATTTCTATATAATCTAATTTGAAGAAATTGAGAAAAATTAAACACTAAAATGAAGTTAGTCTTTGTAAAAACACTCAAAACTAAGGCTAAATTAGCATTGTCAGAGTGGTTATGGTTTTGGTCAGCCACTCTTCTTTTATAGGTATTATCTCTATTGGTTTTAGAGCTGTTGCTTCTGGTGCATTTTATAGCAACCATAACCTCTGTTATATATTTAATCTGTTATATGGAGACTGATAAAGTGTCCGGTTAATTCAGCCAGTTTAGACATGAACTATGGATTGTTCAAATCAAAATAAATTTTTCCTCTAAAGAAATTTCCCTTATATACCTATACGTCTCAGTTTGACATTAATAATGTAGGCACAGATTTAAAAATCCAATATTATCAAGTTTGAAATGATATAATACACATTAGAAACACAACTATAAAGTCACGTAAGTGAAACTAATGCAGTCTCTAGATGTCCACATCAATCTCTGCTCAGCATTGGACAAACAATCCTAACCCATTTTCTCATTTCATCAGCAGAATGAAAGACAAATATTGCCAGCACTTCAAGGGTATAGGTATAATTGATAGCCCGCAACTGAGTTAAGGAGTAATCCCTTTTTATAGGATCCAAGTTATAACAGCAGCCCAAACTTTTGTACTTACCTTGACATCAGTCTGGTAATTTATTAGCTATGATGTGAACCTTAATTATGTAGATATATTTCATGACATTATTCTCCAAAGGCAGGATACTAATATTAATTAAATACCACCTAGACCACCTAGATCACAGGCATTGTGCTGGGTAGATTACATAATGATAAGATGAGTAAGTTATTATTAAATTCATTTTATATATTAGAAAACTGAGTGACGCTCATAAACCCATAAGTGGCAAAAACAAGATATGTCTTAAGTCTGTTTAGCTCTCAAACCAGTGTTCTTTTCACTTTGCCATATTGCTTCCCCCTATTTCAAGCCAAACATTATATGAACTGCTTAGAGGTGGAGAAAGGAGGCAGAAGATACTTGAAAATGGATAGGTGGCAATGAATAATTTGTTTTCCTCGTACATTTTCACTCTGAAATAAGGAAATAGGGAGAAGACAAAAATCTCCCTCAATCACTTGTGTAGTGCTCCACCTTTACCTTCAGCAACCTTCTCTTTTAAACTGACAAAGCATGGCTACTTATATATAAATCTAGCAGAGTTAACTGCAGTGCGATGGATTGTTTTTGCACGGCCTTTCTCGCTATGGTCTTGTAACTCCCACCCAAGTGATTGGGTGTGACTGTGTACATAAGTAGTTGTGGCTCACTGAAGGGATTGGTCAGTTTTGCCATCCCGCTAGGTTTAAAAGAGAGCCAGTTTCAGAGCAAGAGAGGAGTTCACCACCAACAAGAAAGAATAGCCAGGAGTGGAGCACGTCCTTTGGACCTGGGGTCCCTGCCCTGAGACCCTTCTAGACCCAGGAGACAGAGAGCTGTAAAACTGAAGATGGCGAGATGTGGTGCTAGAGAAATAGCAGCAGAAGAGACTGGCAGGAGAGACCTGCAGGAGATGGTGTGGTGGGCTACCCAGCCCAATGAGCGAGAAAGCTGAGTACCTTCAGGCAGGAGGTTTGCTGGTGGAATAGGGTGCCTCTGGGCACTTACCGGCAGAGCTAAGAGAGCTTTGTAACACTTATCCTTGCAGGGCAGAGGCCAAGGGACCAGAAAGAGGTGTGCCTGTGAGCCCGCTGAGAAGAGGCTGTCCTGATGGAAGAACTGTATCCTGAGCGTTCCTCAGCCTGAATTGCAACCTGTTACTCCCCTAATCCTATTGTATCCTTTCACCATACTTATTCAGTCTGTATGTATGCTGAGCAAATAATCCAAGAAGCTGGACTATATGAAGAAGAATGGGTCATCAGAATTGGAGGAAGTCTCATTAACAACGTGCGTTATGCAGATGACACCGCCTTGCTTGCTGAAAGTAAAGAGGACTCAAAGCATTTACGGATGAAGATCAAAGACCATAGCCTTCAGTATGGATTGCACTTCAACATAAAGAAAACAAAAATCCTCACAACTGGACCGATAAGCAACATCATAATAAACGGAGAAAAGATTGTCCAGGATTTCATTTTACTTGGATCCACAATCAACACCCATGCAAACAGCAGTCAAGAAATTAAACGATGCATTGCATTGGGCAAATCTGCAAAAGACCTCTTTAAAGTGTTAAAAAGCAAAGATGTCACCTTGAAGACTAACGTGTATCTGACCCAAACTGTGATGTTTTCAATTGCCTCATATGCATGTGAAAGCTGGACAGTGATAAGGAAGACTGAAGAAACATAGATACCTTTGAATTATGGTGTTGGTGAAGAATATTGAATATACCATGGACTGCCAAAAGAAGGAACAAATTTGTCTTGGAAGAAGCACAGCCAGAATGCTCCTTAGAAGCTTGGATGACGAGACTACGTCTCACATACTTTGGACATGTCATCAGTAGGGATCAGTCCCTGGAGAAGGACTTCATGCTTGGTAAAGTAGAAGGTCAGCAAAAAGAGAAAGACCCTCAACGAGATGGACTGACGTGGCTGCAACAATGGACTCAAGCATAACAACAATCGTGAGGATGGTGCAGGACCAAGAGGTGTTTCGTTCTGCTGTACATAGGGTCACTATGAGTTGAAACTGACTTGATGGCACCTAACGACAACAACAACTTCCCTAAGAAACCCCATAATCATGAGTATTGTCTGTGATCTCTGTGTGGCCACTGCCATGAATTATCGAACTCAGCAGAGAAGTAAAGAGTGCTGTGGGAGGGACAGTTGGTGTCAGAATTGGTAAAGATGGTGGAGAGGAGAGGCATGTCAGACCTTCGCCTCATAGGAATCAGCTTTTTGGGCTGTTGATCTTGATTCTCCTTCCCCGCTGTAAAGTTAGAAGAGGTCAGATGCTGCCCCCATGCCATTTGTAGTTACTCTGAAGGATAAAGACATTTGGAGTGTTTAGACCTGACTGATTCACAATTTTCTTGTTCCTGCATAATTTTGTGCAGTGGTTTGTAAAATTATTACAGCCAACTGCATAACATAATAAACTCAAACAACTTTGGATATGTATTAGCGTATCCTGTGATGAATAAAGAGTCACATTAAATTAGAAGTGAAAGGCTAGTTTTGGCTGACTAAAGGCAGATGTTATTAATTGGTTGATAAGACAAATTCTTAAGGGCATGCTATTTGGATTATGTGACTGTGAATTTGGGTGTGTGAATATCTGGTAGGGTCTTTTTTTATTACATAGTAGAGAAATACATTATGGAAAAATAGCAAAAGATACGGTTTAATTTCTAGGGAAATCTACACTCCCTAATATCCTGGCCATAATACGAAGTGGTGGTTAACTTTCATTTTTATGTAATAATGGAGCAATGTCTTGGTATCACGATCACAAACCCCATATATAAAACCCATTGTCGTCGGGTCGGGACAATGGACAAAGTAGAACTGACCCATAAGGTTTCCAAGCGTGTAAATCTTTACAACAGACTGCCACATCTTTCTCCCCCAGAGCGGCTGGTGGTTCAAACTGCCAACATTTCGGTTAGCTGCCGAGTACTAAACCACTGTGCCATCAGGGCTCCAACCTCATATGGTAAAATCAAATTAGACACCAATTTATAACATTTGAAAAATAACAGATTAAATTGCCAGGTAAGCAGAATAAATTTATAAATTGCCAGTTGGCCAATTTTTCTTTCTGAAACAACACAGTCTTATGTAAAATTCTACCACTGTTTTATGGTTGAAGTCAAGGGAGTTTCATCTTATTTTTCATAAGCTAAATTAGTGTGCTTTGCAGAAATTGCAGATATCTGAATCCTGAAATTTTCAAATAAAATAGTGCATGCTCAGTTTTTTAAAAAGCTGATCAATATGTGAGTACGTGAGTGAAAAGTGAACCTCTTTCCTCTACCCCAGCCACACCCTGCAGACGATTCCAGACATCATTCTTTGCATATTTAAATAAATAAATGTTTTATATGTTTATGTATACATCTTTATATACAGATATAAATGCATAGAGGAATATTTCATCCAAACTGCTCTCAATCCTGATTTTTTTCCAATTAACAGTATAGCCTGGACATCTTGTCATTCAGAATGTATAGAATGGCATCATTTTAGATAATATACCACTGTATACATATAACAATGTTTATTTAACCAATTCTCTATTGATAGTTTATCATTATTTAAAATAATGCTCAACAGAGCATCCTTCTACGTATATCCCTAAAGTGATTAAATTTAAATTAATTTTATTCAACTGTTAACCTGATTTGGAAACACTGATGGCATAGTGGGTAAATGCTACGGCTGCTAATGAAGAGGTTGGCAGTTCAAATCCACCTGATTATCCTCAGAACGATATATTAAAATTAATATGAATTGCTGAGTTACAGAAAATCAGGGTGAAGAACATGTATAAAATATTCATCCACAAATAACATTTTTATCTGTATATTGTTTACCTATCATCTATACTATAAACTAGCTAATATACTTTTTTTCCTTCATCAAGCCCCCGAATTTCTGTAAAGTACTTTACAGAGCAGCGCTTCTCAGTCTTGACTGCATGTTAGATTTTTGAAATCTTGATTCCCTGCCTGAACCAATTAAATTAGAATCTCTAGTGGTGGGACCCAGGCTTTTACAGTCTTCCAGATGACTCCAGTGTGTAGCCACTGCTGAAAGCCACTGACTCAGAAAGAATAATTTGGTTTGAATGAGATGTTTTCTGGAGAGTAGTAGAGAGGAAGCAAGAGAAATTCCAATAAATCAGTCTGTCATCAAGAATTTAATACATGTGAAAAACATGTCCACATAATACTCATTGTTTGCCAGAGACTGAAAGTCTCCATTTTTAGGCTAAATTTGTTTAGTGGAAGTAGAGGGAGGAATTGCAGCCTCTCACTGTGCACAAAACTGGACCTATAACCGTTAAAATCACCCCTGGCACCTCTCCTTAATAGCACTTGTCTGATTTGCATTTTCTATTTTTTTCATATATTTGGCATTCTGTTTTTTTTTGAACATTTTATTGTGCTTTAGCAGTTTAGTTTCCCATTCAATAATTCATACGCAAATTCTTCCGTGACATTGTTTGCAATCTCTGTAGTGTGTCAGCACTCTCCCCATTTCCACCCTGGGTTCTCTGTTTCCATTCATCCTATTTCCCTGCCGCTCCCTGCCCTCTCATCTTTGCCTTTGGACAAATGTCCTTTTGGTCAGGTATAGTTGATTGTTCTAAGGAGCACATTCCTCATAGGTGTTATTGTTTATTTTATAGGCCAGTCTATTATTTGGCTGAAAGGTGGCCTCTGGCAGTGGCTTCAGTTTCAGTTAAAAGGGTGTCTTAGGGCAACAGTCTGGGGCATTCCTCCAGTCTCTATCAGATCAGTAAGTCTGATCTTTTTTGTTTTACATTTTTCACCCATTCTAACTGGGACCTTCTATTGTGTTCCTGGTCAGAGTGGTCGGTAGTGGAGTAGTAGCCATATATTTTCTATTTGCATTGCTCTTCAACTTCTTTCTCCCCTCATAGAAGATACTCTCCATGAGAGCAGGGCTTCAGGCTGTTACAGTTCATGGCTGCATCCCTACGGCCAGGTGTAGTGCTGACACAGTTGATACTTGATCAGTATTGACTCCATGAATGAATGACTCATGCTTTGGTACTTCAAAGGATAAGAGGTAATCAGAGAATAGAGGTGACAATGATGAGAGCAGATTGCTTTTGTCTTCCCTGCTTTAAAATCTTGTGTACCAGATTGAGAATAAAGTACATTTTATTTGAAGTATCAGAATGTATTTTACTTAAAGAAGGGGTTTTATATAGGACAAAGATTTTGGGGAAAGTGGTTTTGCATCATGTACAAATGAGGGAAAATGTGAGAAAATGATAATAAAGGAGATTATTAGGAAGAAAAGGATATTTCATTTAACAAGGTAGTAAGGATATTCTTTAGGAAGGCAGAAAACTATTAGGTAGTTTTCTAGAAAGCCTGTCATGTATTTAAATAAGAGATAATTTTCCAGGAGACTTGGTTTCTCTGAAAGTCCATTTTAATTAGAAGGGATAAAATTTGGGATGCAATGAAGACAGCATCTAAAAGAATCTGGAAGGGTCAGTTCAGCACTGGAGGGAGTTTCGAAAACACTAACTCATAAGAAAGTGTTCTAAAAGTGGGAATGAGACAGCTAAAGACATGAAAGTTATTATGCTTAATGTCTGATATTAAAATTAATGGGACTGGCATAGCACAGGAAAGAATAAGAGTGATTCTAATGGGCTCCAGGACTCTATAAAAAATGTCTAATCCTATCATCAGAAAAAGAACAGACTATTTCAGCCTACCTTTGCAAATTTTTGTTTGTGTATTTGTGGAAATAATGAACAGTATTTTAATGGTCAGAGAAATTACACAGACAATGACAAATATTGTCAGATTAAAATAGAATCAACTTCATGCTATGTAAATTCAGAAATAAGAATGTCCCAAGTCTATGGAAAGAAAAGTATGAGTACATAAAGATATGGAGGTATAAAAAGGAAAGTATTTTTTTCTTTTGTCATGCTTATAATCATCATTATCTACAATAAGTAATTTATTTCTTGTATTTTTTATACTTTTCTGCCCATACTTCCAAGCAATTTCAAACTTGTCATTGGAGGAAATGTAATGGTGAGATGAGATTATTTTTAAAATTTTACCATGACCTTTTTGTCAGCCCCCAAGCAGTGTCACTTTTGCGGTTAAATTTTTATTCTCAAGTTTATTATTTTTATTATGAACACCTTCACTTGTCCTTGTGTATTTCTTTTTCTTTTTTTTTTAAAATCATGATCAATGTTCTATACAAGCCTTACTAAGAATATCTTCTCTCACCTATAAAAGGATCCAGCATTTGTGGTTTCAAGTGGTGGACAGTCTAAAAAAAAAAAAAACAAATTAAGGACAACACTGGTTTGTTAAAAGTAATTGTCTTAATAAAAAATCAATAAATAAACTGGATGGCCTTTTGAAATATATGTAGTTAATTATTTTGTAGTATTTACATTTCTAGTAATACTATCTTTTACATGGTGCCTACTGAGGATGGAGTAGCATTTTAATACTGTTAAATAATAACATTAAGAAAAGTTCCAGTTGTAATTTAGAGATGTATTTCAAGATTATTTAAATATATCTTCTATTTATTTTAGAGTATTTTGTAAAGTGAGCTAACAAATTTATGATTAACAAATAAGAAAATTTTTATAATAAAATCTGAAACCCAGTGAAACTTGATATAATTTTCAATCTGATCATTTCCCAGATTTTAGGAGGTCTGAGGTGGAGCAAACAGTTACTTGCTTTGCTGCTAACCAAAAGGTTGGAAGTTTGAGTTCACCCAGAGGAGCCTCAGAAGAAAGGCCTAGTGATGTACTTCTGAAAAATCAGCCATTGAAAGCCCTAGGGAGCACAGTTCTACTCTCACACACATAGGGTCACCATGAGCTGGAATTGTCTCCACAGCAACTGGTTTTGTTTTTTTTTTAAAAAACACTTCATGTAATCAGAGGATTATGTTGCTGGTGGAAAGATCCTAGAGATTAGTCAATCCATTCTGTTTTACAGATGAAAACCTGAGGCCCAACAGGTAGTTACATAGCTAAGAACTAGGCTCCCTTGATCCTGGTCTCTTGCTCTTCCATGTCATATTTTACTGATTTTTAAGTGAATTGGGCCAAAGTATTTTTCCTCTACAATCTCCCTTTTGTTTAGCAAACTCAGAATTCTCTTGTCATCATGAAAGTCAAAATTATCCTCTTCCTCCCACTCTAAAGCTTGCCTGAAGACATACCAATGGAAATGATGTTAGCACAGCACAAACTTGAATATACCTGGTGTAAGTATTTAGATTATATTAAGGCAAAGGTCAGGATTGGAAAAGTCACAATGGATTAAAAACAGAACCAGTGTGAGCCTAAAGACCAGCATTCTCTAAATATATAAAGCAAGGATTGGCCCCACATTAACTCTTTTTTATTATGAAGTTGCTAAAAATAGATATAAATCCCAATATAATTAAATGGTTTATTGTTGACACAAATATATTTTACGCTTGGAGTAGGATTTTGTGATTGTAGTTTTATGTATTGATGTATAACTGTTTAAAACACAAAACTCACTGTGTTGACATTGAGGAGCTTGATTCTCTGCAGTTCAGAAATGGGAAGCCCTGGATAATCTTATGAGAAGGTTATCATGCTTGCATTTAAAAGGTTCATCTGAGGCCTCAGGAGAAATACTTGCTTAATATCATATATTTACAGGGCATTTGTATAAAAACTCTGATTTGCATATACTCATGAAACATAAAAGAAAGATTAGGAAGAGAGTATGATAGGAATACTTTAGGAATTGACCCAAAGAAACATAACCTCATGTTGCAATGATAAATGCTAGGAGATTCATAGTTTCAAAATTGATCTTTGTGTGGGCTCTACCATATATATAAAGGAATATAAGGATAGACATTCACAGGCAAAGTAAATAATCTGTCACTTCCTAATAATAATGATTAATTCATCTTTAGCGATGCCTAGTGGATGTCACTCTAGGATGTATATTTTCACATTTAAATGGTCTCCAATATACCATGAATTTTTTTAAAAAATCATTTATAAGTGGGAAGATCCCCAGAATAAAATTTTAAGAAATGAGATTGGAAAGTATGTTAATTTTGATGAAGAAACTGTACAAGTTATGTGAATAAATGAAGGAAACATGAAAACACTCTTTATTGGGCCCCCAGTATTCCTTTTTTTAAACAGTATTTATTGAGCTCATACCTAGATATCAAGAACTGTTCTAGGCATTGAAAGATATGACAATGACGAAAATAGATTCCTGCTGTCAAGGAGCTTACAGTCTAGTGATATGTACTTTTCACTGTCAAGGAGTATCATCAATGCCTTGAAAACTTACAAAAAATAGATTAGTGAGGAAGAGGGTGGAAGATGGAGAGAAAGAAGATAGGACAGGGAGTGACAAAGAACAAAAAAATTGTGGAACAGAGATTGACTAAGTTCTGGAGCTATCTCCATTGTGGAGCCTTCTCTGAGTCTGCTTCCACGTGAGGTGTTCTATCATGTACCCTGGTAGATCTGTCTGTTCTCACACTGTAGGAAGCATCTCACTGTTTTACCATCTGTTGTCTTGTCTTTTCTCTCCACTTGATTCATTGATCTTTGAACCAACCATGGTGGCTGGCACCTAGTGGGTGCTCTATAATATTTGTTCAATGAATGTTAATTGCAGCTTTCTGGCAAAGTGTTCACTTGACATGTGTCTCTGAGTTTTACATTCCACACTACTCTGGAAACTTAAATAGACTATTTTGATTGATAATTTGATTGAAAATATTTTTCCTTTTGAATTTTTTAAGACCAAATACCAGTGGCAAGTACAAAGAGGTACCTTAAAACCCATTGCCGTCAAGTCGATTCCGATTCATAGTCTCCCTATAGGACAGAGTAGAACTGGAAACCATAGGGTTTCCAAGGTTGTAATCTTTATGGAAGCAGACTGCCACATCTTTCTCACTGGTGCACCTGGTGACTTCTAACTGCCCACCTTTCGGTTAGCAACCAAGTGCTTAACCGTTGCACCCCCAGGGCTTCTTAGGAGGTACCTTAGGGGAGAGAATTTTAGCTGCCCCATTGCCCCAGATAATCTCTGTCAGTTCTACCTCAATCACAAATAAACACAGAGGGGAAAAAAATACTGCTTGCTTCAAAACAGTCCCAGAGACTTCCAATCATATTTTCGCTCCAATATAGTCGTAAAAGACCTGCTACCATCAAATTACTATCTCTTAGAAGCAAATTTAAATCTTAGAAATACTTTAATGTGTCCTTTAATTGTTTATTACTTTTGTAAAAAGACAGTCAGGAAAGCAAAAACCCAGTAACCCAAAACCTCTCACTTTGTAGGCCTTACCAGTAATTAAAGGGAAATCCGTACCTTTGAGTGTATTGCAAATGAAGGTGTACTTGAATTAGTGCTTGGAGAACTCTCCCACCTCCTTGAGTTCCCCTGACAAGTACGTTTTTAAGTTCTTGCTCAACTCTGTAGAATGTCTGGAAGGTGGGAGTAGAAGGATGAACGTTGGTGTGTGCTTAGTTTGAACAGTTAAAATTAAATTCCAAGAGTTCCTAGAGGAGCTCTGTATCAACGTGACCCAGTGTTACCTCTGGTATTTACTTTGGCAGACATTTAAAACACACGTAACTGTTGTCTTTGGTTTCAGGTTTATAATCAGAGTGGTTTGAAACTATCGGAGCCTAACATAAAAGCCGGAGATTAAAATGGAACATATTAACATTGACTATAGGTTGTGATGAATCACAGTTTGTCAGCTTTCAAGTATTACAATTATCTACCTAAAAATACCCTACTGTACTCAGTCACCTTCCCTAGCTGTTTACCCTGCCTGCCACTTTAAAAACTTCTAGTGCTTTTATATATTTGCTTTTAGGTTGCAATGTTAGTACTCTTAAGTATTTTTCACTTAACTGTTATCTTTTAATTACCATATGATTGTCTTTTGAGACAAATACTGTAGTTCACTATTCACACTAATTGTGGATGGGCATTGGTAGCATTACTGAGGTTTATAGATTAGTCACTGTGGGGAGGAGAGGGAGTTAATGTTAGCTGGATAATATTAGTGCAGGCTAATTGAAAAGGAAAAAAAAATAGTGTAGACTTTGATTCTGGACTCTGAGTCCTAGGAATAGCTGACAAATGACACTAGATTCCTCATGTTTAATATCCAGCATCCCAAGCATATTGGTTTACTAGCACAACTGTCTGATTATAGGAGCTCAGAAAAAACTCTACATTATTAGCTGACATCCACAATGCCCTTGAATTGTATTTGCAGAAAGACTACCTTTCCATCCAGAATTAATGTGTGTGTGTTTGCATGTGTGTGTGCATGTTTTATACTAACAAAAGGAATGAGATGGAACTCAGAATTATAGCTCTCTAAAATTTAACTAAGGAGCCTCGGTGGCACAATTGTTAAGCTCTTGGCCGCTAACCAAAAGGTTGGCAGTTCAAACCCACACATTGGCTCTGCGGGAGAAAGACCCTGGTGATCTGCTCCCATAAAGATCACAATCCAGTTCTACTCTGTCACATAGGGTCACTATGAGTCTAAATTGACCCGACAGCACCTAACAACAACAAATACTGAGATTAGTGATAAGGTAGGAATGTTGAATAAAAAGACAAAGTAAATGTAGTTAGAATGGGGGAAAAAAAGGAAACTAGCAACAAGGAAAGAAGCAGAAGATAGCACATGGGTTTAGCTTTCATGGAAGGTTTTCTTACTGTTCTGGGTAAGACAAAAGAATAACCTAGAGAATAACCATTTTCCCTTACTTAGATGAGTGCTTAGTTTGGTATTATACTGAAAGCTCTTGAATTTAAACAGAGGTGAGGGATGAATATTTTTCAAGGTAAGCAAGAGTTTTACTAGTCAAATAAATTTTATTTCCATCAACCGCACATCTTATTCTGTAAACCAGAAAAAAAAATTTATGTGCCAATTAAAAATGTATCTGAGCACAATCTTACCTGATTTAAGTGCTATGGATAATTTTTATAGTACCATATTATTTTACATATGAGCTGCCTTCGTTTTTATAAGAAATAATAAATTAAAATGTATAATCACATAATTAACCTCCAGAAAAAAAATTGTTTTAAGAAGCATATGATTCTTTCAGTGAAGTACACTTTGGTCTAGACATGAGTCAACTAAAGCAGTGGAACAGCTTGCCCTCGCTGGGAAGAGAAAAGAACCAATCAGCAGCATACATGTTTCCACCCTGGCCCATTTGTTTTTTTGCCTCTCTCTCAGATTATTGTTATATCCTTTTGATCTGTACTGAGACCCAACCCAATTAATCCTTTAACAATATGAACAAGTACAGGTTGTGACCCCAGGCAGCAGGAACTGGCCAGACATTTCTCTGTCCTGTGAAAGCCATGATCTTAAATGCTAAAGGTAGATCCTAACTATGAGCACAGTTTTGAAATCTCCCTCTCACTACTTTCTGTGTCTCCCTTTAAAATATCACAATCACAGAACTTTTTTGAAGTAATCCTTCATTGTAAGCATCAATAAACGACAGCTGAAAGTGTGAAATATTGAATTTTTCGTGGTTGCTTATGTTGGAGATCAACCAGGTAACGTCTCCAGTTCACATCTTAGACAAAAAATTCTGAGAGATCCCAGTGACTATATCCTTTGGGCTCTGATAGAGCACAGTCCCAAGCATGAATGAAAGGGAATTAAGAGGGATGGTTATAAGGGGCTCCTAACTGCAATTTAACAATGAATAAGAAAGACCGAAGAATTGATGCCTTTGATTTAAGGTGTTGGCAAAAAATATTGAATATACCATGGACTGCCAGAAGAATGAACAAATTTGCTTGGAGGAAGTACAACCAGAATGCTCCTTACAGGCAAGGATGGCAAGACTTTGTCTCACATACTCTGGACATGTTATCAGGAGGGACCAGACCCTGAAGAAGGACTTCATGCTTGATAAAGTAGAGAGTCAGCAAAACAGAGGAAGACCCTCAACAAGATGGATTGACGCAGTGGCTGCAACAGTGGGCTTAAGCATAACAATGATTGTGAGGATGGTGCAGGACCCGTCAGTGTTTTGTTCTGTTGTACATAGGGTCACTATGAGTCAGAACGGACTCGACTGCACATAACAACAAAACTGCAAAGTGTGGGTGGAAGAGTTCTGCACCTGTGGGTAAGTTAACCAGCTGCCTACCTCTACCACCTAAAACAAAAATAACAATAAGGAAGGTAATAAAACACCTGCGCAAAGCCGGATATTCAGTTCAATTCTTCTCTTTGGAAATAGTAAGTCAGAAAAATGAACAGAAATCTCTTGAAAAGAAAAGTAGAGCTTCCATTATAGAACCTGCCCTAGATTCTGTAGTTGGAATTAAGCTCATGAAAAGGACACTCCAAATAGGAATCCTCCAAGAGCCTACCTTTGCTGAGGAGGAAAAATTGTGTGTGCAGCAGAATTAGAAGTCATTCACTAACCCTTCTCCCAGTTCCCTTAACTCTCATCTGAACAGTGGTATAGTGCACTGGCTTCTAGTCAGAGAAGACTGAAGTGTTAGCTTCCTGGCACGGTCCAGTTATGCCTTTGAACTATTCCCCCCCAGGATCTGGGGAAGCCTGAGAAGAGATCTCACTCTTTAGCCCACCTCTTTGTCCTGTCAGTTAGCATGGCTCCTGGCTGTCGGTCTCAGCTTACCTTCCCAGACTTAATGGAGGCAGGCACTTTCCAAAGCCAAACTAGTAAGGACGGGTTAATAATAGAAACTATATTCTGGCCTCCTGAGATAAACAACTCAGTTTATAACCACATCATGGGAAATGGAACTACTGGGACTTGATTTCAATACCATCTCGGCTACTAAGTTGCTGTGTGAAGTTGGACAAGTCAGTAAACATCTCTGATTTTTAGTTTCCTCATCTGAATGATGGTGATCACAATATTCTGCTCACCGTGTTGCTGTGAGCGTTGAATGAAGCAATTTTCATTAAGTGCAGTGTCTACTCCTTAATAAGTACTCAACTTACAGCTATCATTATTCATTGTTAGAAAATACTGTAATAGTGGTATTTGGTTCTTTTGGATGGCATTATAAATGGGATACTGGAATTCACCTCTCCAATCACATTGATATTTCTGTTCTCCCTGCTTCTCTCTCAAGCATTTCCAAGGGCTCATCCTTCTACGATAAAGTGAAATACCACTTTCCTACCAGGTGGGAGCATTTTCAATACCTTGCTGGGGATCTCTGGTAAAGTTTGAGTTGGAACACAGAGTCCAGCTCCTTCTTTCATGCTGCCAAGTCTAAACCCTGGGATCTTACTGCATCAGGCTGGCTGCATAGAGGGAAGAGGTAGAGGAGAGGGGTGGCTTAGCAAGATTCAAGTTGCTAAACTACCTAACCTTATGGAGTGGGACAAAGGCCACTGTTTAAAGCAGAATAAACTTGTCCATGGAGTCCCTGGGTGGTGCAAATGGTTAACTGATCAGCTGCTAACTGAAAGGTTGGAAGTTCAAGTCCACCCAGAAGTGCCTCAGAAGAAATACCTGGTGATTCACTTATGAAAAATAAGCCATTAGAAACCCTGTGGAGTACGGTTCTACTATGACACACATGATATCTTGATGAGTCAGGGTTGACTTGACAGTAACAGGTTGATTAGGTTAGGTTAAACTTGCCCATGAATTAAGTGTGGTCTATGATTCTGACTAATTCTTCCTTATTCCATAATATATCAATGTACTTTTTTTGTTTACCAGAGCAGATTTACTTACTGCTGACCGAATAAACTTATGTAATTGCCCATTAATGCTTTTTATGAATAAATTTGCTTGTTTTAATTACAAAAGTAAAGAATGTTTATTAGAATATTGCACCTAAAACAAGAGAGAGAAAATAAAATTGATCTGTTACTCAGAGATACACTGTTCGCATTTTGTTGGATGTATTTTCACCATCCTTTTTAGTTATGCATTATTTAAAAAAATGCAATTGTATTGTAATATCCATTATCATATACTTTTTGCATAACTATGTGAATATTGTTTCATTATTACTATATATTCTATGATTTATTTACATTTCTTTACTTGTACCCTATTTCTGCTGATTAATATAGAAACCAAAACCAAACCCATTGCCTTTGAGTCGATTCCAACTCATAGTGACCTTATAGGACAGAGTAGAACTGCCCCACAGGGTTTCCAAGGATGGGCTGGTGGATTCAAACTGCCGACCTTTTGGTTAGCAGCTGAGCCCTTAACCACTGTGCCACCCGGGCTCCTAATATAGAAAAGCGTCTTGCAAATAGGAGCATTCAATTATTTGATAATGACTTATTAGGTTAAAACATGTTAACACTTTTAGTAAATTATTTTCATAAATTTGTATGGTCGAGGAGTATGCATTTTTCCTATTTTTCCCCAATTATTTTATGACTTTTTTTTTTCCAGGGTACCTCTTTATTCATTGAATGAGATTATGAGTCTGGTACATAGTAGATTCTTAATAAATAGTAGCTACTATTATTATGTGGAGCCCTGGTGGCGCAGTGGTTGAGAGCTCAGCTGCTAACCAAAAGGCCAGCAGTTCAAACCCACCAGCCGCTCCTTGGAAACCATATAGGAAAGTTCTACTCTGTCCTGTAGGGTCACTATGAGTTGGAATCTGCTTGATGGCAGTGGGTTTGATTTTTGGTTTTTATTATTATGTATCTGTATGGGAGGGAATATTGTAAACCAGAGTTTGCCTGGAGACATTGCAAAATATTGTCTGTTGATTTTATTACAGAGCATTTGTGTAGTCTGTCTATAGGTTTCATGGGACACAGACTTCCATACTTAAAGTGACACATCGGGTTGAGAATAAAGAGTGATTACCTGGGGTTTCAATTGTTTTCTTATGCCCTCTTTTGAACGTCCTGTTCCTTCCCTTCCTTTTCTCCATGGCAGAAGTCAGCCCTCTGATTTCTTGCCTCCACAGTATCTCCTGTCCATGATTTGGAACCTTTTTGATTCATATTGTTATGTCTTCTCTGAATCATTTTCCTATATACCTCGTTGCCGCTCTCTGTCCAGCCTCTTCTGCTTAAAATGTTGGTTGAACTGTCTGCTTGGTTCTGCAATGACATTACATTGTCTTTCAGATCTTGTGCTTTTCAGCTTTTGACCTGGTACTCCCCCAATTCGAGGCAAGTCCAGGCCTTTTGACCCACAACAGGGGCCCCAGGTGCAGGGAGGTAGTTCATAAACTTCCCATCACTACTCTTCTGGATGTGATTACAGTGCTATAGGACCATCCTTCCTTCCAGTTGATACCTTACCTTTGGAAAACAAATCCTTGGTACATTTATGTGTGGGCACTTATCTGTGAAGTTACCTTTCCTTCCTTTCCTTAGAGGCTGTGATGGTTAAGGTTGTGTGTCAGCTTGGCTGGGCCATGATTCTCAGTGGTTTGGCAGTTATGATGTAGTCTTGCAGTAGTTTGATGTGACCACTTCCATGATGAGATTTGATATAATGTGATCCCCTCCATGATGGTATCTGCCGTGAGTAGCCGGTCAGTTGTAAGTGGACATTCTGGCCTGGGGGCTTTTTCTTGCTCTGAATCCTGCAGCTGGCTCCTGTTTATCTGACCTCTGGTTCTTGGGACTTGAGCTAGAAGCTTACCTGTGGTCTTGCCTGTCAATTTTGGGATTCGTTGATCTTTGCATCTTGTGAGTAAGAGCCCTGATGTCTGACCTGGTGATCTTGAGTTCGCCAGCCCCTACAGCTACACGTATCAGGAGAAGCCTCTATCCTGACCCGCAGACTTGGGACATTCCAGCATCTACAACGTCATGAGCCATTTCCTTGATATAAATCTCTCTCTATATGTATTTATATGCTTTACTGGTTTTGCTTCTCTAGAGAACCCAGCCTAAGACAGGGACTGTCTTAATTACCTAGTGCTGCCATAATAGAAATACCACAAATGAGTAGCTTTAAAGAACAGAAATTTATTTTCTCACAGTTCTGGGGGCTAAAATCCAAATCAGGGCATTGGCCATGTTGCTTTCTTCCTTGTCGGTAGCCTGGGCATTCCTTGGTTCCTTGGTTTGTAGGCAATCCACACATCATATTCGTCTTCCCCTGTGTTTTTGTCCCCGTGTCTATTCTAGTCTTTTTAATAAGTCAGAAGTAACTAGGTTTAGGATCCACCCTACACTGGTATGGTCTTATTAACATAACAAAAAAAACCCTATTTCCAAACAGGATCACATCCACAGGTATATGGGCCAGGGATTCAACACATTTTGCGGGGGTAGGGGGCAGTGTCCATAGCAGGGACTCTCTGGGGTAATGCTTTACAATTCTGAGGAGTGACAGTGTGCACCACCATGGTGCCAGCATGGACAGATCCAGATAAATTTCTTTAATTACGAAGGACTTTGTGGCATTCTTGTCATATCCATAATCACAGCACATGGTAGTCATCTACTGTGCCTGTGTGTAAGGCCAGCCATTTTAGTGACACAGGTAACTCCCTATCTGCTCAAAGCTGAGTCAAATAAGGCAACTAATTCTGTACCGATTGCTGTGTTATCATTGTGAAGTTTTAAAAAAAAAGTTATAAAGCTTGACTAGACTTTACAAGGAGGTTATAAATGACACCTAAAATTGATCACTCTAAATTTGATTAAGTATCATTTTAATAGATATCACTTTATTTAATTTATGTATGTTATACATATACCCTACAAATTGGAATTTTTAAATTTGATTGTCCAAGTATTCAAACTTGTAAAATATTGTTATTTTTCTTGAATATATTTATGCATGTGTTATGTATTTTACAGTTACAATTTTATGCCACATTTAATTGTAACATTTATCAAACAATAAACAGGTATAGGTCACTTTTTTAGAACCCTGGAGGGATTTTTTAAAATGTATAATCCATTGCTATGTTATCAGAAATTCCACAGTGTTTTGGAAGGAGGCATCAAAAGTGACAAAAAATATATAGCCTAGAATCAGAGATTAAAAACAGTATACCAAGCTATAAAAATTAGATACTTACAAATTTTATTTTTCTCTAAATCTCTGTCTGAATTTAATAACTATCCAGAGATAATTTATCTAAAAATGCTTGCACTAATTTAGAGCACTACTCTCAAATGATAAATGTGTGTAAATATTAAGTGTAAATGTATGTGAGTATTAAAACTAACCATAGAATTTAAAGGCACGTGTATTAGAAGGGGAAAACGTGTTTAAGATCAGAAGTGAGTCCAAATCTTAATTAAAAAAATAAATATAACTAGTATTTGAAAGTGTCAAGATACTCTCAAAAACAAAAAACCCCAAACCGATTGTCATGGAGTAGATTCCGACTCATAGCTACCTTATAACACAGTCCCATAGAGTGTCCAAGAAGCAGCTAGTGGCTTCAGACTGCCAACCTTTTGGTTAACAGCTGAGCTCTTAACCACTGCACCACCAGGGCTCATACTGTAGTTACTCCTAAGATAGTATTGACACATCTTTATTTAAAAAAAAAAAAACCTACCACTGAGTTGTAAATAATTTTCCTTTATAGCTTGAACTCTTTAGACATTTCATTCTCAAATTTAGCTATAAATTTCCAATTTGGTTGTGATCTTTTTCTGGCTATACTTAAGTATTTGAAGGCTGTGATATTTATGACCAAATAGGATAAGATCTCTTAGGAACAATGTTGTTGGTTTGTGTTAATTTTAAGGGTATCTAGCAGAGATCACTTTATACGTTTCCCAGTGAGTCACTGTAAATATTTTCTGTCCATAAACTTAGCACTCTTTGAGGGGTAGGGTTTTACATTTCTGTGAAAAAAATGTTTCGTAGGATTAGGAGTTAGCCAGTCTTTGAAAAGGCCAAACCTTCCTCTTTAATTTGTTGAATTTTACTTGTACTAAAAATTAGCACTGCTTTAATAATGGGTAATTCTAATCGTGCAGTGGTTCTGTACACATCAAAGAACTGGCTGTTAATGTGGATGCAGCATAATGCAAACTAGTTATTTAAGGGCAGTTAAACTTTATTCAGCGTGTACTGTGTAATATATAGGCAATAAGGAATTTTTCCTTCTCAAGAGCAGCAGTTAATTATTATAAATGTCAAAATTGTAGCTGTCATGGCTATTTTGCTCCCAAATTGTTTGAGCATATCAGCTTTTTTTTTTTTTTAAGTAAAAAGGAAGTTTTATTTGGCATATGTTCAAAAGGACAAAAGTGGGAAGCAGACAAGCATGCTGCTAGAGGCATGTCTGCCCAAGTCCAAAGAACATTACAGAATAGGTAAGAATGGGAAAACAGACAAGCATGCTGCCACAGCCATGTCTGCCTGAGTCCAAAGAATATTACAGAATAGGCAAGAATGGGAAAATGGACAAGCATGCTGCCACAGCCATGTCTGCCCGAGTCCAAGGAAGGTTATAGAATCATCAGTATATATCAGCATCACAAAGTAGGTAGAATCATTGAAAGCATCACTTTTTTCACTGATTGGCTAGAAATTGTAAGCTTACATTTTGAATCATCTTTCTTAACAATCATTGGTACAGGTTTCAGTTACATAAGTCAGGAGGGTCTTCATTGGTCCAACAAATTTCTATTCACTAAATGCTAACAGAAAAAGATTAGAGTGGAAAGTCTTTTGTGTTGTGTTTGATTGGCTTTATGTGAAAGTTTCCCTAAAAGATATTTTCCAAGATTATCTTAGCTATTGTCTTTATACCTCAGGGCCCAGTTGATGTGTCCTTGTGAGCCCTTGTGGGCCCAGCTCCAGCTGGGTCACATTCTCTATGCTCAAGGACAGGGAATAATAACTCCAATATTATTTCCTAAATCATTCTCTCCTTTTGATCGGAGATTGGAGATAACACATCGATGATCAATACCTGGACTTAGTCGAGCTCCTAGATGGTGGCCATTGCAGGCTCTTTAAACTCATGGTGCTGGTTTTCCACCGGATACCATCTGGTTCTTCACCAGGATCTTAAGTAAGAGCGATGTTCCCATCAATGGCATTGCCGGAGTGAGCAGACTCAATGTACATCAACATTTTAGCCTGAGGCCTTGTTTTGCCTTTTAGGTGTGTAAGACAATAGAGGATAAATTTTATTATGCCTAATACTATCAGGATGCAGACCAAGAATATTACTATTCCTTGCGATAGTGATTTAACCCATGTACTTATTCCTGATGGTAACCAACTAAACAAATCTGGTGTTTGTATGAGTGTTACAGTGTGTAACCAAGTAGCTTGCTGTCTGATTGTGTGTATATCTTGTTGTACTTCTTCTGTGTTATGAGCATATCAGCTTTTTGATGGAGTATTTGAACACCAAAGTTGTAATCCATTCTTTGAGTTGCAACCCTGGAAATATAAAACTGCCAACCCAAAGTCTTAAATGGCTTAAGCCTATTAAGTGATGGGAGTTGCAAATGGAAAGACTTAAAATGTTTTGCTATTCAACACATAGATTAGTTAGTTACTAGTCTGAATGTATAATATAGGAAAGCAAATTTCTTTAAAATGTATTTTTAAATAACTTCTTTTTTTTTTTTTTTTTTTACTTTTCGTGGAACACATCATGCCTTCATAAAATACAATGCATACAATAAACTACACCTGCTATTTATATTACTTGGTGAAATCTTATTATGATTAATATAAAATTTGAGAGACATTAGGGATTATTCCCATATTTATAAATTTCATGTTTCACAATGTATTTCATTGTAAAATTTAACTAATGACACCTTTAGCTTTTAAAAATAGGTTATATATGTGTGGGTGTGTATGTATGTGTCTGTGTCTGTCTGTCTGTCATCCATCTTCTATCTATGTAACTACCTACCTACTTGTCTACCATATGTACTAAAGGAATAATTTCTTTTATAAGGATCAGCACAAAGCTGGTTCCTATGAGGCGGGTGTTAAAGATGTCCCAAATGTCTAACTTTCCCAAGCTGCTGTTCCACTCCATCATCTCTAACATCAACTACTCCCTCTCGCCTCAGTACTCTCCCTCCTGTCTTTGGGTTCCCTAATTCCCTACAATCAGACGTAGACTTCTCCCTGGCCCTCAGTCTCTGCCCAAAGGCACTCAGCTTTCATGCTTCGTGGGCTGGGAAGCCCACTGCGTCATCTCCTGTGGGTCTCTGCTGCAGGTCTTTGCTGCAGGCCTCTCCTTTTTTGGTGGTGGTGGGCTCTCCTCTTTGCTCTGGAATTGGCTCTCTTTTAACGCAAAACTGACCAATCCCCTATCACACAATCAGCTGGGTAAGAATTACAAGACCATGGCTGGAAAGGCCACACACAAAAGTAATTAATTCACCACCTGTACTTGGACATTTATTATAATGGAATAAACTGAGAGTTTGTATTTTGCTGATGTCCAACATTATTTTAATTGTTGATTAACTCCTCCATGATCTGGTCTAGACTTGAGCTTCTTTAGGGAAGAGATTTAGCATCCTTTGGCCTGGGAGGAACCAAGCATATAGGTCATAATATGTACTTCATACAGATAAGTAAAAATATGAGTAATGCCAATCAGCATTTATCAGGTGTGCATAAGTGTACATGTTTCTATGCTGAAGAGTGTAGGGGAGAAAAAATGAGTCAGAATTAAATCTTGCCTTCAAGACTATGGTTATATAGTAGTAAAAGTCATAAACATACATAATTGTTATATAAAGTAAATAATTTTATTGAGGCTTGATAAACTGACTATAAAGATTGTATGGAAAAGAGAGAGGGTAGGAATATCCAAGAACATCTTTTCGGGATAAAAGAAGTACATAGCTGATGGAGGGGATAGTCTTGTGTTATCAGATATAACAACAACAACAACAAAATGCTATAAAGCTGTATTTGTTAAAGCAGTGGGATGTTATGGTAGAAATACCCAATGGGAAAAGTAGTCCACAAGTACTCACACATTTACATATGAATTCAGTTTATAATACAGCTTGAATTTTAATAAATGGCATTAAGACATCTATCCCCTTGGGAAAAAATAGACTCATGCCCTACACTATATGCAGTATAAACTTAATGTGAATTAAAAGACTTACATTTAAAGCAGGTAAGCAATAAATTAATGTATTAGTAAAAAATTTAGGAAGTGCATATGTATAATTTTATGTGTGAAATGCTTTATTAAGACACCATAAAAGATGTACAGACTTGAACATATATAAACTTAAAATCTCTGTATTATAAGACATAAATCTCCATATTGCAAGATATATTTTAAACAAACTTAAAATATAGATGACAAACTATTTGAAAATATTTGAAAAACACATAATAGATAAGGGATTACTATACTAAGAGTTTCTACAAATACATAAGAAAAAAGACAACCCAGTAGAAGAAATAGGTAATATGCAGAAGAATAGTTTCAAATTGCTAATAAATATTTAGATTGATGCTCAGCCCTCATAATAATTAAGAAATGCAAAGCAAGAGAACACAGAATTTTTTTACCTGTCAGATTAGCAAACAAAGGTAGATGAAACTGGAAAATCAAGTACTCTTTTTCTCCTACACTTTTAGTGGGAGCATAAATCAAAGAAGCCTTTTGGGAAGGCAATTCCTTATCTATTGAAATTAAATTTTGGTGTTTTCTTTGACTCTGAAGCTTACTTCTATGAATATATTATACAGAAATAATCACACATGTGTAGAAAGATGTATACCTAGATATGCTTACTGGTGCTTTGCTTATTATAGTGAATTGGAACTAACCATGATAAAATAGCTGTGGAACATTCATATATTGAAATGCCATTCAGCTCTGAAAAGAAATTGGATTAGAACTGTTGGCATTTATTAGGTTTAGTTTTCTAAGATATTTCTACATAAAAAAAGAAAGTTGCAAAACAATGGGTAGTGTATGGTTCCGTTTATGTATAAGGAACTGTAATAGTAGCAACAAAAATGATGTAAGCTGTATGGAAATTGCATGCAAAAGAGCCTGGAAGGAATTATGTTTTGAGTTGGGGCATGAGGGGCTCTAATGAAAGGAGACAGTCCCATTTTGCCCTGTGTGGTTCTGTATTGTTTAAGACTTGTACATGAAACCAGATTCAAGTGCTACATACATTTAAAAAAGAATTGCTAGAAAACAGATGTATCAGTATAGAACTGTGTCAACAAAAAGAGGCACCCTTTCCTCTTGGTTTGGACGCAGCCTCCCACCTGGTACACAGTGTGAAGAGTGGAGAACAAGACAGGTCTCATTCCCCAGCTCTTCCATGGCTGCCACTTTAGGCAGAGCACAACCTGCTCAACTGCACTTGGAAGCCCTGCTTATTTCTCACCTGAGGAAGGCCAAGATTAAAGAAGATTTTGGAGAAGAGCTGGTGTTCGATAAGTAGTGTTATAAAATGTGGAGTTGTTGCAAGGTAGATGTGAGAGGGAGGAGGAGAGAGCCCACCCTGAGACAGAAGAGAAGTGAGACTAGTGAAGAGGGCTTCAGCTGAGAGAAAGTAATGGAAAATGATCTGAGAAATGTATTTGAAAAATAGGCTAAAGGTTTAGTAGCAATAACAATAAAAACCATACCTATCATTTGGATGTGGACTTTATCTCATTTGATCTACACAGAAATCATGTGAGAAGGTTGGCCTAAACATAGTTGCTAAAGTAGTATAAAGTCTGAACTAGAATTCAGGTCCTCAGATTACAAATACAGCTCTTTTTCAATGATGCCTCACTGAATTCTAGTGATTTATCTCTATGTTGACTTGTTATTGCCTGTAGGGAAGTGGTGGCGAAGATTTGGTCATATACAGAAAAAATGTGATATCTATGTTTCTTTATGTATCTGAGTATGGTGTCTGTAAATTTTTAAGACTTCTACCCAAATTGTCTCCTATACCAGTAGGGTCTGAGTAAGAAATAAATGGCAAAATTAGATAATTTAGAAAGAGTTTAATACAAGGACTAACTACAAAGGTGTGGGTAGTGTTTAAAGAGATGGTATAATAATTCAGAGCCTGTAGTGGGTTGGGGGTGGGGTGGGGATGCTGTACCACCCTGGTTTAAAGGAACAAGAAGAAGGAACAGTACTGAAAACCAAAGAGAGAGCTATGAGGAAAGGGACAAATGTCAGGGGCTGTGACTTTCAGTAGAGGGACACAACACTAGAGAGGTACGGAGAAGTTGTCTGACAGGGTGGGTGCTGAGTCCCTGAGCTATGTTCACCCTTCACCTTCCAGATCTCCTGGGGATGTCTTCCATTGGAAAGTCAACCACAGCCAGAGGGGAAGGAAGCTCCTAAGCAGTGTGGACAGTGGTAGACACTGGATTGGGAGTAGCAAACAAGATGTCCAACGTGTACCCTCCTTCATAAAGCCTGATTTTATTACTGGAGATATCTTGTTTATGTGTTCTGTGTTTCTTTTCTGTCCCTTCTGCATGAGAACAAGGACTTTGTCAGTCTTATTCTTGTTTTTACCTCTAGTTCTCAGAGCACTGCATTACATGTCAGGTGCTTAATAATTTGTTGACTGAATAAGGAAGTAACTATTCATTAAACATATACACTCACACAGGTACATACACATATTTATGTATATATTACCTATATCTATATATATGCATAGTATATATTTGTGTATAAACATTCTAAATTTCTTGGTAACCAGGCATTATATTTTATAACTAGTTTTACTATTCTATGGGCAAAACACTGAATGATGCAGGAAGCATCAAAAGAAGATAGAAGGAATGCACAGAGTTGCTGTACCAGAAAGAATTGGCCGACATTCAGTCATTTCAGGAGGAAGCGTATGATCAAGAACTGATGGTATTGAAGGAAGAAGTCCAAGCTGCACTGAAGGCATTGGCAAAAAACAAGGCTCCAGGAATTGACGGAATATCGATTGAGACGTTTCCACGAATGGATGCAGTGCTGGAAGCGCTCACTCTTCTTTGCCAAGAAATTTGGAACACATCTACCTGGCCAGCCAACTGGAAGATATTCATATTTATGCCTATTCCAAAGAAAAGTGATCCAACAGAATGCAGAAATTATCGAACAATATCATTAATATCACACACAAGTAAAATTTACAGCAGTACATCGACAGAGAACTGCCAGAAATTCAAGTTGGATTGAGAAGAGGACGTGGAGCCGGGAATATCATTGCTGAAGTCAGATGGATTCTGGCTGAAAGCAGAAAATACCCGAAAGATGTTTACCTGTGTTTTATTGACTATGCAAAGGCATTCGACCGTGTGGATCATAACAAGTTATGGATAACGTTGCAAAGAATCAAATCCCAGAACACTTATTTGTGCTCACGAGGAACCTGTACATAGATCAAGAGGCAGTTGTTCAAACAGAACAAGGGGATACTGCATGGTTTAAAGTCAGGGAAGTTGTACGACAGAGTTGTATCCTTTCACCATACTTCTTCAATCTGTATGCTGAGCAAATAATCCAAGAAAACCAAAAAAAAACCAAACCTGTTGCTATCAAGTCAATTGCGACTCATATCGACCCTATAGAACTGCCCAATGGGGTTTCCAAGGCTATAAATCTTTATGGAAGCAGACTGCTACATCTTTCTCTCGCGGAGTGGCTGGTGGGTTCAAAATACCAACCTTTCAGTTAAGAGCTGAGCACTTAACCACTGCTCCACTGGGGCTCCTTCACATGAGAAATGAATGGGAAATAAACTTTCATTATTTTAAACCACCGAAATAATCTCTCAGAGTATTTTCCCATCATTTATCTCATGACATAACTTTGCTGATTAGGATAATATAGCAAGATACATGAGATTAAGTCTTGACTCTATGCCTATAATCCTAAATAGTTCAATGAATGAGATAGTCTTAAAAGCAAATTATTATAAAATAATCCAATAAATTCTAGATAGAACCATCTCAGAGACCACAGAAATGCAGAAAACGAAAACTACATGAGGAAGGATTCAAAAAGAGGTGACATTAGAACTTGGCCTGAAGAAAATCTGAAAGACCCTCTTGCAGAAAAGTGTTAGAGAAGCATTCCAAGATGAGGTACAGCATGAGGGCATAGCAAGTTTGCACAATGACAAAAAGCCATGACTCTTGGGACACATATTTGTACCCACAGCAGACACCTGGATCAGATCCTGAGCTCTTAAGTGCAGTGTAGTGGTGTGGTGGAGAGCATGATCTCTGAAATAAGATGCCTGGATTTGAACTCTGATTTGGCAGCTGTGTCAACCTGGGCATGCTACATAGTTTATTAAGACTCAGTTTCTCCCTCTGTAAATTAGAAATAATAAGAGAACCAGTCATATAAGATGTTGTGAAGACTAAACAACATAATATTTATGGCACACTTAAAGTGTTTGACGCATAAGAAGTGTGCAAATGTGAGTTTTATAATTGGTAAAACCAAACCAAACCCATTGCCGTCAAGTTGATTCCAACTCACAGTGACCCTGTAGGACAGAGTAGAACTGCCCCATACGGTTTCCAAGGAGTGCCTGGTGGATTTGAACTGCTGACCTTTTGATTAGCAGCCATAGCTCTTAACCACTACACCACCGGGGTTTATAGTAGTATTATGGTGGCCAGAGTAATTTCATTGATGGAGATGAGAAAAACTTGGGCAGTAGAGACAGGTAGTGCTCACCTGAATGAGAAGGTAGTAAAGAATGCTGCAGGCTGAAGTGACCTGGGAACTCCCTGGGGCTGTCAGAGCAGGCATGCTCTGGGGATGTGTAAAGAATCAGGAATGCTGACCTTGCCACATCATAACCCCTTATATTTTTAGTTTTTATACATCAAGAATCCAAGTTTACTCATCAAAACTATAAATAGAGTGAGGGCATAAGCTAATTCAAAGCAGAGGCAAAGGACAATTAACAGGGCCTCAAGTACACTCATCATATGTAAAGGCTGCCCTGTCCCTGGTGAATTAGGCAAGTGCATTTCAAACTGTGCTGAATACATTTTTGTAGTATGAGAATTTGTCCATCTAAGTGCTTATGGGTGTATTTATATGCCTTTCAGTGCCATATCTTAATGTATGTTCCGGGTAGATTTGGAATAGGAATGGAAGAATGAACATGACTTGCAACTTTGATCTCTGTACCCTACATTAGGATTGACACTTCCTTGGGAATGACATTTCTTGGATCACTGGGTCTGTGTCTAGCAAGTTAACAAGTAAGGTCTTTATATCATATGAGTATCCTCTCCTCTTCATTCTCCGTGAGTCAGGAGAAAAAAGAGTGAGAGACAACAACTGTATGCTCTGTTTGTCATGTATCATTAAGTATTTTTTTGTAGGCAACCACAAACTGTTTTCTATATACTGCAGAGGTTCTTTGGAATCAGACTGCCTAGGACAGCATTCCACATTTGTGTCCTGTTTTGTGGGCAACATAGTTTCTCTGAGCTTCAGTTTTCTCATCTGAAGAATGAAGATAATAAGTGTATCCTCCTTGCAGAGATGCAGGAAACATGAAATGAGCTAGGCAAGCTCATGTTCTCAATAAATGTTAGAACTAACTTAACCCAAATGGCTGTAATTATTTAGTCATCATGTGGTGTTACATACTATGATTGATTTTAAGGTTTCCATTTCACAGTTAAGGATGGAGCAGCTGGAACTTTCATACACTGCTGGCGAGAATGTAGAATAGTATAGCCGTTTTTGAGAATGGTTTGAAAGTTTCTTATAACATTAACATAAACTTTCCATATGGCCCAACAGTTCCACTCTTAACTGTTTACCCAGGAGAAAGAAAAATGTATACATTCACATGGACTTGCATTTAATATTCATAGCAGTTTTATTCAAATAGCCAAAAACCTGGTACAAGTGGCCATCAACTGGTAAGTGGATAAACACATGGGGTATATCTATAAAATGGAATACTACTCAGCAATAAACACTAAAACTGACCACTGATACATGCAACAACATGGATGAATCTCAAAAACATTATGCTAAGTGAAAGAAGTCAGATATAAAGGGCTGTGGTATATATTGGATGAGTCCATTTATTTGCCATTCTAGAAAGGGCAAAAACATAGAGATAAAAAAGAAATCATTGGCTGCCATGATGTGGAGGTGGATGCAAGGGGGAGAGGAGATTGACTCCTGGGACACAGGAGGGAACTTCTTTGAGAGATAGAAATATTCTATATCTTGATAGTAGTGGTGGTTACTGGACTGTGTACATTTATCAAAGCATATCTAACTGTATACTTTAAATGGGTGAATTTCATTGTACGTAAATTATACCTCAATTAAAAAAAAAGTTAAGGAAGTTATTTATAATAGGAAGTGTGGATAGGGAGAACACCAGATATTAGCCAAGAATTTTCAACCTAGAGACTAATTCCAGAAAAGAGAAACCAGGAGCTTGCATATTGAATATTTAGCTTCTCTAACAGTGGAGACTTGTACATTTGGTGCTATCTTTAGGATTTGGTGATAGTGAATTAAGTCAAATAGTGAATTAAAAAAAAAAAAAATCAGTAACCTCTTAGAAAAGCTGTAGTTGCAAGTTTATTAGGATAATTTTAAAAGTCCCTTCCATAATTTGTGTATGTATGCTTAAGAACTAAGATTTTTGTCCAAAGTTTTAAGACCTGTTAAAAAAAAAAAACATAACTTGCTATCTAAGCTTTTTTCCAAAAATCATTTATTCTAAAGAGACAGGTTCTATCTTTGACTAGTTTTTAAGTACTGTATTCTGATGCTTTTTTATCCAAAATGGTAAAGTAACACAAACTTTCTCTTAAAAAAAAGGCGGGGGGCGGGGCTGGGGGACTCAAAAGGATGGCTTGCTCTTGGTCATGTTTATTTTTCATGTTTACATATTTTATTGGACTGCTTTTACAAAGAAAGCCGGAAGTCTAAGATAAGATAACATTTAAAATGAGGAGTCATATTGCAAGTAGCTGTAAAACTTGACATTCAAATTCTTTCTTAAAAATCAGCATGCAAAAATCAAATACACTGTTGGTTGGTTGACTGTGGTAAGATTGGAAGACATTTGCCCCTTATTTTTCCCTCTACTTACCTAAGTTCTGTTTCAGCTGCAGCTTGGCTAGCTGCTTATTGCAGGAGAGTTTCTGTTGTTTTGTCTCAGAACCACCTGGCACTGACCACGTGGATGTATTAGCAGTGATAATTATATTTATTTAACATCCATTCTTATATACAACAAACATTTTTTGGAGTGCCTCTATTCTAATGTGTTATTTTCAGTGAGATCAAAGAATACTCTTTTAAATGATGCTATACAATTTCATAAGCTGGAGTGTCCTCAATGTATTTTATACACATTAGCTCATTTGTTACTGCTAGGAACCCTCCCAGAGGGGACCTAGGACAAAGCCCACTGTTTGATAATGAAGCACAGGAAGTTGTTTACCTAAAATTTCCCAGTCAGTAAGTGCGAAGCCAAGCCTAGAACCCTGGTCTTCTGATTCCTTGCCCTGTATATTTTCTGCTTTACCATACTGCCTTTCTAAAATAATATTCTTGCACCTGAGTAAGATGAAAGTTGAGCAATTGGATTCATGAGTAGTTGTCATGCTTTCTACACCCGGGTCTCACGGGATGAGATCAGATGGAGTGTTAAAGACAGGCCAGACTGGTGGCCATGTGCAGGGATGGATTACCCAATAAGCAAGGTACACACGGATGTACTTGTGTTTACTTTCTAATCTGTAGGGCACAGTTTCACATGAGTTTCACCACATCTGCACTACAGATTAGTAAGTAAGCAGAAGTAAGCCCATGCATACCTTGCTTACTGGTTAACCTGCCCCTGCCGTGTGGCAGTTTCATCACATCTGGGCCCGAGCCTGATTTCTGCTGAGTAATGTTAATGTACAGTGTTTCATACTATTATGTGGAGTTGGTGGGAAACCTACATGGGTTTATTTATGAAACTCTGGGAAAGACCTTACAACCCTAAGAGTCTCCCTCCTCTCTCCCATTATCTTCTCATCATGCGAAAATTTTGTAGTAATGCTGTCCTTTTGGTGAATGCATTTAATAGTCATTATTTATGTTGGAAAAAAGTTCCAGCATATTTATTGATTTATTTGACAAATATGTATTGAGCACCTAAATGTGCCAGCCAATGTTGTAGGAACTAGAGCCATAACAGTGGATAAAATGAACAAAATCCCTGCCTTCATGGAGATTCTAGTCATTCTTATTCAGTTTATTATGAATTGGCTGCAGCTAAAATCAGGAAATGTATGAGCACCTTGAGAAACCATACAGGCATGGGTGTAAGCAGTTGATGGAGGGGGTGCATTTTTATTCTCCAAAAATAGGCCTGGAATAGGTGCTTACTAGGAAATACCTGGACAACTGGGACTTGGGCATCATGAGGACATGCCATGCGGAAGTTGGGCATGCCACAGTGGGAAGAAAGATCTATTTTAAAATTATCCATAGGTATCTGCCATGGAGCCTAGCACTGTTTCTGAAAAAGAGAGGAGAAATCAGACATAAAAAAACCTTACGGCATAAGCATTTATTTCTCAAGTGTCTGTGGGCTGGCTGGAGTGTCCCTGCCAATCTCAACGGGGCTTATATCTTCAGGTTGGCTGAGTGGAGATGACTTAGTTTGGGCTTGGCAAAGCTTTGGTTTCAAACTCCAGGGTGGGTCCAGGTTTACTCCACGTGGTGCGGTGCAGAGTCATGTTTGTCCTGTGGTGATGCCAGCTCAAGAGGGCAAACCCCAATACATAAGCACATTTCAAGCCCCTTCATGTGTCACATCCACTAACATCTCATTGACCAATGCAAGCAAATGACCAAGTCCACAATCAAGGGCAGGGAAGTGCACTTTAGCTACCATGAGGCAAAGGCAAGTGGCATAGCTAAACCTGATAACAAAGTAGGGAAGTGGGGTAGGGGTGGGAGAGAGTGAATATTTTTAAACATAAATTTAATCTGCCAGAAAGGAGAAAAGAACTTTGTTAAGAGTAGAGAAGTGGGTCCACTGATGTAGTTAGTCTATGAAAGCACTTTAACGTTTCAACTTATTTCTCATTATTTTTTCCATTATTTCATACCCTGCCATTACCACTGTTCTTTTCCCTTTCATAATTCATTTCTTTCCTTAATATAAAAACATGCTTACCTCTTAGAATAGAGGTACATTGAAGTAACTTAATTTAGTGACTTCCAGCTGACTTTCCAGGATTCTCTGACCATTTAGGGCTGCCTTTCCAATGAGGAAGACAGCCAAACAAATGTACCTGCTCTTCTGTTGAGACCACTGAGTTGCAGCAGCTCTAATAAGGACACAAGAATCATCTCTGAGACTCTCTTCATGCTTCTCCCCAACCATAGAGACTGGTTATAGGAGTGTTGCTTTTTACAGGATAAAAATATCGTCTTACAGTATTCATGCCTATAGAGGAAGTTTAAAGAGGTTGATCATATAGTGATGGGTAACTTTCATTTATTTATATAATTTTCAAATGATAGGATTAGACGTAACTCTCATGACTTTTTGCATTTTTCAATATTTTCCTAATAAAAAATAAAAAAACCTTTTGGTATGGGACATTACTCTTAAAAACTGCAACTAATCAGTATTTTGTAGAAAATAAATGTCATTTACCTTCTAAAGCATATGACAGGCACATTTTCAGCACTACACAGAATATAGACTGAGTCCTTCAGAATATCAGTTTTAGGATTTTCCCAGCCATAAATGCTAGTACAGTTCATACATTTTTGTGTGAGAGAGCAACCAAACAAACCCATTGCTGTAGAGTCGATTCCAACTCATAGGGACCCTGTAGGACAGACTAGAACTGCCTCCTCGGGTTTCCAAGGCTGTAAGCTCTATGGAGGCTGACTGCCACATTTTTCTCCTGTGAAGTGGCTGGTGGGTTCAGACCACCACCCTTTCCGTTAGCAGCTGAGCGCTTAACCACTATGCCACCACGGCTTCTTTTGTGTGAGATACTGAATATAAATTTACCTTCTACATGTAATTTATAACCAGTCATTTTTTTAACATACAGGCCATGATTTGTCGTTTTTCTGAACTCTTAATTTAAAAGCTCCTTTAAGATCCTCATGTATATGTAATAATTCCTCTTGACGAAAATATTCCTACAAAAAACAATGTCTGGGCTTTAAACTATATTTACATTCATCCTGCTGATTCTGACAAGGAGTAAAGGAATAAATTGTTCACTTTGGAAAAGTATATTGATTTTTTGACTTCTTTAGTCCTTTACTTTAATTATTGTTTCCCAAAGCAGATAAATGATACTCTACTTGCAAGAAAGGTAACATATCCTTGAACTATAAGAATTTTGCCTTCTTTCTTTGAGTAAGCAGTAATTTTTCTTTTTTATTGAGATATAATTTACATACAATAAAATGTATAGATTTAAAGCTCTCAGTTTGATGAGAATTGTCAATTCACCTGTGTTACCACAACCCCTCCAAAATAAAAACACTTCCATTTTCTCAGAAATTTCTTTTATGTCCTTTTCACATCAGTTACACACACACAGACACACAAACCCCAGAAGAAACTACCTTCTGATTTCTGTTACCATTGATTAGCTTTTGCTGTCTTCTTCAACTTTATTAAAATTGAACCATCAGTAAGAACTCTAGTGTCTGGCTTCTTTGCTCAAATTTTTTTTTTAATATTCCATACTGTTCCATGTTTCAGGAGTTCATTCCTTCGTATGACTATTCTGTGATTTTTTTTGATCAATTATTTTATTGATGAACAATACCTAGATTGTTTTCAACTTTAGGCTATTATGAATAAGACTAATATAAACATTCTTGTATATGTCTTTTTTGTAGACTTATGTTTTCACTTCTCTTGCGTAAATGCCTAGGAATAGATTTCTGGGTCATAGAGTAAGTTGCTTTTTATTATTGATTTATGAGAGTTTTTTTATATATTCTCGATACAAGTCTGGAAGATGTATGTAGTGCAAGTACTTTCTCTCTGTGGCTTGCATATTTACGTTTCTAATGGTGTCTTTAGGAAACAAATTTTAAATTTTTGTGAAGTCCAGTATTTAATTTATCATTAGTGAGGGATCAGTAATTTTAACTACTCAGTTTAAGAACTTAAAATAATAATTTCAAAGTAAGGGAATCATTTTGAATTACATAGCAATAAAATTATGGGTGAGCTGAATAGATGAAGACAGTGATATATTTATCTTCTCTTGCCGTCTTCACATCTTTTTGGTTGATTTGCTACTTAATTTAGCATATAAGAGAAAACATAGAAAAAATTCAATATGGTATCTTACATGGTTTTGTAGAAAATGTCTCACTGTCCCTTAAAATTTTTCTAAAGGCGAAATATGATAAATAATTATTTGCCTGAAAAATAAGTATATAAAAATGCATGAATGAACAGTAGAAATGTTAAGTTTGTAATATTTCCTCTTTACTGTAAGAGTGACAGATATAGTCTACCTATTGCCTTGATTATGATTATTTTAATTCCCACACATCTAACTTAGAATTTGTAAATAAAGTATATTAGAATTTGCTATGCATCTTTAGTTACTTCCTTTAAAGTTTAAATAAGTACACTGCTTGCCACTTGTGTAAAAACAAACAAGCAAACAGCAAACAACAAAAACAAAACAAAACCAACTCTGGGCTTTGCACAATGAATTGTTAGTTTAGGTCGAAATCTGTCCCTTTGGTGGGCTTATAGTGAATGCTTCAACATGCATACAGGAATTTATTAAGTAGCTTGTGTATGTCATCTGTCTATGAAATTAGTATGTAAGAATGGAGAAGAATACTCTAAAACTGTGCTCATGTCTTAATTGGAAGAAGATGCAGATCCTGAGAGATGGATGATATCTTCGTTAAATGGAACAAAACGTGAAGCAGTTGCATATGGTTAGGTAAATGAGGTAATGGTTGAAGACTAAAATGGTGGTCAATCGAAGACATTCCCTACTGAAGTTTAAGCACCATATTTACTATTGTACAGTATCATTTAGGCTAACTTAGGAAGCATTGATTTTATTCTTTGGAAAGTGCATATTTCTCATGGATTGCAATTACTAAACGTCACCTCATTGTTGTTCAAACTGAACACTTCCTTGGAAAATGTAACATTCTTCTGTTTTAGATGTCAACAATGAATGCTTGCATGTAAGAAACCTGAAAAGTTATGCAGTTAAAAAAATCTGTTCAACTTGTTTAATTCAGTGTTTCCTAATTTCCCTCAATGTTTATTTGACCCTGAAACCATTTACTTTGTGTGATAATACTTACTTTCCTATGGAATGTTTCCATGTAACATTCTTTCAGAAATGCTAATTCAGTATAATACTTCAACTTCAGTGAGATTCCACCATAATAATAATGGTCACTTACTATATATCTATTGGTGCCATGGTATGCTATCTAAAGCATATTAGATTTCCCAAACGTAAGAAAAATAGAGTTTTTAAAATTTTTTTCTGTAAGAGGGAAAACTTAAGATTTTTGTATTGTAAGGTATTAATTTTTCTCATTCTCTTTCTATAATCCTCTTTTGGTTTTCTCAAAAGGATTTGACTTAAAACATTAGTAAAATAGAAATCGAAACTTACGACTGAGAAAAAAAATGAGGTCCTAATCATACTATGTCAACCAAGTTGTTACGATAAACTTTATTTTGTTCTAAGCTTCCTTACAGCCCTGACCGAAAGAAACCAGGATAAATTTTTACAATAGAAAAGGAATAACATTTATTTTTGGTGCTAAATTTTGGAAAAATTAATATTTAGTTTTGTAGAAAGGACTCAAACTGATGTAATAGTCAGTGACCTCACCAGTATTTTACAGTAAAGGCAGAAACAGACTTCATACAGCTCCTTCTTGTATCGACCAGTCATAAAAGCTGAGGGTATAGCATTAAAATGCAGTTCAGGGAAAGCTATTTTATGAGGGACTATGATAATGTGGTACAAGTTATGGAGACTTCTTGTGGTTTAGCTTCCCCTAAGGAAAGGATTCCGATGATATAAGATAAATAAATGGCTCATTCTTTCTTTATCAGCAGTTCTCAGACACCTACCTGGCCACAATAGAATCATCTGGGAGAGCTAATAGTATGAAACATTTCTGAGTCCAAACCCCAGGTCTGTAGATCTGGGCTATAGCCCAAGGAATTTGTCCCTTTAAAAACCTCTTTAGATGATTCTGATGTATGATAAAGTTTGGAAAACACTCACAGATAATTTCCCCTATCACTTCTGTCAGTTGGCCTTTTTATGTGACCTGGCTATTAGAGAGGGTTATAACCAGAGTTTCGAACTGGTTCGTTCCAGTTGGAATCCCTGCTGATAATTTGCATTTCTAACTAATTCCCAGGTGATGCTAATGCTGCTGGTTAGGGACCAATTCTGAGAACTACTACTAGTAGAACAGTGGTTCTCAAAATTTGTTATATATAAGAATCACCTGGGAATCTTGTTAAACTGTGGATTCTGATTCAGTATATCTGGGTTTGAAGCCCTGGTTGTAACATTTGAGTTTGTGCTCCTTCATGTGGACCTGTGGGAAAATGTTGCACAGCAAAGGAAGACAGCTTTTCTTTTTTTAATTTTATTGTGCTTTAGGTGAAAGTTTACAGGACAAATTATTTTCTCATTCAAAAATTAATACACAACCATGGCCTCCACCAGACTGACTCCTGTACAACTAGATGGTGTCTGGCTACCACCACTGACTGCTGAGACTGGGATCACAACAGAGGGTCCCAGACAGAGCTGGAGAAAAATGTAGAACAAAATTCTCACAAAAAAAGACCAGACTTACTGGCCTGACAGTGACTGTAGAAACCCCAAGAGTATGGTCCCCGGGCACCCTTTTAGCTCAGTAATGAAGTCACTCCTGAGGTTCACCCTTCAGCCAAAGATTAGACAGCCCCATAAAACAAAACAAGACTAATGGGGCACAACAGTCCAGGGACAAGGACTAGAAGGCAGGAGGTGACAGGAAAGCCAGTTATAGGGAACCCAAGGTTGAGAAGGGACAGTGTTGCCATGTCGTGGGGTTGTTAACCATTGTCATAAAACAATATGTGTACTAACTGTTTAGAGAAACTATTCTGTAAACCTTCATCTAAAGTACAATAAAAAAATACATTAAAAAAAACAACAAAAAAGGAAAAAAAATTTATACACAAATTGTTTTGTGATATTGTTGCAATCCCTGCAGTGTGACAGCAGTCTTCCCCTTTCCCTTTCCACCCTGGGTTCTCGGTGTCTGTTCATCCAGTTTTCCTGTCCCTTCCTGCCTTCTTGTTGCTTTTGGGCAGGTGTTGTCCATTGGTCTCCTATACTTGATTGAACTAAGAAGCACGTTCCTCACATGTGTTATTGTTTGTTTTATAGGCCTGTCTAATCTTTGGCTGAAATGTGGAGTTAGGGAGTGGCTTCAGTTCTGAGTTAGCAGGGTGTTCAGGTGCCATAGTCTCAGGGTTCCTCCAGTCCCTGTCAGATCAGTAAGTCTGGTTTTTTTTGTGTGTGAATTTGAATTTGTTCTACACTTTTCTGACATGCTGTCTGGGACCCTCATTTGTGATCCCTGTTAGAGCAGTCAGTGGTGATAGCTGGGCACCATCTAGTTCTTCTGGGCTTAGGCTGGTGGAGGCTGTGGTTCATGTGGTCCATTAGCCCTTTGGACTAATATTTTCCTTCTGTCTTTGGTTTTCTTCATTATCCTTTGCTCCATACGTGGTGGGACCAGTAGATATATCTTACATGGCCACTTGCAAGCTTTTAAGACCCCAGACGCCACTCACCAAAGTAGGATGAACATTTTCTTTATGAACTATAGTATTCCAGTAGACCTGGATGTTCCCAAGACCATGGTCCTCAGCCTTCAACCCCAGTAACTTGGTCCCTCTAGGTGTTTGGATGTGTCGAGGAAGCTTCTATGACTCAGCCTTGGTCAAGTTGTGTTGACTTCTCCTATATTGTGTGTTGTCTTTCCCTTCACCAAAATTAACACTTGTCTGCTACTTCGTGATTTCTCCTCCCTACCCTTCCTCTCCCTTGTAACCATCAAAGATTGTTTTTTTTCTGTGTGTAGACTTTTTCTTGGGTTTTTATAACTGTCGTGTCATACGATATTTTGTCCTTTCGTGATAGACTTATTTCATGTAGCATAATGCCCTATAGATTCATCCATGTTGTGAGATGTTTTGTGGATTTATCATTGTTCTTTATCATTGTGTAGTATTCCATTGTATGTACCATAATTTGTTTATCTATTCGTTTCTTGATGGGCACTTAGGTTGTTTCCATCTTTTTGCTATTTGAATAGTGCTACAGTGAACGTGGATGTGCATGTGTCTATTCATGTGATGGCTCTTATTTCTCTAGGATATATTCCTGGAGTGGGATTGGTGGGTCATATGGTATTTCTATTTCTAGCTTTTTAAGGAGGCAGTATATCATTTTCCATAGTGGTTGTACCATTTTACTTTCCCACTAACAGTGCATAAGAGTTCCAGTCTCCCTGTAACCTCTCCAACATTTGTTATTTTCTGTTTTTTTAATTAGTGCCAGTAATGTCGGGTTGAGATGGTATCTCACTGTAGTTTTGATCTGCATTTCTGTAATGGCTAATGATCACGAGCATTTCCTTATGTGTCTGTTAACTGCCCTGAATGTCTTCTTCGGTGAAGTGTCTGTTCATATCCTTTGCCCATTTATTAATTGGATTATTTGTCTTTTTGATGTTGAGGTGTTGAAGTATTCTACAGCTTTTAGAGGTTAGATCTTTGTCAGATATGTCATAGGAAAAAAATTTTCCCAGTCTGTAGGTTCTCTTATTAATCTTTTGGCGAAGTCTTTTGATGAGCATAATGTTTAATTTTTATGAGCTCCTAGTTATCTAGTTTACTTTCTCATGTTTGTGCGTTGTTAGTTATGATTTGTATTGTATTCATGCCATGTATTAGGGGCAATAGTGTTGTCCCCATTTTTTCTTCCATGGTCTTTATCATTTTAGGTTTTATATTTAGGTCTTTGATCTATTTTTAGTTAGTTTTTGTATATGGTGTGAGTTACGGGTCTTGTTTCATTTTTTTACAGATGAACATCAGTTTTGCCAGCACTATTCGTTAAAAAGACTGTCTTCCCCATTTAATGGATGTTGGTCCTTTGTCAAAGATCAGCTGACCATAGGTGGATTGATTTATGTCTGGGTTCTGGGTTCTGGATTCTGCTCCACTGGTCTATGTGTCTGTCATTGTACCACTACCAGGCTGTTTTGACTACCATGGCTGTATAGTAGGTTCTGAGATCAAGTAGTGTGAAGCCTCCTGCTTTGTTTTTTTCCTTCAATAATGCTTTGCTCTTTCCTTTCCATATAAAGTTGGTGATTAATTTTTCCATCTCATTAAAGAATGCTGTTGGAATTTGGATCAGGATCGCATTATATCTGTAAATCACTTTGGGTAGAATTGACATTTTCACAATGTTGAGTCTTCCTATCCATGAGCATAGTATATTTTTCCATTTATATAGATCTCTTTCAGTTTC